>NW_026000101.1:10916115-10958220 GCF_001458135.2 Marmota marmota marmota | reverse complement strand
ACCTTGCAGGCGCGGGGGGGGGGTAGGGGGCAGCTCTGCCCCTCAGCAGGCTGCTGGGCCTGTTCTGTGGGTGGTCACAGTTCTTGTTTCATATTAATGAGCAGAATGTACCAGACCTCAGTTTTCCTATGTCCTAGACTGGGTAAAACGTCTATAATGAACCCACTTAGAGCTCCCCTAACTTTAGATTAGAATCAGAGAGAAGACAAATAACAATTTTTCTTCTGGCCTTAGGGTCCCCTTAATTTTTCACATGTTGACTATGTATATATAATCTCTTGCAATATCCATTTGTTTCTCTGCATTAAATCAAAAAGGAACAACATCTGCCTCCATACTAGGGCTCAAAATTTTTGCAAGACTTTCCTCAAGATCATGTTAATAATTCATAATTCGTGGGCAAAGGAAATGTGGGCCCAAGACCACCTCTCATTCATAATAGAAAACAAAGGGGTGGACAGCATGATTGTTTTTCATAGCTTCATCTCCTATGGGGCTGCTGCAGTCCCTTCCCTCCAGGTCACATCTAACTAATCAGGAAGGTTTCCACTTTCCGTAACAGCCTCTCTTTCCACTCAGAGAGTGCTTCCTGACCACTTTCAGTCTGTGACATTCCTGTATCACAGTACAAGTCTGTTAGTGACAAACTGTTGATTACTCAGGTCACAGCCATGAGGACTTATTCTGTCTTAGCTTTGCCTCAAAGTAAGAGATTCAGAAAGGAAATCTGCCAAAAAATTGGGTAAGTTGAGTGAGCAGACACACTTGGCTCCCAATTGAGGTGAGATAGATGTGAATAAGAATGGCATCACAGTCGGAGACGAGATCACTGGGCTTCCTGTTTATTGCTGGAAAACAAATGTTTTGTCATTGTAAGACTGCATCTTTGCTGCTGCTGCGTCTTCTTGTGTTCCTCTCATTAAAATTTTATGTTAAAAATAATTATAGAAAAATCTATGTAACATGACATGGAACAGCTGTGACCTGATTAGGCTACAGCTTGTCACTAAAAGACTTTCACTGTGATAGAGGAATGCCACAGACTTGAGAGGGAGCAGAGAGTGCTCTCTGACTGGAAAGAGAGGCTCCAGGAGACAATGGAAATGATTCTGACTAGCTAGATGTGCCCTGGAATGAAGGGACTGCAACAGCCCCATAGGAGATACAGCCATGACAAAGAACCATGCTGTCCACCCCTTTTTCTTCTGTATAAGTGAGCGGTATGAAAATCAGATTTCAAACCTACCCAGAAAACTACACTTTGAAGCTGAGATACACCATGGATTGCAGAGTTGCTCAGAGCAGATGCCCCCATCTGAGGCCTCTGGGCACACGGAAAAACCAGCAGGGCATAGGCAAAGAGGCCACCAGAAATGCTTCTGAAATCTTCAGTCACCATGAATGAGGTGACAGTCATGCACAGGTGGCCATGGTGAGGATGTGGAGTTTGAAGTTTCAAATGTCATTGATGCATTTAATGTTTGCTACTTCCTGCCAATTAAGTGCTGTTTTCTAGGGAGTTCTAAGAGTGAAATCTAATGAAATAGATTAGGAAGGACATGTCTGTTGTGTATTTCAAACATTCCTAGGAGTGCTGGAAAGAGGTTGGAAGTAGAAACATGCCCAAAAGACAATAGCACATGAAATTAACTGCCTATAGCACTCATGAATTCAGTTTCAACTGTAATCTGTGCATAATAATAGTTAATATTTATTAGGCATTTGTTTTGATTTCAAGGTTTGGCAAATATTATCTCTTTAATCTTTACAGCAACTCTAGGAAACAAATATTGCTTTTCTCAGTTTCACAGATGAACCTGAAGCACAGGGAGGTTCAAGAACTTGTCCAAGGCCACACATATTGTAAGTGGTAGAGACAGGATGGATCCAGACACTTGACTCCAGTGTCCACACCTGCCCTTTCAACCATGACAGTATTGTGCCTATTCTGCATGTGTGTGTGTGTGTGTGTGTGTGTTTTACTTTATCTAAAACTATATGTACTTATATTGATTTTGTTTATCAACAAATTGTCCTGATTTGATCTGAAAAATTATTTAGTCATAACTTCCCTTTTGGGCATGGGTTCTCAGTTATGTCTCTAAACTTATTTTAGCAAGTACAAAGACAGCTGGCATTGGCCTCCTCTTACCTCTTTTCCACACGTTTGGTCTTGAAACGCTGTTGCTTTTCTTCTACAAATGATGTGTTTAATGCTCTATGAAATCTCTGGTGGAAAGAACAGATTCAGAGGTAGAGATCATTAGAAACACATGGGTCAGGAGACAAAGTACCGCTTGGGATTTAATGGAGTATCTAGTCTCTACAAAACTTGGCCTCTTTAACCAAATTTCAAGGATGCCTGAAAGTATATCAACATTCAGCCTCAAACCTCAGGATAATAAGAATTCTAGTTACATGTTATTATTCTACTTGGAGGGGGAAAAAAAGATCTATTAGGAAGTTTGGAAATGTTTTGGATTGGAAAAAAGTTGTGATATAAAGAAGTGTGAACATAGCCCACGTGAAGTAAGGCCTTGTACATTTGCTAAAATGACCAAAACCTTGTTCCTACATTTTGGCAAGAGAAACATAAATCCTGAGAGTTAAACTAATTATATTAACATATTAGCATACAATGGAGATCACTTTGTGGAACTCTCCTAGGAGATCAAGTTCTCCTGGGAAGGAAGCAGGAAGAATAGGATTCGACTGAAACCAAACCAATGATAGTATTCTATATAGAAAAAGAAAAGGTACAGCATTAAGAGAGCCAGAAGGTCAGCAAGAGAATAGACAAATGGGGGCAAGAGAGGCAAAATACACAGACTCACTGGTGAGAAGTGACCCAGGGTGTCCAGGTAGAGGGATCCCGCAACTGGGGAAACCAGGACCACCCACCCTCCTTACCTTGGTGGGTGAAAACACTCTATTTGTGAGAGCCTCTCCATTATAAGACCCTCTGACCACATTTTGGTTTTCCATGCCAATATCCTGCAGGTAAGTATGGGAGGGATACATAAGGGGTTTTCAGAATGGTTGGTCTACCAATAGTTTCTGTCCTCCCTGTACATCCATGTGATGGTGTCTGGGTTGCATGCAAGAACTGTGGCACTATTAACCTTGGCCTGAGCACCAGCAAGCTAAGAGGACCCTCAAACCTCTGGACCAGAATAAAAAACAGAGAACAGGGCAAATAGAGTCACTCAAAGGGAAATAGGGATCTTGAATTCATTTAATAGGGTTCAATTTTGGCAAGAAAAGAATCTGTAGGTAATACATTTTTCACACCATCTCTTAACATGGTCACCATTAAGTGGAACCTCATTAAAAATAGTTCTGTTTATTCTATTATGAGCAGCAGTGGAGAGTTACAGGAAAGGAAGGGACACTGGGATTGCTTAATTTAGGGGGAAGGCAAGTCAATGGGATAGAAGAAAATCCATCTTCTAATTGAGTGCCTACACTACTCTTTGTTCTTTTGGGGGTTTGCCATTTGTCAGTCTGACATAGGGCTCTAGATCCTCCCATCACTGAGTATGGGATCATTGAAGCGAGAGACCTATAGCACTCACCTGACTGGTGTGCAGCCAATATTGCAGTTTGGATTTGTTTTTGATTCGTGGTAACAGCAGCCTGTACACTATGTGCTCTCCAATGGTTGTCAAGATGGACAGACCAAATCCAATGCACAGCAGCACGAAGAGTCCAGAGAAATGTTTGATGCCCATTTGCAAAGTCTGTGACAAAACAGGAAAGGCCGTGAATGTGATGCTCCATGTGACCCAATGCCAATTCATTTTTTTTTTCTTTTCTAGACTCAGCTTCCTGCTTTTCTGGACCCAAAGAAAGCTGGAGACTATTCCTCTGTGTGTTTAGTGAACGTCAGCCAGTACTGGACTGAGGGTGGGAGCAGAGCACAAGCCCTGGGGTACTACTCTCATATTAATCTCATTGTATGAATAACACCTGGTGTTGTGCCAAGGCCCTGGGTGTTAACAACACCCCACGCCCCTTAGAGATGGAGAAAGTAGAGACTGGAGCTCAAACAATTTAATATGTTCAAATGCTGAATAGCTGTGAAGGAAAGAGACTCTCTCAGGGACAGAGAATAAATAGAGTTAAGGAGAAAAGAGATGCCTTTAGTAGTTGTGGAATTTATATCTGACAGGGAAAATGGAAATCATCTAGTTCAATGCCTTCATTTTACAGATAAGGAAACAAACCAAAGAAGTGTAGTAAGTTGAACCAGCCCATGAAATGAGGTAGCTGAGGAGGAGAAAGAGAAGGAACTTAATATTTATTGGTTGCAAACTTTTTGCCAAGTATTTTGCATTTAGATAGCTATTATAATACCCATTTTATAGTTAAGGAAACATACTATGCAAGTCCTTGGATGCCATGCTAAGGAATATGGGCGTTATTTGTCATCATTACCACTGATAATTATTTAGCACTTACTATGCATATGACACAGTTCTGAGTACTTTATCAATGTAGCAACTTGCCTAATCTTCATAACAACCTGTGAGGAAGGTACTGTTTATATCCCTATTTTATAGGTGAAGAAACAGCAACAGAGAAGTTCAGTAACTTGTCCAAGGTCACATAGCTAGAAAGTTAGTGCTGGGTCAAGACATGCAGTCTATCTCCAGGAGAGCCACACTCTTGACTTCCTCATCTGTCTGATGTGAGTGATCCTCCTATTCTCTTTAAAGGATTTCCTTTATTTCATTCTCTCTGACTCTCCCCACCCAGTCCTGGAGAAAAAGTCAGCCAGGCATGGTTCAGGCACTAGGTGCACTGAGAAGTCTATCTTGGGATCAAGACTGGGATTTGGAGCCTAGTTCATTGATTCTCTTTTCCTCCATGATAGGACTTTGGGCAAAGACTGTAGATCAAAGATCAGCATTAGAATCCCCAAAGAAGGAAAGAAAAGAGCTACTCAGGGGCTCAGAGCTCTAGGAGACTGAGATATAGGCAGGAAAATGAGGCAGAGGACTTCAGAATAAAGGCAGATGCCTAGACCCTGCTGGTCTAGGAAAGGGTTTGGTGAGGAGGTACACTGGGCCCTCAGGACTACATAGGTACTGGGCCTTTTCCCTGGGAAATCTCTGTACAAGAAGTGACAAATTTCATAAAATTAACCTCTAGAAAGTACATACAAATGTGTTGAAAGTAGACCTTGCCCTATGTCTATTGTAAGGTGAACAGGATTGGCTATTAGAAATATCCAATGAGGAGTTATTGCTATGGATAAAGAAAAAACTGGGGAAATTCATTTTGGACTTTAACACTAACATCATCAGACATTCAGTAAAACTCTGAATTGACAGATGAGCACTGCTTCCTTAGGAAGCTAAGACATTGTCAAGATAAGGAAGAGAAATGAATGCAGCTTATAACAAGACATCTTGCCTTTGAACACAGGGTTCTCTCTCTGTTTTCCTGTGCATAACAGTAATTAGTCTCATTTTCCTCTGGTGACCTCAGTAATAAGTAGGCTATATTCAATTTATATTGCATATTTCTTTCTTTAAACTTCTGATGTTTATACCCTCATACTAACAGATTATAGAGGTAGTTGTGTTTTTATTAGGCATTTGTGTGTCAGAAGCCACATATGCACATTATGATCTTATAATAACCCCATAAGTTAAGTAGTATTACCTCCATTTCACATTTGAGCAAATGGAGGATCATGGAAATTAATTACACTGTCCAAGATCATACAAGCAAATATGTGGGGGAGTCAGACCAGGTAGTGAATCCGGGCAGTGTTATGCCTAAGCCAGCATTATCTCTTGAGCAAATGCCACTTATAGGTATCCTTTACTCTCTGAATTTTCACTGTCTACTCACTGTAACAACTTGCAAAAGAATTTTATTAAAAAACTCAGCATCTAAATTGAAAATCCATTATAATCTGCCTGTAAGCACCAACCAAAATGTTTAAGTTGTGTCTGAGTCTGAGTGATAAGATGTACAGCTGCAGTTGATGTGCAGCTGTGGTTGTAATTTGGCCTTTCTTCCCCTAGGATCACAGATCTTTAAATGTGCTATGCATTGGATATTCACATCCACCCCACGTTATCAAGTGAAAACCTTTTTTTCTAATAAGGTGGAGCTTGCTCAACTCTTGACACTCATCCTTGGATAGGGGGAAAAAAAAGAGGAGCAATGAATATTCATTGTCAAATATTTAAAATAAATTTAACTGATGCAGACAAAAAGATCATTGCAGTTTCAAGTGACATGAGCAGAAGTATATTTAAAAATGCAATCATGAGCCTGTTCTCATGTTGCTGAAAGCTGTGTAAATGAAAGCTAAAAGAATGCAAGCAAACTTAACTTTTGAGTTTTTTTTTTTTTTTTACTCCCTTTTAATCCCATTGCTTCATCTGCAGTTTCGTTTGATGGCTTACAGCCACCCTCTTCCAGAGCCTCCAGCTTCAAGAGAAGATTGTCCCAGGGTTTAGCCATGGGCAAATCTTATATAGTTAATGGCTTCACTTAGTTCTTCACTTAGTCCTACCCCCTTTTAGGCAAGTCTTTCATCAGTAAGTAACCATTCAAGAAACTGCATTGCTTATTTTTCAAAATTTTATTTTATTTATAATATAAAGTATTTCACTCATCATTTGCCTGAGATGTTACTGATCAAATCCTATGCAACTAATCTTCTCTACCTCCAATCCACATCTCCCAACATATATCAACATATATATTATGTTTGACATTCTATTTTTTGTTAATTTATATTAGTAAACATTCATTGCACTGTGGAGGGAAAGCATAGTTTGTATCTGATATCATACTTTGCATATTTCACCCAGGGATATCCACTAAATAAGCACTAAAGAATTGGCATTGTAAATACTCTATATTATGCAGAAATTCTTGGTGGATTGTCATATAAAACAATCTATGTACTGTGCATCAGGTATTTGACAATGATAGGTGTCTAAGAGTATTTTAGTGATACTTCAGGAAACTGGTTGGGATTCTTGGATATGGTGAGAATAATTTTTTATAATTTTTTCCATCTGGAAATTCACCAGTGAACACAGTTCTAGGAGCTGACTAGATTCAGATAAAGAGGGAGATGCCTTTGCTATTAAAAGTGTGCTTTTTGCCCAGATCATCAATGCTTCCAGTAAAATGTAGGGGACATCATTGGTCGGGGGAAGAAGCAGCAATTTTGCTGCTGCCCAAACCTTGTTTTGCATCTTGCTCAGATGTGGGCACTTGAAACATCTGACAGCTGGCTGGATAAGTGACAAGTTTTCAAGCCTCCAGCAAGAAATGCAATTAAAGTATTTCACTCATCATTTGCCTGAGATGTTACTGATCAAATCCTATGCAACTAATCTTCTCTGCCTCCAATTCACATCTCCTAATATATATCAACCGTTCAATTTCTCTGGTTCTCTACAGTTTCTATATTTATTGGTTTTGATTCTCCTCTCATTGTCTCCTGGACCCACTTAACTCAGGCTTTTGTTGTCCCCTGCCCTAATTACCTGTCAAGCAAATCCTATCAGTCATCAATTACCTCCACATTATCAAATCCAGTGATCAATTTTCACCTAATTCATGTATCCGCAGCTAGGGCATTGTTGATTGCTCCTTCCTCTTTGATATCTTTTCTTCAATTTGTTTTTGGAATACCCCTATCTCTTTGTCCCATCTCAATCTCTTGCACTGTTCCTCCTCATCTTTCTGACATGCCTTCAATCCTTTGCTCTCACTTTCTCATCCACAATATGCCTTTAAATACCACCTATACATAATGATTCCTAAGAATTTGGGACTTTTATTCCTCAACTCCCTATTCAACTTCTTTACTTGATTATCTAATGGATATCTGAAACTTAAAACATCAAAAATGAACTCCTAATTTTCTCCTTGAAAGCTGCTTCTTACATTGTCCTTCTCATTTCAGTAAAACTCCATCCTTACAATTGCTTAGGACAAAAGCTATAGAGTCATCTTTGACTCCTCTCTTTCTTTTGCATTCTATATCTCATATGCCTCTAAATTTATGGTGGACCTGATGTTCAGAGTAGATCCAGAATCTGATGACCTCCCACCACTTGGACCATACACCCTGATTCAAATTACCATCACATCTTACCTAAATTATTGAAATAGCTTTGCAATTATTTTCCCTGACCCCTTCAGCTTGTCTTTTACATGGCAGCTAGAATGACCCTCTCAAAACATCATGTCCCTCCTGTGTTCAACACCCAGGTTTTCCATCTCATGCAGAGTAAATTACAGAGTTTTATAATGGGCCTCAAGCCTTATGTGATCTTGTCTCACACTTCCTAATTGCACATTCTTCTTTCTCATTGGTTACTCTGCTCAGCCTGTGGGGTGCCTCAGTGTTCCTTAAATTCATTCAGCAAATAGTTGCTCGAGGGATTTTTATTTTCTGTTTTCCGCCTGTAAATTCTTCTGCCAGGAGTCAATATTGCTTCTTGCTGACTTTTCATCAAGTCTCTGCTCAAATTCACCTATTGGTGAAGTCCACCCTAACTACAGTGGCTCTTCTCCCTCCTCTCTCAGACAATCTGGCCTCCTAAATCTGACTTATTTTCTTCTTGACATATATTTATTTATTCATATTTCCCTTCTCAAGTAGAACATAAGCTTCAGGAAGGCAGGGATTTTGTCTGTTTTGCTCAGTACATAACCTGATTATCTAGAACAGCGTCTAGCACACACCAGGTGTTCAATAAATATTTCTTAAATGAATGAGAACATCTAAAAGAATCTTATTTGTGTAACATAAATTTGTATATTTTCTTCAAACACTTTCATAAACCTCAGGAGTTCATAGAATAGTCTTGTGAGGAAGAAAATGAAAGGTAGAGATTTCCAACTGATAGGTGAGAAAACTAAAGCCCAAAGAGCTGGAAAAACTTGCCTCCTTGACCTGATTATGCTGGAAGCTGGAATTCATCAATCCAAGGAGCTAATGTGGGAACTGGGAGGAAAACTATGTTTTAAAATACAGACAAACACTGGGTACTGGACGCAATAATTTCAGCTGTTTTGTGGAGAGAGAGAGAGAGAGAGAGAGAGAGAGAGAGAGGAGAACGAATCTTTTTTTTTAATATCTTGTAGATGGACACAACACAATGCCTTTATTATTATTTTTCTTTATGTGGTGCTGAGAATCGAACCTGGGTCCCGCCCATGCTAAGCTCTACCACTGAGCCACAGTCCTAGCCCATTGATTTTTAAGATCCTTTCCCTGGGAAAGTGCTCTCCTCTTACCTCATGTGGTTTTGGTGTGTTTACCTATCAATCATATACTCATTGTTCTTACAGTCCCTGGTCCTGGGCCAACCATGTGACCCAAGTAGGCAGAGACATTTGGAATCTAGGTGGTTGGAGCTGAGTGACTGCAAAAGTTAGTGCTCCCAAGACATAGTCCTCTGGTTTCTGCCTAATGACCCAGGAGTCCTGTGGTTCCTGAAGCCTCATCTGTTGCTTGCTTTCTTCCTTCAAAGAATTGAGCTTCCCCATTATTCTTTTGATAGTTTTCTTAAATTAATCTGTTGCTTAAAACAAAAAAATCTGAGCTGATAGACTATTAGAAGAATTAGGTGTGACTCCAACCTCTTTTGAGGCAACCTCTATTTCTCATGGAGCTTACTGAGAGGAATGGGTGGAGCCTATTTGAGGAGGATTTCTCTTACTGTGTGGGGCTGAGCCTTTTTGTGTGTCTCCAGAAGCAGGTGCTCAATAAATGCTTGTAGAAATGAAATACATATCTGGAAAGGAACTCAGTTGCAATTACTCTCAAGATTTTCTATTAACACTTTTCCCCAGGGTCTGATGACTACAAGAGCCTGGGGAAGTCATTTTTATTTTTAGCATGTAAGTGTATTAAACTTTGCAGGGATTATCTCCTCTCTGAGTTTGTAAATCTAAATCCTGATATTGAAAGAAAATTTTTTTCTTTAATAAGAGGGCTAGGGGTAAAGGAGGAATAACAACTTTATTGAGAGGTAAAGAAAATGAAGGCAATAGTACTCCCCAAATATCACTGACTCTTAATATAACAGAAAAGGAAGAATTGAATACCATTTTCTAAAATTGAAGTGTTTTTTCCTCCTATTTTCCCCAGCATAATAGTAGCTAAAAAAAAAATTATTGGCAGATTCTCTGTTGTGCTTATACAAATGGACTTTGTGGCTCCATATGGGTATCAAGACAGAGTGTCCTGGGGAGATAAGTTTGCTCCATTGGAGAAAATGGGATAAGATTGTGTGATGTCGTATTTTGGAATTAAAAAAGAATCACTTTACAACAACCAGGAGAGAGAGGAAGAAGTTCACTCAGAGAATCTGGAATTTTCTCATCAACCGAGATAGAGTAAAAGATCATACTTAGCTGGGTGTGGTGGTGCGCGCCTGTAACCCCAGTTGTTTGGGAGGCTGAGGCAGGAGGATTGCAGGTTGGAGGACAACCTCAGCAACTTAGTGGGACTCTAACCAACTTAGAGAGATCTTGTCTCAAAATAAAAAACTAAAAAGGGTTGGGGTTGGGACTCAGTGGTTGAGCACCCTTGGGTTCAAACCTTGGCACCAGAAAAGAAAAAAAGAAAGAAAGAAAAAAGGATCATACTTAACAAAAGAAACAGGAGAAGATGATTTAGCAAATCCAGGGAAGCACTGTATGAATCCACATCAGCAGTGCTCAGGCATTTGGATAAGCAGAAGGTATTCCGTAAGCAATCAGGTCGGCCAAAATTTCCCAGCAGGTCCTGGAGTTTGGGGGCTGGGAACTCTTTGTCTTCCCTATCCTGGAAATTGCTTAGCAGCTCATCCCCCAGGGATTGCCCTTGTTGCTGAGGAGATGGAGGAGATGTTACCCCCACCACATTCCTCAGGCTCCTCAAGCCCCCATGCTTTCTAAGCTTGGGCAAACATCTTTTATGCTTGAAACTCTATTTAATTTGCTACATTAATTCCATTGTTCAGTCTTTTGAAAAATTTGACTTATTCTTAAAAGAACCCCCAAAATTGTTTTCTAAAAATAAATTTGAGATTATTCATAATCCTTTTGCTATAAAATGATTACTTTGGATTCTCCCTGTTCTTTTCTGAACTATGATCATATGCATACATATTTTCCAGAGTAGTAATTGTGCATTATGCTGTTTAAAAACTTGCTATTTTGTAAAACAATAAACTGTTTTAATATTAATTTAAAAAGTATTATTTTCTAAAAATTATCTATTAATTTTAATGTGTTAAACCTATCACTTATTGTTTTATCATAATCAACTTGAAGATTCTCAAACTGTCAGTTACTATTGTAATTTATATATATGAGAAAAATACTGCTGTAGTTAAAACATTTCGTGTATTGCATTTTAAAATATCATTCTAGATTATTAGTTTGAGATAAATATTGCAATGGGTATGGTTACAGAATCAAATGATATAACTGTTTTAAAGACTGGTGATGTGTGAAATTTTGCCCTTAAGGAGGGCAAAACCCATTCTCAATGTCACTAAGTCCTACAAAGGCCTGGATATTCACATTCTCACTCACTTTGTTTTATAACAACTTTAATTGTTAGAATATATTGTTTGTTGTAATAAATATCTTGTGTCTATAGTGCTGTAATTTTTTTAAAATGGTGAATACTTCTGTTCATGTTGAACATTTTTTTTTGAAGTGCTGGGGATTGAACTTATTATGCATAGTAGGCAAGTGCTCTACCACTAAGTTACACCCCCAGACTTAATTTTTTTTTTTAACCTTGAGACAAATTCTCACTAAGTTGCCCAGGTTGGCCTTGAACTTGTGATTCTCCTGCCTCAGTCTCCCAAGCAGGTGGGGTTATAGGTGTGCACTCACCACCATGCTCAGCTCCAGCTTGAACTTTTGTGCTAAGAGTGGAACTATGTTAATTTCTCTTCATTGAAACTTTTAATTTTCTCCCAATATTCAGAGGCTCCTCGACTCACAAAAGGTTACTTCCATCCTAGAGTGGCCTCATTCCTTTATGTTAATTTTAATTTAAAAAAACTTCAGATAAAAAAAATGGCAAATGATTAAAGATCATTGTGAGAATAAACACCATGAGAAACCAACACCCAAAAAATGTACATTTGTGGCTTAGCTTTAGCCTATGGACTATCAAGTTATGTCCTCCGATCTACACAACTTATTGCATGTGTCATGGTTTTCATTATGAATCAGCTAATTCATTTAAAAAGGTGATATGACACATAATTTATGTTATGGTTTGGAGATGGAGTATCTCCTAAAAAGCTCATGTGTAATGCAGTAATGGAATGTTCAGAGGTGAAGTGATTAGATTATGACAGCTGTAGCCTCATCAGTGGATTAATCCACTTAATGGATTAATAATTTTGATTAATAGGTGGTAACTGTGGGCAGGTGGGGCATGGCTGATGGCATGGTCTTGGGGATTATATTTTCTCCCTGGCCCTTATTCTCTTTCTGCTTCCTGGCTGCCATGAGCTGAGCAGCTTTCTTCTGCCTTACCTTTCTGCCATGAGGTTCTGCCTCACCTTAGGCCCAGAGCAATGGAACCAGATGACCATGGACTGAACCTTTGAAACTGTGCGCCAAAATAATAAGTCGTTCTTACCAGGTTTTTCAGTCACAGTGATGAAAAGTTACCACATTTTATAAGTCACAGTCACTGGCTACTAACACAGGTATAGTAGCTAATACAATAGAAGAAGAGTTCAGAGCTTGGGGTTAGCTCAGTGGTACAGCACTTGGCCAGCATGTGTGAGATCCTAGGTTCTAACCTCAGTACACATACACAACCCTCCTGTGCCCCGATCCCCCCCCCCCAAAAAAGAAATATAAAAGGAAAAAGAGGGGTCCAGAGTCTAATCTGAAGTCTGATTCTCAGACTAGTGGCTTCAGTTCTCTACCATGAACATTTATCTTAAAAAGCCTCTGAACTCTGCCTTTTCAAAGCATGGAAAATAGATAAAACACCACAGCCAGACTACCTACCTACTCTATATCCTAACAGAATCAGTAGCATAAGTGAAGGATGAATTTGTAACTTTTAAATTTTTGGAAGATTTTCCCTTGAGAATGTTTCTAAAGCATGATAGACTTGGAATATAAACCAATTGTGCTGAGGCCATATTTTCCCCTCTGTTTCAAAAAGAGTGTTTCATGGCTTGGAGACTGCGACATATGGTAGCAAGCAGACACAACTCATTAGCATAGATTCATAACGACATATTGTTACTAATCTGTGCAGTCTCAGAGCATATTGGTTTCTGTTTTCAGTTTAATCTAAATACTGTCACCTATTTCTCAAAAGATGAGATGAAGGAGGAAAATGGTTTTAAACTGTCTTGTCTAATATATTTGTTTCTTTGCTAAAAGTGAAACCAAAGTTATGGGGGCTGGCTGCTTGCTTCTTGACAAGTAATTTACTTCTTTGGGCCTCAGTTTCCTCTTTTGTGAACATTAAGAATTGATTTGATTACATTAATAAGACTAACAGAAATAATTTGAAACAGGTACATATGGAGCCACAAAAGTAAGAGGAATGCAGTTGAAATATAAATGAAGCGCAGGGTTTGGGGTCAGAAAACCTGGTATAAATCCTTGCTTTGTTACTTACTGAATGGATGGCCTTGGGGAACTTCCAATCTTTCTATGCCTCATCTGTAAAGCTGAGATGATGGTGCCCACATCACAGTTTTGTATATATTTATTTTGATATAATAAAGATTGTACCAAGAATCATTGTAGCTCTATAAATGGTAACTATTATCGTCACTCTAAGGAGTTGGACAAAACTAAAATTGTTGACAATTGGCAATCAATTGAGAGAAACAAAACAAAGAATTCTAACTTGGAAGTAAGTATGATCCATTTTCCCATCAGATCTTTCCAATGCTGAAAACAGAAACAAGTTCTTGATTCAATCATTGCCACAAAGTTTTGGGCAGCTATGTTAGGTAGATTGATGAAGCAATCATTTAATTCTAGTCACTCCAGAAACTAAAATATTTTTCTTTTCCTTGTTACATTTGCATACATAACCCACGTTTCAAACCCATGTTCATAATTTCAAAATCTCCATATTTTGATGTACACATTGCCACTAAAAATAATGTCCCTCTTTTAGAGGTCTTTTTGGCCAGCATGACATGTGCTCACTTTCCCCATGTAAAATTCCCTCCACAAAGTCAAACAGTTGGGCACTGCCCTGTTTTAAAGTTTCCCCAGTTCTCAAGGAGTCTATTATTCCCTCTGAAAATGAGAGGTGGGAGGGAGGACATTGACATTGTCCCCATTGTTTCCTTTCTGGGCAAGAATCACAAAGACATTCAATTAACTTTAGAGTGGGTTTGGCTAGGTAGTAAATGTTTCTACCTCACTGTTTTTATGGTCCCTGTATTTACCTGTCTCAAATAGTGTTATTACTAGAATCAAATCAAGTATCAATTTTCATAAAACAGGAAACTGAGGCCTAAAGTGAATGAAAAACCAGTCTCTATCTCAGAGCAAAGCTGTCCAAGGAAGGGACATGGCCTTTGTCCTTGGAAAAACCCACAGAGCACTCCTAGGCACATTCCCACCCTGCTAAGTTGTTTATCTACAAATAACAGGAGTGATCTGCTGTGCCAGGTGTCCCTGACTAAGTCAGGCTAGGTGGAGATCCATAGCAACCTCCTAGCAGCAACCAATCAGCATGAGACAGGGAAATACCTGGGATGCCAGATGACCCTCCCAGTTTATGGTGGTTGATAACATGTTGGGAAACCATGTAGTTCAGCACATACACCCCTCTTGGCTCAAACCAATCAGTTCAAACGAATACCCCTTTTGTACTGACCAATCACCCCTACCCAACTTGTTCCCGCCAGTGAATGTGCTAATCATGTTTTAGAGTTGTTATTTGATTTTCCCGCGGTGTGTGATGATTTGCTAAAAGAGGCTATGATGTATGTGAAGTCCCTGCCCTCTCCAAAAAATGTATAAAACTGCTGCAAACCCTGGGCTCGGGGCCTCTCAGCGTCACCAGTTGCTGTGTGTGCGTGCGGAGGACAGAGCTAGCTCGCAATAAACACCTCTTTGCTGCTTACATTGATCTTGGGTCTCTGGTAGTCTTTGGGGGTCCCGAATTCGAGCATAACATGAACTTTGCTTATTAAGAAACAAACAACAGCCACCTCATGTCTCCTTTACATACTGATAAGGGAAAGTAGGGAGAAGGCAATTAGTAGCACGAACATATTGTATTCTAGGTGCTTTACACATTTTAAATGGTATATATCCTCATTTTAATTAGGTGGAAAGACATAAGCTAACTTGCTCATGTTCACATAGCTAAGAGACTATGATAACCCAGTTGCAACTGAATTCAAACCCAGTGTGTTTGCATCTTTGATCTATATTACCCTGCAATAGGGTCATGACTCATATCACTATAGGATTGGGAGTGTTTATGATTGTTAATACATTTCTTTAGGACTGCACATGAATTAAAGTGACAGGGACTCCTATTTGTGGTTCTTTAAAGTATAAAAAGTATGTCAGAATGCCTTGTAGATAGTTGTCCTGCCAGTCTATCAAGTCTAGTTGCCAGCTTCTTCAAAATGAAACAATAATAAACTTATCTGAAATGGATTTTCCTTATCCTGAGAGAAATCACCTAAATGGTTTCCTTTGGCTAGGTAAGAGTAAAAAGAGCACATTTCATTTTTTTCTAGCATTTTGGGAGCCTTAGACATCTTTATGGGGAGTGGTCCTCTGTGAGAAAGAAAATTATAGTGAAATAGCAATGTTACAGAAGGAAAAGAGCTTCTTGAGAGGAGTTTTCAGTTTCTCTGCTCTGCCTCAGATCTAATTTTCAAAATCAGCCAGTGCTGCCACCATTCACCTCTGCTTAGAGACTTATTTGCAAATCTCTGCATCTCTCAGTACCAGAAGCAACACTCCTTTGGCATTTCCAGGAGAGTCACCGCAGCCAGAATCTTTACTGACTCTGTCCTGTGGGAAGGCTGACTCTATATCTCTCCCATTTACTCCAACTAAGGTGAGCTGACAGAGTTGAAAGTGAGAGTGCTTTCTTGGAAGGTCCCTGCCTTGTTTGACTAGAAGATCCCTTTTCTGAACTTAATACTGGAGCTGGTGGCCAACATGGAATATCCACTGCCACTGCTGGTTATAGTTGGGCTGGGCACTTGGTGCAGGATTCACATTTTTACATGAGCCCTGGAGGATCCCTACTGGACTCTTTCCCCTGAGTAGATGCATCATGGGGAATGGAGCTGCAGCCTACTATGAGAAGAGATGAATTTTTGTTGCATGGAGAGTAATTGAAAGACGCTCAGTAGGGAGTCCTTGTGGCTACAACAAGAAGTTAACAATCTGTCAAAGGCATCTGAACACTACAAGTGAATGAATGGTTCACCTAACACCCGATAACAAATTGTACAATTTCCTCCTGCATACAAAATCATGAGAAAGGCAGGCTAAGGTATATATTTTCTTATTTTAAAGTTTTTGACTACAGTTTGGGATCTGAATCAAAACAAAGAAAAAGACATTTATAAAAGACTCTTTTTTTTTTTTTTTTTCCTTTTCCCACTTTGATGCTTCATCTTGCTCTTCCCCCATTTGGGGTGATACCCTGAACCACTGAGATAAGAATTAATAACACTGAATTGGTGATGAAGCACATGTTAGAAAATGTAGCTTCCACAAAGAGAAATACTTCTGGGTTAAGTCAGAGAGACAGTTGATGGATGCCTGGAACAGATCTTGTAAGAAAGAAGAAAGCTTTGGGCAAAGTTGTTTGGGCAATGTTCTTTGAAAACAGGCTCACACAGTCACTATCAACTTCTTGTGGACTTCCAGGTCTCTGACTACAGCACTGAATTCCTCAAAGGATAACTTCCCATCGCCGTCCTTATCCATGATGATGATGGTTTTGTCCACGAGCTGCTGTAGCTGCCAGTCCTTGAGGTTGTTCCCCACCATCATCTTCAGCACCTGGAAGAGCTCCCCGTTGGAGATGTAACCATCTTTATCTACGTCGTAGATCCTGAACGCGAACATCAACTTCTGCTCCTCGTCCCCTTTGACGCTGAACTGGGAGGTCCCCTGGATGAATTCCGTGAAGTCCACTTCTCCATTGCCGTCGGTGTCGAAGATGTCGATCACTCGCTTCACCAATGGGTTCTGCTGCAGCTCGGGCAGCGACATGAACTCATTCACACTCAGAGCGCCCGACTTGTCAAAGTCCAGCTTCTTGAAACTCCTGCCCAGCCTTTTAATTTCTTCGGATTCGAAGTGGCTGCACATCTCCTTTGGGTAACTGGCCTCATTTCCCATTGCGGACGCGGAGTAGCGGCTCGCAGGGTCCGAGGAAGGAGCTGGTGCTGTGGGCGCGCTGGGACCGTTAGGTCTCACTCAGGACCGGCAGGGTCGGGGCTCGTGACTGCCTCGTGGAAACCAGAAAATGGGCAGCGATAGGAGCAGGGCAGAGAAGAGTGGGGGTCGGGGAGGAGAGGAAGAAGGAGAAGAGGGACTTTGGAGGGGGAGAGGAGGGCGCAGCTAGGGGATGCCCAGCAGGCAGATAGATGCATGGAGGGCTGGGCTACCCTACCCCTCTCTTCTATCAAACCTCTTGTAGGTTTCCATTATCAGCCCTATTTCCCTTAAAATCATCTACTCATTTCGTCACTTTTTTTTCCACTCTGGGAAGATAAACCCCAAGTGAGCAGAGGCCATGTCTAGATTATTTCACTGCAGTATCCCCAGCACAGTGCTTAATATACAATGTGTGCTTAATAAATTTATCTTGAATGACTTCAGTGAACAGCATGTCACCCAGGACTCGGTAGGATTTCTTGGGAGGCCTAGTATAGGCATTAAATGAAATGACATGTCTAAGTGTTGCTATTATATAAATTTCCCATAATTCCCAGGGTGGGCATTCTTCTGGACCTTTGTCTGAACATGGGGTTCAGAATTTCTGTAAGAGACCCCACCCAGCTGTCACACAGTTTTCTTATATGGATCATCTATAGGCACTAACACATTCTTGGGAAATACACACAATGCTGCAAAGGGGCATTTTTCAAGAAGACACAGGTCCCAAGAACATAGCCTCTGTTACTCTATTACTTCAATCCATGCTGTCTGGTGCCTAGCAGCTGCTGCACAAAGACACTGGGGACCAGCTGCCATGGGCCCTATATGTGTGTTGAGAGTGATAGTGGTCTCTGAACTATCTCACTTCCCTCTCTTTGCTTCCACTAGATTTGTTCTTTTTGTTGAAGATTAATCTTATGGGTTCCCTCATATTCCTTCCTCCTTTAGGAGCAGCAAGCACATCAGTTACTCTAAATACATAAGAAATAAATGTGGTCCAAGAGGAATACAGTTCAAAGGGACTTGGGGGAACCTCAAGCCACTAAATCAAACTGAAGGGGCAAATTCTTCCTTACTTTAAAAAATATGAGCATGTTATATGTTCTGTGGTTCAACTGAAAGATCAGTCTAAAGGTAACCAGGCTGAGACTGGCACAACTAAGCCACTGGATACCTTACCATTAAGTATGGTAATTTTTATTTTCCTTTGTAAAAAAAGATAATCCATTGATTTTTTTTTTAAATCATCATGAGTATTAACTAACATATATAACAACTAAACAGTGATATCATACTGGGAACATGTTTGGCCCTACTTACTGGCTTGCTTTCCAGTTGCTCAGAGAAATGAACAGGGTACAGTTTGAGTATAAATCTATTGACTTTGCAGTGTTAAAGGGATCACTTTAGATTTTATTTCAAGATGACTAAAATCAGTGTTGTCTCTAAATGCTACCAACATTTAGAGACCAACTGGTTTATTCCTAGAGCATGAAGATTTTTCTGGACTCTGCAGGGAGATACACAGGCCCTACAGCTACGGTTCTGAGAAGTCACAAGCCTCAGGGGCAGCAACAGAACTCTATCTTTGGGTCAAGGTGGTTTAGGGTTTCTACAATTGTGTTATTAGCCCAAACTTCTGTGTTTAATCACAGTGTCATTAAAGATCTTTGGTTTAAAGAGAACCAACTTCTAAGGAGCTTAGCAAAAACATTTTTGGTAAGAATTTCACAAAATTGAAAAAAGAGATAAATGATTCAGTATTAGGAAGGGTGAAGATCCAGTTGGATTTAAGGAACAATTGGAACTAAGGCCACAGGGTTAGTAATATAGTTTGTAAGCACAGAATAAAATGAAAATGTAAGAACTTTTTGTTTGAAATTTATTATACATTTCAACTCATCCACAGAAGAGCATCCAAAGAGACAGGGGACCCTGTGAGACCACATGGGCCGTGTGCTCATATAACTAGTCCTGTAGAGACTTGGGTCCATTTTTCTCTGTATCTCTCATCTTTGCTTCTCTTTGCTTCACTCTCTTCTATGCTGAAGGAGCTTCTACCACATGGCAGAGAACATGACCACTGACAGATTCCAAGTTAAGACCCTGGGGGTTTTATCATTAGAAGATTGATTTTCCCTTGTTCTGGTTAGATGCCTACAAATTTCAGAAACAGGCTTGGATTGGTCTCAATTGGATTGGATTCCCACTCCCCAGTCATCAGACATGGCCTATAGTAGACGGAAACTTGAACCTCCTGGCTGGACCTGGGATCTTGAGTGGGGATCCGGTAAGAAGAGCAAATGCCAAAGAAGTATTTGTTCTTCCTTATAAAAAGAGGTGATGGTGAGCAGACGGTACAATAGCTGGACATTAGATATGACCACTAGTGCTGACTCCATAGGACAGAAGAGTCATTTTGTGTGAAGAACTCCCTCAATTTAACCAATTGATAGGGCTACAGGATTTGCTGTAGCTACAGGCCTCCACTTGCTAATGAATTTCTGCCAGGTTCAACTAAATAAACTTGTTATTTATCCCCCCAATCCTTTCACCTTTGTGTAGGTTAAATCAGTATCTCACTTGCAGACGCTGCGCCTAGTTTTATACACTGGGTTGAAACACATTAGTAGGTTGGGAAGTTAATTTTGTGGGTTGCAACCAATGTTAAAAAAATAGAAAGGGAGATAATTGAGAAGATATTAGTAAGGGGAAATTCATTTCTCTGAGTAAACATTACTTAACAAAACTGTTCATTTAGTTATATTGATATGTAATTATATAAATCTAAATAGAATATATTTATAAAATATATTATAAAACAAAGCTAAATAGAATATATATTATATAAATAGAATATATGTATATATGACATAAACATACCAGGTTATTCTGGTTTTGCAACAGGATGGATATATATATATGATTATTTTTGCCATGGATTATGGTAAATGATAAAAGCAGCCTGTCAGATACCACAGAACTCAGAGTCTGAACATCTTTGTTATAGGCTTATGCTGTGAGAATAATTCAAACTGAAGAACATTTATTCCTATTTTATTCTGATGTCAGCCTGTGGGGAATAAAGTTGATGAAATTTGAAACAATAATCTAAAGCAATACTGTCCAATAGAAGCATAATGTTAGTCATCTATATAATTTAAATGTTTTTAGTAACTACATTAAAAAGCAAAAAATGAGGACTGGGAATGTGGCTCAGGCAGTAGCGCACTCGCCTGGCATGCGCGGAGTGCTGGGTTTGATCCTCAGCACCACATAAAAATAAAATAAAAGATGTTGTGTCCACCGAAAACTAAAAAATAAATATTAAAAAAAAAATTCTCTCTCTTAAAAAAATGAAATTAATTTATATTAATATAAATATATTAATAAATAATTTAATAACATCTTTTATTTAATAACATTTAAATTATATTAATGTTTTACATTTTTCAACATGTAATCAATATTATGATTTATCAATGAATTATTTTACCCAATTTTTGTTTTGCTAAATGTTGATTTTATACTTCTAGCATTTTGAGTGCTCATTAGCTCTCATATTGAATAGGATAGACTGAGGCAGTTAAGGGAAAAAGAAAGATTTGGAAGCAAAAATATTTGATGATTAAATTCCAGCTAACTGAATTAATAAGATCTGAGAGAAGCATTATAGGGTGAAAAGTATTTAGAACAGGATAACCCAACATCAAATTTTAATTGTCCACCTAATAGTAAGATGTTGAACTAGTTGCTTGACATTGGTTTTCCCATACAAAAAAATGGGGCTACTGCATACTTTGTATAGTCTTACAAGGATTTAAGCAGAGATTAACCAATATGATGCATTATTGTCATTGCGTTAGTCACCATTTGTAAAATGGTGATAATAACTATATCTGCTCTATCCACTGCACAAGCTTTTGGTCACCATGACCAAAATACCTGACAAAACTTAAGGAAAAGTTTACTAGGTTTATGGGTTCATTCCATGGTTGGCCAACTCTATTGCTCTAGGCCTAAGGTGAGGCAAAATGTCATGGTGGAAGGATATGGCAGAGGAGCATTACCCAGCTCATGACAGCCAGGAAGCAGAGGGAGAGAGGACCCAGGGAGATAGATATATAAATATAAAAATATCATTATATATATAATATAGTGACCCCAGTGACCTATTTCCTGTAGCCATGCTCTACCTACCTATATTTACCACCTATATTTACCACTCATAGTCCATTCAAATTATTAATCTATCAAATGGATTAATCCACTGACAAGGTTATAGCTCTCATAATCATTTCACCTCTCAACATTGCTGCATTGCCTAACATATGAGCTTTTCAGGAGACATCTTTTTGGATCCAAACCCCAACGGTCATTGTTCATGTTGCTAACTTTATTATAATTTGCCATGCTAGCAAAGATGAGGTCTTAAAGCAAGAGTACCTGGCAGTTCCAGGCACATAAGTATAGGTCTGTCATTTTAACATTCCTTAGATATCAGTTACAGTCTGCTGCATATGACTTTTAAGTGCTTTACCAGCATCAATTTTAGCTCCTCCATTCAGAACTCTTTCAGGACTGATCACAGACTTCCCATTGCAGGATTGAGGACCACAGAATGACCATCACTGACCCATCAGACACTTACAGATTTCTTTCTTTCTTTGCCCTGAGGAATTCCCTGATGGTCTTTTTTGAGAAAGGAACCACTGATATGGACACTCTTCCTAAGCTCTATTCCTGTGTGTGAGTCCCCAATTTGGAGGCAGCAATGGGGTGGCAGAGAGAGTTCAGGAGTTAAATGGTATAGCTCCAGTCTCACTTCTGCCTCTTATTAGCTGTGAGGCCAGAGTAGCCATCATTATGCCAGCCCCAGTGTCCTCATTTGTAAAATGGTGATAATAACTATACCTGCTTTGTCTACTGCACAAGATTATTGTGAGAGGCAGACAGATAAGGTAATGTATATAGGTGTTTTATAGGCGTAGAAACTTGTCATAAGTATTAACTAATTTAATAAATGAACAGGCAATACTGGCAAGATTGGTGCCACTTCAATGACTCCGATGTGCAGGAAGAATCATTTATTCCCATGGTGTTGAGAGCCACAGCCTAAGGGGCCTCAGCAAACTTCCAGCTGCCAGCAAACTTCCAGCTGCCAGCTGATGATTGGCTCACAGCAGCCCCAGCAAACTTCTAGCTGCCAACTGATTGGCTCCTCTGCGGTGATGCTCATTGGGCTGTTTCCCTGCCCTTTCAGACCAGGGAGCTGCTCATTGGGGGACTTTTTTGGCTCCGCCCATGCGACCCAGCCAATCGGCCTCAAGAGCAGGAGGAGGTGGGGAGGTTGAGAGGACTGTGGGAAACCGGTGGTGGCAGTTGGGCTCTGAGGGTTTTTCCTGAGGAGCTGTGTGGTGTGGTGTGTGTGTTCTAAAAATAAAGTTCGTTTCTTTTGACAAGTGGCTCCTGAATTGTGCCCAGCCAGACTGCAGCACCATGGAGTAGAGCATGTAACATTATGTGGGAGCTGGAGATTTAGTTCACATGAAGTTGAGTTCCCCATTGTTCTGCATTTCATAAACTTTACGATTCTGCATTATTATGCCACCCAATGCCGTGGTTTAAGTTTCCTCTAGGCATTATTCTTAGGCATTTCCATTTCCATGGAAAACACTATTTGTTACTCTTTCTGTTTATCACTGTGGAGTGATGTGAATCGCAGGGCATTCACTGTGGTAAGTAATTTAAAAGGGTAGGCCGATGATTTGGAAGAAACCAGAAGCCTGATGGCAATTCGATTTCAGCAAGTTTTCATTTCTTTGCCTCAAGGGTTTTCAGATTAAGAACTATGAAATAGTCACATGCAAAAATAACTGATATCGGAAAATACAACTGACAGAAATGGAAATGATGAGACCTGAGGCTCGTGTCCAGCTTCCTCTTCCATGTCCGACAGGAGAATGAGTTTCTGAGTCACACGTTCATTCTAGAAGCTTTACAGGAGATCTGGAGCCTCAGCTGGAAGCTCTCCCCTCCTTACGGTAGTTCCTGTCACCATATTTAACATCTCATGGTACTGACATCGGCCACAACCACGAGTGTAAACTGTTTCCAAACATGAGGTTTCCCGTCTTCAAGGCAGGAATGCTATCATGTTCACAGTGTTACTGTAGGTGTATGTGAGATAGTATCTAAGAAAAAAGATTTATTTATTTAAGATGCCTCTTAAAATAGTGCTAGCACACTCTAGGTACTCAATGTTTTGTATCCTGTCTCCTTTTCTCTTTTCTACTTCTTTTTTTCTTCTTTTCTCTCTTCCTCTTTTTTTCTTCATTTGCTTTCTCAACAAATATTTATTGAGCATCTCCTAGGTGAGAGGGATACAACAGTCGCCTTTGCTGTCTCTGTTTTATGGAACTTAGAGTTTCAGAAAGAAGACACTAACCAAATGATCATATTTGTAGACATCAAGATGCACTACCTGTGTTGAGTGCTACAGATGACAGGGATGTGGTGCTAGGAGAACTTGCACAGCAGGAAACCTTTATTGGCGAAATGATGATCAAGCTAAAATCTCAAGGAGTAGACAAAGTCAACCAGGTTTTCTGGGAAGGGATGAGTATTCCAGACAGAAGAAACTCCATATGCAAAGGCACTGGGGCAGGAAGAGCGAAACAGGGACTTCAAGGTGGCCAGTGTGGGCAGGAAGGTCAAGGGAGTGGATGGTTAGACATTCTCCTGAACTGCAGAAAGGACAGAATGAATTATTTCTTATAGGACATCATTTAGGCAACCATGTAAAGCACTGAGGGTATTCAGAGATGATCCCTGCTCAGAAAGCTGACTGACTCCTGAGTGAATTAAAGCATAAGAGAATTACAACACAAGATAAAAAATGAAAGATGTCCTCCAAGAGGACAAGAGGTCAGGGCAAAGAGCTTCAAGAACTCAAAGAATTTAGAAATTACTTTTGTGGGGGAATACTTGGAGGAAGCGTTTGTTTTTTTTTAAAGTTTTTATTTTCAGTAAGTGTTTGATCCAGATGGAGACGAGGTGGACTAGTACTACAATTGCAGAAGTGAAAAAATGGATGTGGGCCAAGTGTTTTAATGAGCCGAGTATCAGGTGTGCTGGAACAAACCAGATTGTGGAGGGTGTTGACTATTTGGCTAAGACATCTGTTTTCTATTTGGCAGGGAAACCACAGGTTCTAAACAGAATAATATTCTAGAAAATCCACCTGGCACTGTGAAGGGTGGATGGAGCAGGGTGAGGGACTGGCAGCTGTGAGAACAGAGGAGCAAAATGACAACCAGGCGTGTGTCTGGAAACCTAGGGCCTCTGCGAGGGGGTGGAGGCCCTGGAGGGGACAGGCTGTTCTCTAACATTATGTGGGAGCTCTGAAGCCTCAAATCTAGGAACATGCTCCTTCTGCAACCTGTAAGGCAGTCCTTTTTTACATCCTCCTAGTTCTCAGGGGATTGCCGGGAATCTTTGGCATTCTATGGTGCTGTAGTTTGGGTCTTGAATGTCTCCCAAATGCCCAAGTGTTAAGGGCTTGGTCCCCAGCTCAGAGCTATTGCGAGGAGGTGGAACTTTTAGAAGACTTAGTGGGAGGTCTTCAGAACATTGAAGGTGTGCTCTTGAAGGGGACGGTGGCACCAGAACTCCTTCCTCTCCTTTGCATCTCTGCTGCGGTGTAGAGTAGTTTGGCCTCTCCCACGTGTGCTCCCTGCCATGATGGGCTGGCTGCCTTGCCACGAGCACAGCAGCAGGAACCACTGACCATGGTCTGAAGCCTCCAAAACTGCGAGCTAAAATAAATTGTTTCCTCTTAATAAGTTGATTATCTTAGGTATTTTCTTACAGTAACAGAAAGCTGACCAATACACTTGGCCTGCAGCTGCCTAAATCCATTCTCTGCTTTTGTCATCACACAGCATTCTCCCTGTGTGTCTCTATTTTTGCTCGGTAGTTGTTTTCTTATCAGAACACCAGTCAGAGTGGATTTTACAGTAGGCCCCACCCTACTGTAAAATATGTGAATCTCAACTAATCACATCTGCAATGACTCTACATCCAAAACCAGGCCATTAGGTGCTGGGGGTTAGGATCTTAGGATCTCAGCATATGTTTTGTAGGAACATAATGCAATCCATAGCAGTAGTCTTGGATTTTTATAAGCTAGGATAGGGAGAGGAGGCAAACATGAGTCTCCAAAGGGAAGTCCCCTCTACTGTAAGGGCTCCAGGCTCCTCCAGGATGCTGCCTTTTCATCCAGCACCTGCTGAAATTCCAGCAACTCCTACCATCACTGCATGGGGAGGAAGTCTCCATAGAAGCCTTGGAGAAAAAGTTGGGGCAATTTCTCACATTCTTGTATTTGGTTAATGCCGTTTGTGAGAAACAAAAAAAGAAGGCTTTTGTGATATTCTGCAACATCTCTCTTCAGTGCCACTAGATGGCAGTCTTCACCCATTTCCTTGCCTTCTCTGTTTATTTCAAGCAGGACTCTTCAGAGCCTGGAGGCAACTACTTTGCACAGGGAATGGAGATCAGGGAAGAATTCCTTTTCATGAGACCCCCCACAGTGTTTGGAAGTCTGAAAAAATGGAAGGAAGACTCTCTCACAATAGTTCTAATCAGTTTGAGAACTGTTATACCTTCTAGTTGCATAGTAAATATTCTGGTTTTGTAAATATTCATGAGTTCATTGGATTTAACTAGGAGAGAAGCAAGAACTACTCACAGTATGTGGTCTTGGATGTAATTTATGCCCAAGCATCTCTTGTATGTAAAAGAGGAGACCCTTATTCCATGAGATCTGTTTACTTGCTCATTAGCAAAGGTAAAGGAGATACTGACTGGATTAATCTTTCCTAGTATGTGAATTCAAACTTCTGTCATTTATAATAATCAGAGAGCAACAGAGAAGTAGCCCTAATTTTGTAATATGGGGTGAGGGGAAGAAAGACTGGATAACTGTAGGTTTCTGGCCTTCCCACTTAGCAACACAACTATGGAATACACTGACAACACTTAGAGACAATAGCTACTTTCGTTTCTTTAAAGATCAGCTTAATGTGCTGCCTAATAGTTTGTATAAACACGTTTTCGCACTCAAACCTAGATGCTGCATTGGAAGAAAGAAAAAAAAAAAGTACTATAAATCTAGTCAACCTAGCACTTTGCAAAGTAGAAAATTCCAGAATCATGCATTTCTCAACTACTCATCAAAAAAGTCTTTGGTTCTGTAACATATATAAGAAATAAGCAAAAATTTATGTTCAAATGATAAGATGCTTGTAATGAAGAGGTGCTCCTACATTTTTGGAGATAGGTCCAAGAGGAAAATTTGAAGGTGCAGCAACCATAATATCTCATGGATTGTTATTATTCACCAAATATGTTTTTCTTCTTTGTCTATTGTTCTATATTCAGGAAAGGAGGGAAGAACATTTATTATGCCAGGTGTTTTTCATAAACTATTTCATTAAATCAACTGCACACTTGTGAGCAGACCCTATTATCTCTGGTTTCTAGGAGAAGGTCTGAAATGTGGGAAGTCGCATGGCTTGCAGAGACACAGTGGAGCGCTGGATTTGACCTTGCTATGTCTGCTTCCTGAGCTGAAGTTCTTTGTAATTCCAGGTTGCCTTCCACATGAAGACTAGAAAAGATGCCCCAGCCCTTGAGAAGGTTGTAGGGAGGTTAAAAGCCTATAATTCACTTGTGGGTCTAGCTGTGGCTGTATAACAAGTGGGCCAAGGGTGGTGACCACCTTTGATTTTAGAATCCCTGAGGCTCTCATGATCTGGTGCGGTGTCTTTGGAGGGCAGGGTTAAATTGTGTTTCTTATCATTTCATGTCTCGTTCTTTGGCTTGCTCATACTTTGCCTGGAGGGTTCTTCTCCCTACTGGGGGTTGCCTCCTCCAGGAAGCCCACTGTTTCCTTCTTGCTTTTCCATGAGTGAATCGTGACCTTGTTTGTGTCACTGGTCTACTTTGTATCTTGTGTCTTCCCCTGTTGCTGCCCCTGTGGTGGTGTGGAATAGGGTCTGCTCATGAGTCTGTCTCTGCCTGCCTGTGACTCTGTATGAACCTCTGCATTGTCTGCACCTGGCACTGGACCGGGTACACAGGAGTTCAACACGTGTTTGCTGGTGGATGGATGGATGAACAAATGAATGCATGAGTTTGTTCTGTTGGCAGAGTAGAGGAAGGTGAGGCCTTCCCGAGACTGCTTTCCTTTATTCATCCCAATTCTAGTCTACATCATAAAAGGATACACGTACAACTTTGTGCTCCTTTGGGTTTCCAGAAAGTACTATCTGGACAGGTTCCAGCTGACCTTATGCTTGGCTTAAATATTAAACTTAATTACTTAGGCTATTCCAAGGGAAGCACTCAGCTGTCAAGGTGGCTCCCGACATACACGGGTTTTCAATTTAAAGCAATCTACAGTCATTAACTCTCCTTGCCTCACTATAACTTTCATCAGGTTGAATAGCAGACAGTGACATTTTAAATTGAATAGGGAAGGGGTAGAGATGAGAGGGGCAGCAGGGTGTTGAGATGTGACCTAGTTGTCAAGAGCAGAAGAGACTGTTAAAATTCGCCCCTCTCCCAATGCCCTAATCATTCCCTTTGGGTTTTAAATATGAATTAAAGATAAACTAGATGGAAGACGGGCACTAAAGCTTCTTGATGGAACTTGTGTGATCCCCTTTGGCTTTCCATGTACAGTTAATTAACCCTCTCCCCTTATGTCTCCCTAAAAGATTAGCAGAGGGGAAATGGATATGCTATGAGAAAACTACAGTTTTTCTTGGCAAACAAGTATTGATACATCAGGTATGCATTTTGGGTGGTAAAATCTGGGGCAATGGTGAGGGGGTGGAGAGGCCAGATTGGAAGCCAGTCAGTCCACTGTCCCTGTCCTCCTTTACTGAGTCCCTATCTTTGGTTAGATAGGATAGGATTCCTTTAAAGAAACCTACTTGAGAATAACCACACATCCCTTTGCTGGCTGTGGCCTTTTAAATTAAGGCAAGGAAACAAGTTTAGAGACATTAAGTGATTTGCCACAGGTCATGCAACTGGATCATGGGAGAATTGAGACAAATTTGCTAACTACCATCCATTCAGCACCTACTAGGTGTCAGACGCTTAAGTACATTATCTGTATTCCCTTATTCCAAGCCAGAAACACAGAATATCATCTCCATTTTGCAAAGTAAGGAACACAGAGAGGCTAAGTAATTTGAGCTCATGACATTTTGATGTGGTTATTTTGATACCAAGGTTATTTTTACTTTTGCATCTATGCAGTGATCCTAGGTAACAAGCCATGTAGACTTCATCTTTTAAAATCGCCTCATAATAATTTTAACAGATATTGTCACTTCATCCCTGCTCGGCATCCCCTAGGGGGTAAAGTTCAAAGCTGGGGGTCCGGGAGGCTGAAGATAGGAAGGGGCGAGAATGGATGAAAGCTCAGGTTGGTCAGGAACAGGCTGAAATGAAGGATGAGATAAGTTCAGGAATGGGCCCAGTTTCCTGTGGTGCACTTTCCTTGATAAAAGAAACCGAAGTGTGGTGATTTGCTTTTATACAATTTCAAAATAAACTCCTTTTCCCCACCCCATGCAATTAAGGCCTCCAGTTCCTACAAAAGAACTTCATTCCCATGTTCAGCCTCTTGCTGGGCACCTTTTGTTTCCCTCAGTATTGAAACAACCCAAAGAGGCTCCTGGATTCAATCAGAAACCCTGTAACGATGCAATAACATAAACATTAACTTGAGGCTCAGACAGGTTAAGTAATTTCCCCAAGGACTTAGAGCTGCCTCCTCATGGTATTGGTAAAGCCAGGGTGGGTCTGACTCCCAAGACCAAGTCATTCCAGTGAACTTGGTTGTATTTCTCTCTTCTTTCTGAACAGGGCAAGGCAGTCTCTCTCTCTCTCTGCAGAATGGACCCGTGTCTGAAGGTGAAGGAGCTGCCCATTCTCAGATGGTCAGGCTGTGGACACTTCCCTGAAGCTGGCTCATTCCCCTTTCATTTGCCACAAGGGTTGCGCTGGATATTCTTTTGCCTTCCAGATCCATTCTCCATTTTTCTTCGTCCTTCTTCATACCCTGGGAAGTGACTTGATGGACCACATAGACAGGCTCCCTTGATCAAAGGTAGAGGTGGAAGATGGGAGGGTGGTGGAGGCTGAGGTAGGATATTTATTCCCTGGTTCTCTCCCACTGAGGTCACCACGGGAGGGCTGTGCACATTATCAAATGGCCATAGCTCTTAGAAAGCCCTTTCCTGTGTCTCCCAGGTTCTAGGAACCTATCTCTCCATTTTCCCTCTCCGGCATAGGGCATAGGTAGGGTAATGTCTTTCTTAACTTACCCACTCCGGGAGACTGCATTGTTTCTGTTGATTTTCTTAAATCACGGGTTTGCAAATAGTTTTTAAAAAACTCTCCTCTGTCTCTTGGAATATGCTCTCTGTTCCTTGCCAAGACCACTTTTTCTCCTTCCTTCTTAACTAGACCCATTTAGCTAAAAGATGCAATTATTCAACCCATTATTTAAGGGACATTTGCAAAAAGAGAACTCATTGTATGTCTTAATAATACCTTGAAGAAATTTAGGAGCTTGCTCAGCTGTGATTCTCTGTCTTCCTTGCCTGTTTGAGAATAACAGATTACATAAAACTTTTGCCTTGGAGCTCTTAAATTTTAGAAAAAAAAATTACATTTTTTTTTTTTTTGCTGAGTCAAAGAGAGATGAAGGGAATTTACAACCTGCCATACATTTTTTTCCCAGTAGAATTGATCGACAGTGAGCCCACTGTGGCAGTGTCACAGTTGTGCTGGAAGGACTATTGGGGAAGCATTGAGGTCAATTTAAAATTCCTCTCTGAAAATTGCCTAGGTTTGGTCTGCAGAATTGGACGTGCAATTTCCTGGGTGCCTCTGGGGAGCAGACAAAGCCCTGGAATTTTTTAAAAAATGAGTTTATCCTCCAGAGAAACTGCAGCTAGAGTGCTCTGGTGTTGGAAAGAGATGGGAGTGGTGGTGCATAGATCAAGGTCTGCACATGAGCCAAGTATTAATGTCTGCTGGAAATGGTGGAAAAGCATCTTTCACGTTTTAGTACTAGGTGATCATATAATATGTTTATTTGAACTAGGATTTTTTTTTTTTTTATTACAAGAAGGTGTTGAATTGCTCTGTGGCAACAGACGTGGCAGTACTTGGCAAAATGGAGTGTGAGGTCAGAAATAAATGAAGACATATCTTCATTTATTTAGAGCACCTGTTGGGAGAGGTACTGTCCAGAGCATCCCTTCTTCTGCTGCACTGTGCTCGGTACCCCTTCTCCTGGACAGAGGCAGAAGAGTGGATGGGCGGGGGAGGGAGGAGGGCCATGTTTGTTAAACTGTGATCTTATTTTCATCTCACAAGAGCCACTAAGAGATGAAGAATTTGAAACAGAGCTGGATAAGTTGATTTTCCTAAGGTAAGCTGGTGCTAGGGGTAGGCTTCAAACATGACTTGTCCGATTTTGAAGTCAATTTCTTTGCACTAACCCAGCGTAGTAGTGCATGCCATTTGAGACAAAAAGAAGGCAGGCAAAGTACTAATAGGCATGCTTTCTTCTTGTGACCTTTTCCAGGAGAAAGCAGAAAAAACAAACAACAAACAAACAAAAATAGCAGGTGGAGACTCCATGTATTGGTGTGTTGAGCAAAGGAAAATCCAGCAGGCAGAGGCCCTTCATAGAGGAGACTCAGCTGAGCCACTGAGCTGAAGACTGGTTTCATTTAATTGCATCCTATCTTTAGGTCCAGAGAGAATAAGTCTGAGGTTGTGTCTTAGGTCATTCAAGACAAATACGCCAGGCAGTGCACAAGAATATGTGTTACTGCTTAAATGCACACAGGTGAGCATGTGAACATCATTATGAAACTATCATTGCATAGAACAGGATATTCCATAATGCAGACCGCCATATCTGGAAAAGAATACTTCCATGTGTTTTAATTACATTCTCTGAATCTGGGGCTCCTCTCCCATCTCTACATTACACATTGATATTACCAAGCCCTCTTTTACTTGGGTCTCTGAAGTTCTAATTATATGCTCCATTCTTCTCATTGCTACTACTTTCTCCTTTCCAAATTCAGCTGACCTGGGAAGTGGACCCAGGATGTCTTAACAATCAGAATTTGATCTGAAAATGGCCTCTAATCGAGTGCTTCCAGCTGACTACATCAAGAATTCTCCAACTGCTTTCCTTAAAATAAAATAGTGGTTGAAAAAGTGTAAGTGTATTTTGTATGCAACATCTAAACCAGCATCTAAACAAGTGATGGTTTTGATGTTTATTTGTTTCTTTCCTAAAATCTGTCTCTTTTTGGTACACTCTTAATTTGTTTTTGTTTGAAAATGCTGATAAATTTGTATTGCCCTGGACATTTATAGTGAAACTTCATAATCCTTGACATAAGTAACTTCATGGTTATCATATTTGACTGTATGTTCAATATTTTAAAAGCCTTAGTTGATTTAATTTTTACCATAATCCTATTAAGTAGGTATTACATTTCCCCACCACTTTTTTAGATGCTGAGGCTCATAATGGTAAATTAACATGACTTGTAACAGATAACTTGTAGATCTGGGATTCAAATGTAGAACTGTCTCCAAAGATAATACTTTTAACCACTATACTATAATCTAAACTACTAAATATTTGTATTTGAGGTTGATATTGATATTAAGGGAAGCCAGAATCACTATGGGAGGACCCTTGCAGATGATTAAATTCATATTCCTGTACAGATATCTGGAGGTGTGGAATGAGAAAGGAAGCAACTTCCCCAAATCTAGAGTTATTTATTGGGGATTTTTCTTTTCTTTCTTTCTTTTCCTTTCTTTCTTTCTTTTTTTTTTTTTTTAATGTAGGCACTCACAGCTATAAACTTTTCTCTTAGAACTGCTTTTGCTGTGTCTCAGAGATTTTGGTATGTTGTATTTTTAATATCATTTAATTTAGGAATTTTAAAATTTCTCCTTTATTTTTTTTTTTAATTTTTTTAATTTTTTTAAATTTTTTATTGTTTGTTGTTCAAAACATTACATAGTTCTTGATATATCATATTTCACACTTTGATTCAAGTGGGTTATGAGCTCCCATTTTTACCCCATATAAATTTCTCCTTTAAATTCTTCAGTGGCTTACTCATCATTCAAAAGTATTGTTTAATCACTATGTGTTTGTATAGTTTCTCTTGCTATTGGTTTATGATTTATTTCCATTCCAATCTGATGAAATGCAAGGAATTAGTTCAGCATTTTGGTATTTACTATGATTTGCTTTGTGGCCGAAAATACGATCTTTTGGAGGAAGTTCTATGAGTAGCTGAAAAGAAAGCATATTCAGCTATTGTTGTATAAAATATTCTGTAGATATCTGTTAAGCACACTTGACTTATAGTGTGAATTAACTCTGTAGTATTTTTGTTGATTTTATGTCTGGATGACCTATCAGTGAGAGAAGTGTATTGGAATCACCTAGTATAATTTTATTAGGGCCTATTTGAGCTTTTAAGTTGAGTAGTGTTTGTGTTACGTAGTTAGGTGCACTGAGATTTGGGGCATAAATATTTAATATTGTTGTTTCTTCTTGTTGGATTTTTCCCTTTACCAATATGTAGTGACCTTCTTTGTCTCTTCTAACTAATTTTGGCTTGGAGTCTGCTTTGTTGGATATGAGAGGAGCTACTCTGCTTGCTTTTGAATTCTGCTTGCATGGAATATCATTTTTCCATCTTTTCATTTTCAGCCTGTGGATGTTTTTACATATGAGGTGTTTCTTTCAGGCAGAATTTTATATATTTCTTTCTTATATATTTGGGGTCTTTTTAAAAAAAATCTAATTTGCCTCTTTTAACTGGAGAACTGGAACCATTTATATTCAGTGTTATTATAGAGAGGCATATATTACTTCCTGTCATTTTGATTTATTTCTAATGTTTGCTTCAATACTGATTCTCATTTGCTTGTCTACTCTTCTAATGAGATTTATTCTTTCCAGAGCTCTCTTAGTTGTTTTATCCTCTTCTCTGTATAGGATCCCTTTAAATATCTTCTGCAATGCTGGATTAGTAGTCATGAATTCCTTTAGTTTATGCTTATCCTGAAAGGTTTTTATTTCTTCTTCAATGTGGAAGTAAGTATAGCTTCTCTGTATATAGCAATATCGATTGGCAGCTATTTTCTTTCAAGGCTCAAAATGTGTCATTTCAAGCACTCCTGGACTTTAGGGTTTCTGATGATTGGTTTTCCATTAAAGATGACCTGGTGTCTTTCTCTTATCTCTTAATATTTTTCTTTGATCTGGATTTTTTTTTTTGCATTTTAATATGTCATGGAGGGGTTCTTTTCTGGTCTTGTCTATTTGGGGTTCTAAATGTCTCTAGCATATGGGTGTACTTCCTGTTCCCAAGGTTTGAAACATTTTCTGCTATTATTTCACTGATAGGTTATCCATACCATTAGCTTATGTCTCCGCTCCTTCTTTGATGCTATGAGACTTAAGTTTGGTGTCTTAATGTCCAAGAGTTCTTTTCTATTCTGATCATAGTATCTTATTTTTTCTTTAACTACTATCTGAATGTTCAAGTCCATCCACTTTGTTTTCAAGCTCTGAGATTCCGTCTTGTACTTGGTTTAATCTCTTTTGAGAGATTTTCAGCCAAGTTTTTTTTCCCCCTCACTACTAGGAACTGAATCCAGGGGTGATTTATCACTGAGTAACATCATCAACCCTTTCTATTTTTTATTTTGAGATAGGGTCTCACTAAGTTGCTGAGGCTGCCCTTGAACTTGTGATCTTCTTGCCTCAGCCTATCAAGTTAATTGGATTACAGGCAAGTGCCACTAAACCCAGCTTCAATAGAGTTTTTTTATTTGACTTTTTGTGCCTTTACCTTCTAAGATTTCTGTTTGTTTGTTTTTTTCCAGAATCTTGATCTCTTTATTAAAATGCTCTTTCATATCATATATTTTCCCTTAGTTCATTCCTTATATCTTTTTAAAATTTATTGATTATCTTAACAGCTAAATTTTTAAAATTTTTGCCCAGCATTTCATTCACTTGAATACCTATAGATAGAGTTGTTGAGGGATTATAAATTTTTGGAGCATCTTTTTGCCTTGCTTCCTCATATTTTCAGAGTGTCTATGTTTTTCTGCATCTGTTGTGATGAGTTTCTTTTCTTCTATTATGTGAGGTCTTTTAGAAAGTAGCTATCTCTTTAATATACGTCCTGCACTGGCATATCTTAGCATCAAAACATCCAGGTAGCATAATCGAAATATTAAGTTCAATCATCAGCTCTGCTTTGAGAGGAGAGAATAACTGCCAGTAACAGTGATAACTAATTAATGAAACATAATTAATTAAAATGCACAAGATTAGAAAGAACTATAAAAAATAAATAATGAGGGAATACACAACAAAATACTTTATGTAAAACAGCTAATGCAACAACCATCATAAAAAGATTCAGTTTTCTTTTTGCCAAGGCATTTCAAATAGCAACCCTTTTTTCCTGGGCTTCAATTTTAGGATCCCCTGGCTTTGAAGAGGTTTGTGGGACACAATTATTGTATTGTTTGTCTTTTTTCAGCTCTGACCCCAAACAGGCAAACTTACTGGGGGAATCGGTAAGCTGAGCTCTGCCCCTCCTTGCCTGCAAGTCTTGGGGGAGCTTTATTTGTTTCAGAGCAGAATTCATCCTCAGCATCACTGTGCTTTTTAGATCTGGGGTGGGAGTGTTATTCTGGTGGGAGCTGCCGTCCATCTGTCTGGCCCAGATAGCTTGTTGACTGATCTAGATTACACCACACCTCTCCTTCTGAAAGCCTCAATCCATGTGCCATGGGAAGTATGTGGGAAGTGCTCAGGTCATGTCTGAAAATCCTTGAGACAGTTTGGGTATGGGGGAGGTGACAGGGCCTGCAAAAGAATTCTGTGGGTAGCAGCTTTCCACCTGACCCAGAGCCAACCGGCTTCCACTCGAAGTCAACCTTGCTCCTTATCACAGTTTGAACCACCAATTTCAAAGGAAAACGCCCTTCACTTTGCTCTGTAGACCTGCAGACTAGCAGCTGCAGCTCCTGTTGCTGCCCAGAGCTCCCCAAAAGTCCATGTGATAATCTCACTCTTGTGCCCAGATTGACTCATGACAAATCCAGTAAGAAATAAAGCATGGAAAGTTTAAACAATGAGGCTTTTTAAGCTAGCACTGCTTTCTCACTTTTACTAAATCTGCTTGGAAGTACATGGTTTCTCTCCCATGCTGGGACATATCATTCCTGCTTTACGTTCTTACCTTCCAGACCCCTGACTTCTTTTCGGCTATGTTGTTCGGTTTATCTAATTTATCTATTCAATAATTACTTATTGAGTGCCTGCTATGTAGGACGCACTGACAATATAATAGTAAGTGAAGTTTTTTTTCCCCCCAGAACTCTTATCATCTAATGAAAAAGAGATATACTAAAAACAATTATTGGATTAAATATATGCTTAAAATAGTGAAATTTATAAATTATGTCCAAGTACTATGAAATAATTAGTGAGATATATGAAATCATGAAGAGACATATGATTCAGATTGGTCAGCATCTATCAGGGTCTAAAAAAATGAGATTTTAGCTGGGAGTTTGTACATGAAGACGTTAGCTGATCAAATATCAGGGGTAAGAGCATTTGAGGGGGAGGAGGTAACAGCAGGTTCAGGGATCCCAAGGCAGGGAAGCTACTAGTGTATTTTCATGTAAAAATGATCATTGCAAAGGAAAAAAAAATATCCATTGTAGTGCAGTGTGAATGAGCCAGGAAGAAAGTGTCAGGAAATGGGGCTGAGAATTGGGCAGGCAGGTACCAGGGGGCATTGTAGGCCACGCCAGAACTTCAGATTTGTCCTCATGAACATGGGAGGCCATTGCAGGCTTCTAGCAGAAAAGCCATCTGCCATGTGGAAAGCAAATTGGAGGGAGGCAGGAGTGAAAACAAAGAAACCAGTCAGGAGGGCTTTTGGAGTGGTCCAGGTGAGGGATGACAGCTCCGACTAGAGTGACGATGGTGGAGATGACAATAAATGGCATGTTTGAGACATACTTTACAGAAGGAAATAATATGGCTTGTTGATGGATGCAGAAAGTGAGTCATGAAAGGCATTAACAATCCCTGCCAGTCTTTAGGATGAATAACTTAATGCAAAGTTACCACTACCAAAATGTGAAATGCAGGAGGAAAAGCAGGTTTGGGAGGGAGGATGGAGGATCCAGGTTTTGAGGAGTGAAATTTGGGATGTCTGTAGGATATACAAATAGAGACATAAAAATAGGAGGGTGAGTATATGTTCTGAAGTTCAAAAGAAGAGTCTGTGTTCAAGCAGAAATTTGAGAGTTCCTGCACACAGAGACTACTTAGAACCATTATTATAGTCTTCAGTTTTTTGTTTTTTTTAAACATAGGGCCAACCTTGTACTTGTTTATTTGACTTCTCTTTTTTTTTTAAATATTTGGGCCTGTTACTTTTGTTACACCTTTCAATATTCTATTTCGGTCATCCCAATTCCACCTTATTTTGTAGGTTTCTAATTACACTGTAATGACAGAGTATTTCAATAGAAAGAATCAGATTTTGACTTTTTGTGTGCCTTGGGCAAATCACTTAGTTCTCTGTGTATTAATTTACCAATAGTAAAGAAGGGAATTGGTTGTGTTTAGTTTTAAAAATCAATGATTCTGTAATACAAGAATATTGGCTAAGTTATGTCTAGATTTTAAATCCATAAGGGATGACTAGATAATTATCATTTGGAAGTTAACAAAGGCTTAGATTAGCTATTGCAGGATATTCTGAAGTTCACATAACAACCAGCAACTAATGGTTAAATTAAACACTATTGATGTAATTCCCAGAGTCTATTGCTGTAATTTAGAGCAGTATTTCTTCTGCACTTGTGAATACAGATTATAGGATAAACTAGAAAATTTGACATTTAGTCATCAAAATAGCATCACCTTGAAATCTAAGACAAGCATGTTTCACTGAAAATTCTTATAGGTATGGTCACTCTTTAAGCAAAGTTAGGAATAATCCAAATATCATGGAGAGTCCTAGTAAATTAAATAGCTTGAATTATTGACCACAAGGCATAGGTAACAGCGTTTCCTTATATTATTCAAATTAAAGCTAGGCGAAGTGTCAACATTATCAGCAGTTTTTCCATACCTCAGTGACAGCGAAAGTTCTCTTGCCACAGGGAACCATCTTGTACCACTTGTCGTGTAGCACGTCCATAAACCCATGTGACTTATATTGGCTGATTAGCTCAGATATATTGGAGGTCAGTGGAGAGTTGGGTGGAAGACCAATGCCATATCCTAGGAGAAAATAATCTCACATAAGTTTTTCACATTGTTCTTGAGAGGAATAACTGTATAGATATTGCTATCAGATCTGACAATAAAGGAATGGTGGGTTTGCATGATCTTTCCTCCAAAGGACCCTAAGACATTCTTAATTATGATTACTTTTAGAACAGCCAAATCTCTGAATAGATGAGTTTGAAAAGGATAGGGATGGGCTGTGCACAGTTTTCTAGAAGAACACTTCAAAATAGTCCTTAGATGCAATCTTTGAGGTCATTACCAAGGCTAGGATTCCCTATTCACCTCTCCAGAATCCAGCCTCTGGATTTTAAGTAACAAAATTGGATTCATCATAATCTTTGGTTTATGACATTATCTTATTATTGTTAACACATGACAATTTTTTACTTTTGTGATTCATTTTATTCTGTTTGTGGATAATATAATAAGATCATGTGGACATTTAATACAGTATGTAAAGTAAAATATCCAACAAGAAATTATAATGACTTCGATTATTAAAAAGTCTGGTAACACCAAGTGTTGGAGAAGACGTGGACCAGTCAGATCACTTATACACTGCTTATTGAAACACAAAGTGGTATGATCATTTTGAAGAACAGTTAGTTATTATTTTTTTGTGGTTGATCATTTATATACTTCAAGATCAGCAATTCTGCTCCTACGTATACTTTCAAAAACCTCTACAAGCATACCAGATGTGATCAAGAATGTTGTTAGAAGCACTATTTATAATAGCAAAAATTGAAACCAACACAAATGTCCAAATGTTCTTTGGCAAGAGAATAATTAAATAAATATTATAACAAACTGATTTGAATATTATACAATGTAAAATATTTGAACTAGAACTAGACACAATGATATGGATGCCTCAGCACTATGTTGTTAGGTGGAATGTGACAATCCCAAAAGATTACTTGGAATATGAATGCAAGATGTAGATGTAAAAACACTCAAAACAAGACAGTGTATTATTAGGAGTACATATGTATGTGATGAAGTTTTATTTATGTATTTATTAATTTATGGTACCTGGGATTGAACTTGGGGCACTTAACCACTGACCCACACCCCGCCCTATTTTGTATTTTATTTAGAGACAGGGTCTCACTGAGTTGTTTAGGGCCTTGCTAAGTTGTTGAGGCTGGTTTTGAACTAGCAATCCTCCTGCCTCAGCGTCCGGAGCTACTGGGATTACAGGCATGTGCCACCTTGTCTGGCTGAAGCCATATTTTTGAAAAAAAAATAAGAATATGATAAATTAAAGATCCAAGGTTGAAATTATATAAGGCACAGGAGCATAGGAGAAAGGGGGAAGGGATGAAGAGAGAGAGCACCAAGATGGATATGGTTTTATTAATCATCTTAGTCTCTATATTCTCATTCCATGTAGCTTTACTTCCTTTCCAAACTGTTCCTACACTGTTAATATCTTTGATGAGCCACGTGAAAGAGACTAATTAACTACATCTTTTTTTTTAGCTGTTAGATAGCATAGTCAAAAAAAAAGATTATTTTTGCCCTCAGGATAATTGAGGAAGATAAATTAAAAATGCAGTTAGATCCTTTTTCACAGATAAAGACTAAAAGCCTGTCAAGAATCCAAAGATACTTAATGGAAACAAATATTTGCTATAATTATTCTATCTTATAACTCAATGCCAAAAATATTAGCTTTTGTTCCTTTTTCAATGCAGGCATTCATTTTTAAGAACATGAGGCTTGAGATGTGTGTATAACCAATGAAAGAGTTGAAATAAATAATGCCAAACAATTTTTGAGTTTTAAAAAATTGCACATTTTTCCCCTGATAATTCCGTTTGTTCCTTAACAATAGGGAGTCAAGGAAATGATGACAATGTCAAAAACATGATTAGAATTTTCCATTCAAAGAGCTATTTTGGGTGCCTGTTTTGTGCCTATTAGTTTGGTTTGAAAGGAAAGACTGATGATAAAAGACTTTGGATGGGCAGCATTTTCTTCTGCTGATGTTATCATTAAATAACATTTTAAAAAATATAATGGGCAACTTTTTATAAGGAAGTTACCAGTTTTCTTTAGGAATCTCAGTTGCCCACACATGTATTCAGTACTTGTTTACATGTCAGTTACAACATTAGATACATAGGCAATAAGATTCAACAATTCACTGACACACATTCGTCCATTCATCAAATATCTTATTGAGTAAATAGTAAAATCCTAAGTGTTCAGGATTTAGTAGAGAGAAAAGCAGACATGGTCTCTGTTGTCACAGACTGTCTTTGGGGAGACATTAAACAGTGCATCACATAGTGATTATTTTATTTCAATTGAGACAGATGCCATTAAGGAGAAGAACTGGGGCAGGTAAGAACTATCTAATGGGAGTGGGTTGGTGGTCAGGATAATTAGTTTGGGTCGAATATGATGAATATTATTGTGTTTTCCCTTTAAAGCAATAGGTTTCAGCAATAACAATTTCTCATATTTACTGAGGGCTCACTATATCCCAAGTAAAATTCTTGGACAAACGTTTTGCATTCTCTACCCTATTTTGTGAATCATGTACTGGCCCAAGATTGTGTGCTAGATTGTGGCACTGTGTTCAGTTAAATCACTCTGGTATCTCAATAGTAAAAATTTGGACATTCTGAGCCTTCCTTTGTGCCAGACATTTCCCCAATGTATCCCTATGTGTACCCATGCCAGAGTACATACTACTTAGAGATTCAAAGATTGAATAAGTAACTGATAACATCATATAGCTAGTTTAGCTGGCAAAGTCAGTATTTGCAAAGAGATTTGTTTTATTCTAAAATCAGTGCTCTTTTTACCATGTCCATTTCAACAAGTCGAGTCAGGGAAATACTTGACCTATTTCTTCCCTTTCAGTACTTCCTGTCACTGTAGCCACATTGATGCACTACCCCCAAATAAGGTAATTCATTTAAAAACCACAACCCTCAAAACTGGTGGTTTGTTCTGAGCAAACACAAATATATATTGTTCACAGGTAGATTTTATTTATAAACTTTTCAGCAAGTGGTGTCAATGTAGTAAGTTTGCATATGATTATATATGCTAGAAATTCCCTAAGCAAGGACGCTTACTAATTAAAATGTTTCTCCTAAAAATACTCTTAAAGCTAATAATTCCAACCTGCATTGGAGTTATAATGGTAGAATAGTTTTCATTTGATAGGCATTTATTGCATACCTCAGGTTCAGAAGGAGAGATTGCTACCAAGTGAAAGAAAGAGAGAGGCATATTAGACTGATTCTCGATAGTGACATTTTTGACATAAGGCAAAAATACATAGGGAAGGGCTGGGGATGTGGTTCAAATGTGCTCACCTGGCATGCGTGAGGCACTGGGTTCGATCCCAGCACCACATAAAAATAAAATAAAGATATTGTGTTCACCTAAAAATAAAAAATAAATATTAAAAAAATACATAGGGAAGTTAAAAAAATTTGAAATTAATACAATAAATCTACATAATCTAAGAACAGAATCTTGGTACTACAAGAAAAATGTTAAAATACTCTTAAGAAAAAAGCAATATTGGGGAGAAGGAAGATGGCGGTGAGGGGAGTGCATTGCCCCCGTGTGCTGCTTCACTGTGTGGGAGTATGACAAGTCAGGACGGCTAAAGGATATCTTGTTAGGAATTTCCAGCAATAGTGGGGTGCTCCGGAACCTGGAGGAAGGATTTCCATCGCACGAGGATTGGCTACGGGGACTCAAACGCGAGAGGTTTGTCGCACGGAGGGTAACACTGCTTATTCAGCAAATCGCCCCTCGGCTAGAGTCTGCAGCGCGCGCTGGGAAACGAGGAGATAGCCACGCAGGGATACAGCGCTGCAGTTTCTGCCAGCCGTGCAAGCACCGTACTCAGGGCTGAATTCTGGGTTCGAGACGGGGGAAGGAAGCGGTCCATCTCGGTTCTCCACACCGGTCAGACCACAGAGGAGGCCAGCAGCCACCATGTTGGAAAGCTGATGTCACCATACCTGTTTTCGACTGACGGCAGCTCATTCAGCCATAGAACAGGTAATTTCAGGCTGCAATTCGCCTGCGGCTTGCAGACAGATTGCTAGGGTTCAGTGCCTGGGTGCTTCTTAGAACCTGATCTTATCGGAGCGAACACCGAGCGCGGGGCGGCCGAGTTCCGGCTCCCGGAACCGTCCCGGAACCGTCCCGGAACCGCCCTGGCCCAGGGCCGC
>NW_026000101.1:10906629-10910976 GCF_001458135.2 Marmota marmota marmota | reverse complement strand
TGGTACAAAGGCCTCTCCACAGGTGTGGCTGTATACTGGACCGGTAGTCAATGACGGGTAAGATCCAATTGCAATGGTACCAACCTAACGGGTAAGGACCATATGTACTATTGGACAACCTAAGGCAGGCACGGTCCCTAAGCCACATGCTTGTTGTTTAAACAGAGAGGGGGAGATGTTGAGAGCCACAGCCGAAGTGGCCCCAGCAAACTTCCAGCTGCCAGAAAACTTCCAGCTGCTGGCTGATGATTGGCTCATAGCAGCCCCAGCAACATCTAGCTGATTGGCTCCTCTGCGGTGATGCTCATTGGGCTGTTTCCCTGCCCTTTCAGACCACGGAGCTGCTCACTGGGGGACTTTTTTGGCTCCGCCCACGCGACCCAGCCAATTGGCCTCAAGAGCAGGAGGATGGGGGGAGGTGGAGAGGCTTGTGGTGGAGAGAGAGGCTTGTGGGAAGCCAGTGGTGGCAGTTGGGGCCCTGAGGGTTTTTCCTGAGGAGCTGTTTTGTTTGGCGGGTGTGGTTCTAAAAATAAAGTTAGTTTCTTTTGAAAAAAAAAAAAGCAATATTAAAGTTGCAAGACAGTAATAAAAAATTGCTATGCAGGAAATAATAAATATTAAATCACTCCACTCCATCATGCTTAGTTTAATTTGCAATCAGCTGATAAAAATAGATTGTTATCCTTTTTAAAATTTTCTATTTTAATACATATATTTTATATTGACACTTTAATAGCTCTATTGCTAATTATTATTAGCTAATTAAAATGAATTTTGATGTGGAATGAGGAAAGAAACAGGAAAAAATTATGTGGCAACGAGAACAGGTCTTTGTTAAGAGATATAAATATCCATTTTGTTCAGAAACATAAAAAAATAAAACCTTGAAGGTTCCATTTCCATACTTCTGTTTTCTCAGTTGCTTCTCAAATTTGATTGTGTTCATTGGTCAAAGAATTGTTATTTTTAAAATGCTGAGTCAGCCTTCGTTGCTTTCATTATCATTAGAAATGTGGCTTTGAAATAAAGACAGGGTTGACTACTTTGTGGTTGATGGATGAAGCAAAATGAAATCCTTCAACCCTACAGATGAAGGCGTCAGGCACCCTGGAAATTGGATACAGCTTAATAGCCCAAGAGAACAATTTTCAGAATAGAATCCTGATCTTTTCCCCATGGATAAATCAGCTTTACTCAGCTAAGAGCAGAGGGAATATATTTTGACTAGCAAATGTGTAGTTAGAAATTCATAGACTAAAAGAATCTTCCTGAAAGGTGGTTGGAAAAGAGATATTTTGAAAATAAGACCTTAGATAGGGTTAAAGAGACTTCGGGAAGGAAGAGCCATTCAGTTTTGTACTCTGTCCTTGTAATATCATGTTTAACCACTTTGGGACAATGGTTGAGAATATATTGTGAAAGTCCCAATTGCAAAGGGAACTTTATAAATGGATTTCCCTTACCCTCCCTTACCCTTAGCACATCAAACTGGGGAGAGAAGAGTCTGGGAAAAGCTGAGATCAATGAAGACTATCCTGGGACATTTTATAGTGTATTGGTCTCAATTTATCAATTTGACATATTGGGTAATAATTTATTGATGACTTTCTATGTACCAGGCATGATTCTACATGCATTCTGTTTATTGTGTTACTTAATACTTACAACATCACTGTTATAGGTGTATTATTCACATTCTCATTATGCAGATGAGGAACCAGGAGAAATGATTAAGAAATATGTCAGTTATTGAGAGCTTCTAATCCAAGCTCCCAGACCCCAGAACCAGTGCTCCAAGCAGTGTATTAAATAATTATTGGCAAAGCAAGAAAAAGAACAAGCTGAAAAACAGGCAAGTCTTTGGCAGAAAGGTCACAGATCATTATTTTGCAGTTACATTGGTCTTTTTTCCTTGTTTGACCTTTATTGTCCTGATTCATGAATTTGGGACATGTATTCATTTATCTCAAATCTCTCTCTTTTTTTCCCCCTAAGAACACAATATGTCTTTATGTCCCTAGCATTTAAGTAGCATTTTGACCAAAGACTTTCCACATGCTCTTGAATTGAACCAAATTGTAGGTTGGATTTGCTCCATTGTGTACTATTTAGTAGCAAAGAATACCCATCATGAAGGGTTTTAAGCTCAACATGGAGCTACTGTCTCTCATTGGCCTTACTTTTTCCTTTTGAAACTAAATATGCACAGAAGGGTGAATTTGTAGGTATTTTATTTAGTCTGCTTGAGTTACTAGAGCAAAATACCAAAGTCTTGGTAGCTTATAAATAACAGACATTTATTTCTCACAATTTTGAAAACTGGAAAGTCCAGGATCAAGGTGGCAGCAGATTCAATGTCTGGTGAGGACTACCAGCTTTACGGCTCATAGATGACTTCTAGTCGTGTCCTCACATGATAGATGAGTGAATGAGCTCCCTCCCAGTGGCCCATTTGATAAGAACACTAATCCTATTTTATAAGGGCAGAGCTTTTATGATCTAATGACCTCCCTCAAGAGCCGCATCTTCTAGTTGAGAATTATATTTTGACATATGAATTTTGGAAAATAGGCAAAAATTCAGACAATAGCAGTGTATCAATACTATATAGAGTGAATATAGAAGTCACGTAGGAGTCAATAGACTCTATTGTCCCTCTTCAGTTCCTGAAAATATTTAAGCACTTGGAAAACTATGTGCAAACCATCAGGATACTTTTAACTAACAATATTTGTAAGGAATTAGGTACTTATTTTGAATTTAAACTAATCAACTATATAATTGGTAATACATCAATTATTATATGATTGCTATATTACCAGGATTGCAGTAGGCTCTGTGGAGGGATACAGATAGGCATCTGCAACATTTGTGAGTTTACTGGGGAAGCATTCATCATAAACTGCTATGATGATGTTTTTATATTTACGCAATCTAATTAATAACAAAGCCTACATTTGAATAAGTTCAAAAAACCTAAATGTTGTTAAAGAAAAGCATCTCATATTCTCAAAAATTTCATTAAAAAAATAAGAGAGGGCTGGGGTTGTGGCTCAGTGGTAGAGCCCTTGCCTGGCACGTGTAAAGCACAAGGTTCAATTCCCAGCACCACATAAAGATGAGTAAATAAAATAAAGGTCTTGTGTGCATCTACAACTAGAAAGAAATATTAAAAAATATATATAAGAGAAAATTTCATTGGGAGATATTTTTCCCCAAATTCTTGAGTTAAACATTAAAAAAAAAAATAAGCAACCAAGACTTAGCTTTTTGTTGTTGTTGTTGCATGTAACTTATAAGAATCCTCCCTTTGAGTTTTTCCAGGGTCTGTTTTTAGGTTGTGAACTTTTTGGCAGGGGCAATATTGAATTAAGTGTTCTGATTTGTATTTCATCCATTTTGAGTATGTATCAATAATGATGACGATGCTCTCTCTTTTGGAATCTGCTATCCTTCCGCTGTCTTACAGGGAGAGCTCTTCCTTGTGCCACTTTGTTTATTCTCTTTGAGAACAATGTGGTGTCTAGAGATGATAGGAACTGCAAGACACCAAGTCTCATGAGCACAGATGGAAATGGAAACAGGAAAACAGTGGGGAGTTAATTGTGTGGCATCTGGCACTGTGGTCCAGAAGAGGCAAACAAACCATTGTATTCTGCCTTTTGACAAGATCAGGTGGCCCCCCGAAGACAAAGGTGGAAAATGAAACCCCTCATTTTTATGCCCATAAATTATTTATTATTAGTAGCCCTATGGTAGGAAGGACTTCCATTACCCCACACATTTAGAATGTAAATAAAATGTAGTATCCTTTCCATATCCCTTACTGCCACATGCACAAAAAAAGGAAATTTTCCATTGTTACATTAAAATGGGGTTTACTGAGCATATACTGAATGTTCTTTTGGTTTTCTAGTGTTTGCTTTTTCTCTCTCTTTCTCTCTTTATGGTTTTGCTATCCAAGACTGCAGTCTTAATAAAAGACCAATCCCACTCTCTTCCTGAAGTCCATCCCTGACCCAGGTGGGGGTCATTTTGTCTAGACTGAAGACTGGTTTCTCCTTGGACAGGTCTAAAGAAATAGCATCAGCTGTTATATTCTCATTCATCACAAAAAACAGACTGAAGCAAAAATATCTGCTGATGCGTTTAGGAGAGACAGAGACCAAATATGATTGGAAAATTGGGAAATTGGAATCAAATAGTCTTGATACCCTAGTTAACATACAGCAAAGCACAGATTTCTGGAAATAGGACTTGTGCACCCCCTTGGGATTGTTTCAAGCCAAAGTGTTTTCTGACAAGTGAGTACGGCTGTCTTGAGAGCTAGCATGCACTGTCAGGGAC
>NW_026000101.1:10886683-10890722 GCF_001458135.2 Marmota marmota marmota | reverse complement strand
GGGGATATAGCTCAATGGTAGAGGGCCCTTGGGTTCAATCAATTCCCTGTACCCAAAACAAGCTAACAAATTTCATAAGCAACAAAATCAAAGATAAACAGATGTGACTGCATTAAACTAAAGTTTCTGCATGACAAAGTGGTAAAAAAAATGAAAGGACCATCTATGGAATATTTGCAAAACAGTATGTCTGATAGTGGGCTAATATCCAAAATGCATAAGAAACTCATACAACTCTATAACAAACAAACATTTCCCCAAAGAAGACACATAAATGATTGCCAGGTATATGAGAAAGTACTCAAAATCATTACTCAACAAGACATGCAATGAAAAACCACAATGCATTATCACCTCATACCTGTTAAAATAGCTTTTTAATCAAAAAATCAAGTGGTAAGTGTTGGTAAGGTTAAAAGGATATACATATAAAGGATGTACACTGTTGGTGGGATTATGAATTGGTATAGTCATTTGGGAAAATAGCATAGAATTTCGTAAATAAAACAATCATAAGATCCAACAATCCTATTTCTAGGTACATATCTAAAGGAATTGAAGTCAGTAACTTGAAGAAATATCTGTTTATTGCAGCATTCTTTACAATAGCTAAGACATGGAAGCAATATAAATTTCTGTGGATAGATAGGTGGATGGATCAAAGAGACTGTGGTATAATATATAAATATATAAAATGTATATAAATATATAAAAATATGTATAAATAAATATATATGGAGAGAAATATATAAAAAGTAGAATACTTTTCAACCCTATCAAGGAAGAAAATCCTTCCATTTTTGACAATGTAGCTCAACCCAGAGGATATTGTGTAAAATGAAATAAGCCAGATACAGAAAGACAAATTCTGTATGATTCTACTTTAATGTGGAATCCAAGAAAAAAAAATGAACTCATAAAGCAAACAATGTCTGACAGGGGCTGGGTGGAGAAGATGGGGGATGTTGGTCAAACGGTATAAACTTTCATTCATAAGATAATAAGTTCTGAGAATTAAATGACTATAATTTACAGCACTGTATTGTATATGTGAAAGTAACTATATGAGGTTATGAATATGTTAACCATGGTAATCACTTCACAGTGTATATAATAGATCAAAACATCATATTGTACACCTTAAAATATATTCCACTTTTATTTGTCGAATACATAAAGTAGATTTTACAAATTTGCTTAGTTATTAACATCTGAATCAACTCTTATTTTTTTTCTTTTACTGATAGTTTTCTGATGATTTTGAGATAAGCTGGTTCATTTGCAAATGGATAGTTTCTTTCCAGAATTAAAGACTATAAAACTAAAATGTTTAAAATGATGTATAACTTTATTCAAAACCCTCAGTTTACAGAGGAAGAAATCAGAACTGTTCAAGTATGAGTGACTTGTCCAAGACCAAAGACTTGATTATGGCGAGGTAGAGACCAGATCTAGTTTATGAGTCAAGGAGACTCTACTCCTTCCTCCAGATATAGCCATTGTGGGTGTTTTGGGTGGTTATCATGAATATTCTTGAAGTCATCTCACTCAACCCCCCTTTTCTGGAGCAGAATTTGGCATTTAGATGTCCTTTTTTTCATTATAGCTTGGAAAATTTCTAGGCATTTTTGAGACAATAAATTTCTTAAGAACAAGAAGTAGGGGTTTAAGTGTGTGACTATCTGGTGCATAAACCATGGAGAGATACCAATCTCTTAGATTTCCTTAATTTTTTTGGTTATTCATGTATTTATTTTTAGTTGAAAGACTTCAAAAATGCTTTTTGTACATTCTTCCTTACCACCCTGGGATGTCCGGAGGGGAATTGTTGTGTCCTTCATTTATAGAAAAGGGAACCAACCCTAGAGACATTAAATGGGTGGTGTGAATTTATTATACTAATGGGCTTCAATTCTTTCCTATTTTTTTTTCTTTATGGTGCTAGGGATAGAACTCAGGGCTTCCTACGTGATAGACAAATGCTCTACCACTGAGTTACAGCCCCAGTCCTTTTCATTTTATTTTGAGACAGGGTCCTGCTAAAGTTGCCCACCCTGCCTTTGAACTTGTGGTCTTCCTACCTCAGCCTCCTAAGTGGCTTGGATTACAAGTGTGCACCAGCATGATTGGGTTATTCCTCCTTTTTGACTCATACGCTTTACCACATCACTGTGAGTGTCCCCTCTCTCTGCCTCTGGTCCCAGCCATGTGACTTGCTTTGGTCACTGCAGTGTAAGCAGACTTGATGTCAGCATAGAATTGGAAAAGTATTTGCACCTTTTTGTTTGTGTTATAGCCCCTGCTATCACCATGGGAAGACATGCCTTGATCAGCCTATTGGAGATTTGATATTTAGGGCAGAGTCATATCACCCCAGGAAATTATTGAATCTATCCTGTATTATCCAAAACCCAGCAGATCGTAAAATATGCAGAGTGTTGATTAGGTCAGCTAAATCTGGCAAACTTGAGAGCTACATAAATGCTTTTTGTTGGATGCCACAACTGTTTCACAGTTGCTTGTTATGTGGTATTATTGTAGGAACAGGTAACCAAGGCCATGTTAACAACTCTAAGTGAGAATCCAGAAACTGAACCAAGATCTTGTCACCAAGCCCAGGGCTCTTGTCATTTGGCCTCAGTCTTGCCTTTTACCATTTGCATAAGCTGTTACTTCTGTCTAGAATTTCCATTTTCTTCTGGTCCCAGAGTAATCACCATTCGTCCTTGAACCCTGTTTGGTACACTTGCACTCTACCATCTTCTTCCAAAAGTTACTCATCCTCATGGGTTCTATGTCTCCCTCTTACCTATTTTTATTGTTTCATTAATCACAATGTTTTATAATTAGTTGTTTACTCATACATCTTTCTGAAGGAAATATGTTTTTCTGAAGTCTTTTAGAGCCTATTGCAGTGCCTCATTATTAATTTTGGAATTCTATTAATTGGTAGAAAAAAGACTTTAGAAAAAAAAAGAAACAAAGGTATCTGGATGAAATGTTTGAAGCATATTTCTGATTGGTCTCATCTGCCACCTAAGGATCCCTGGATTAGGTGACATGTTTGAGAACAAAGAACCCATCAATTCATCATATATGTGTACACATTTATGAAGGGTAAAAGTGGTATGATGTGATAGCAATCCAGGTGGGGAAGCCACTCTAGGATGGACGAGGATGCTGACATATTTATTGAATGTCCAAAGGTGAACACACTTCTTTTCCATGTTTCATTGCAGTATTTTAATCTTCAAATGATTGTAAATTTTCTGAGGACAACAATTATGTTCCTTATTCTTTGGATCCTCCATAGACTATACATAGAGAATAGCTTGTTGGCTGATTTATTAGTCTGATAAGGAGGAACACATAAAAGTTCATATTCTCTCTCTCTCTCTCTCTCTCTCTTCCTCCCTCCCTCTCTCCCTCCCTTCCTCCCTCTGTGTGTCTTTCTTTCAGATTTGAAATTTATGTGACTTGCTTAGAGGGTTATTATAAGTCTGTAAATTCTACAAATAAATTTCATATTCTTTGGTAATGCTTCTGAGCTTCTTTTGAGATTCCCTATTTAAAAATGGTCACAAGCTTTATTTTAAAGATGTATGTCTACACAAATCCTGAATACCATGAATGTTGGCTGTAATTCTTTCTGGAGAAGTGAAGGATGCATTTGGTCTTGTTCTATTGTTAAAGGTATAAGAAAAAAAATGGACTAGAGTGGGTCCTCAGGTCTTATATTTAATATAATATGTCCTTCATTTACCTGGTCATTACAACTGAGGTTATAAGGAAGTAGAGAATTTAGGTGTAACAAAATAATTACAGAGCATTGATACTGAGCAGCCATATGCTGAGGGATTTTATATGCATTATCTTATAATCGCCCAAGGACAACTCTACAAGTACTTAAGGTCACAAAGTCCAATTGTGTAGGAGAGACAAAATTCAACCTCAAAATTGAGGAATCTTGAAATGGAATTTGGTAACTCCCCCTCTCCCCCAGTAAATGTTTGTCAAGTGCCAGATACTTCATATTTTA
>NW_026000101.1:10852420-10884582 GCF_001458135.2 Marmota marmota marmota | reverse complement strand
GAAATAGAAATCACATTTTGGAAATAGGGGTACACCAGATGACGGGGAGGTTCTCATAAGGTACTTTCCATGATACCCCATGAACCTCAGAAGAAGAGAGGAAGACAAGAAAATAAAGAAAGAAGAGCAGATCGGCTGGGGATGTGGCTCAAGCAGTAGCCCGCTCGCCTGGCATGTGAGTCGCCCAGGTTTGATCCTCAGCACCACATACAAAACAGAGACGTTGTGTCCGCCGATAACTAAAAAATAAATATTAAAATTCTCTCTCTCTCCCTCTCTCCCTCTCTCTTAAAAAAAAAAAAGAATATTTCTTAGAAGAGTAGATTTGAGGTACTCTGCATAGCAATTCGTCTATTTACAAGAGTGACTCTTGTGTTAAATTCCCAGGACAGCCTGTGGTTTCCAACTTCCTCCTCCCACAAAGGTACGGTTCCCAGTGATGGAATTGACCTCTACTGGGTCAATCAGGAATCTCAGGCAGGAAATCCTGTAGTTTTCATGCCTTTTTGAACCTCTTTGGACCAGGTATGCCTTGGACTGGGACAGACTACTTAGTTTTCACATTTGCCATCAGGAAAAACTAGTTGAGTAAACTTGTCTATTATGAGGCTTGATTTTCTCTCAGCGTTTAGTTTTTTATGTGTTCAAACTTTCCTCTAATATGCATAATTGCTGAAAGAAAAAGGCTGTACAGCAGCCATGAATTATGGCTTTTAGGGAAATGAGCATTGCAGTTAATGTTGCAAGACAGCTTCCATTATAATCCTCTGTTTTCACATCCTTGTGATTTTTTTAGGTGGGGGATGAAAGGGGAGAGGAAGAATTTTCTTGTGAGCTAAAATTTTCCATGGTTTGACTCAGCCCAAGGTGATTTTTGAAAATGAAACATTTTCACAAATATCTCCTTTTATTGTTGCATTTGGAAAGTGCTTTTCATTTTTACTCCAAGTATTATTAATGCATAAAAATTCCAAGTATGAATGGGCTATTAAAACTTGTCATCACATGTCACTTGTCTTAGGAATGATATCCAACTAAGATTTTAACAGAATTACAATTCCCAGAGGCTAGGTTCTTCCTTTGTAAAATATATTAAAGGGTTTAGTACAAAAATGGCTAAAATATTTAATTATATTCATAGTTTCATTATAGTACTTGTTTAGAACACAGGCTTTCAGAGTAAATAAATATTTAGGTCACTTTTACTATTTAAATTTGAGATAAACTCTAAAAAGACAAAACATATTTTATAATAATTTCTGTACTTTTTTCAACTATATTCATCAAGTTTTTGATTTTTTAGGTTAGGTCAAAGCATATCTTATGGCACATTGTTGAGACATTTTCCAAAAATATAGTTCTTTAAATGAAACCAACTTTTAGGGAGTAGGATTACCAATAATTACTTAAAAATATCAAAACTTTTTTTTTTTCTTACAAATACCTATTTAGAACTTGGGACGCATATTCAAATAAGAATTTTGATCTATTGGTTTGTGTCTCTAATTCATTTTCTCCATAAGATATTCGAGATATAATCTTTCTTGTGTCTATTTTTTACTTTCTGTGTATAATTTTAGATGATTTATTTATATTTAACTATGCTAAAACTATACTGTTACCATATCTTGTCACTAAGCTGAGAAAGTACGTGATATTGTGAAATATAATACAAATGAAAATTGTATCATTGAAAATAATATAATTTGTTTGAAATGATGGCAAAATATTATTCAGAAAAGACTGTGTGGTCGATCACATGGTGGAAATCTTTGTATTCTCCTTCAAAAGAAATTACATCTTCACTAGGTAAATGTTTCACATTGAATAACCTCTTGGTCTCTTTTAGACTCCTGTACCTGTTTTTCCATTCAATACAGTATTTTATGATCTTATCTGATTTTGTCATCCCAATTACTCTTTGAATATTATCTCTATAGTCTTTGCATCTTAAAATATTTTTTTCCTTGTGACTGCAAATGAGGCATTTTATAGAACATAGTGTTTTATCATTGCAAATTCTGCTCTGGTACACACACATGAAAGCACACATATGTATATATATATATATATATATATATATATATACACACATAAAGTATATGTAGCTTTATATACTATGTTATACATACTTTATGTTTCTCTCTATATATGCACAAAATTACATATATGGCATATATGGTATTTATATGCTACATACAATATAATACACGTGGAATACTTTTTTCTATATATTACATACCTATATATGTAATGATAAATCTATGTGTTTACATAGCATTTTTAACTGATGTCCTGGTTATATTATTTTTATTTTACACATTATTTTCTGATTCTTTCCCACTTTTCCTCTAGTGTATCCACACAGCTCTTCCTACTAGTTAAAGGGAAGTTGGACCTCTGTGTTCTCTTTCTTTGGTTACTTGCTTGTTAAGAATGAGCTTTTTAATTTTCCTTTAGGATTGTGATCCATCATTCAGAGTTCAGTTTTTTGTTGACTTCCTCAAGGAGACTTTGTCTGATGGTATTTTATCCTTCCTCCTCAAGATGGTGAGTTCCTGCTAATGCACTTGGCTTAGCATTCTGACCATCATTTAGACATTCATCTTGTAGATACGGACATTTCATGTCTTATTTCCCTACTGGAATGAAAGTTCTTTGAGGGAGGGGTTAGGGATCTGACTGGTTTACTTATCTTAGTGCCAGGTATATAGTGACTTACACATATTTATGGAATGGATGTATGAATGATTGCCTGCCTGCCATTCTCATTTTAAAAAATAACTTCTATATTTGAAGTCATTAGTCAACATGACTAGGCATTTAATATAGTTTTTCCTATAATTGCTATAGAGGACAGGCTAGTTATGGTACTCAATGGCTGAAAGCCTTTCAACAACTTTTGCCCATGGGGAGCTGTAATTTTACCTTATGATATCATAAACCACTCAAGGATTTCATGTAGTTACCAGAACCTTGGGCTGAAATTATAACCCTGGGAACCCTTGGTGCCTATTAGTCATTTGGTACATGACACAAAGCAAAATATATTCTGTGTTCTTGGACTTCAGTTTGGCTCTCAGTGTATTGACTGCTTGATTTCATATTTGACCTGCAAAATATTCAGCATCCTGAAAGTTAAACCATTGAAAAACTTGTGGTAATTGTAAAGTACTATATATTCATTGAACAATAATTAAATGAACATAGCATGAATTTCTTATCTGTTTTGATACTTATTTTTAATTTTTTAAAATATTTATTTTCTAGCTGTAGTTGGACACAATACCTTTATTTATTTATTTATTTTTATGTGTTGCTAAGATTTGAACTCAGGGCCTCACAGGTGCGTGCTAGGTGGGTGCTATACCGCTGAGCCACAACCCCAGCCCTGATACTTATTTTTCTCAAACAACAATCTTAAAATTCTGAATAGGGTTTTGGTAGCCAGAGCATGCCCATCATTGTATGTTTAATATCTTTTTGAACATAGCTTAATATAAAGCAGCACATTGTACTGGAAATTGTGACGGATCTGAAATTAGGAAACTTGAATGTAAGTAGCAGTTTGAGCCTTGGAAAAATCACTTTACACCCCTGAGCTTCCATATTCTCCCTTGTTAAATGCCTTTTCTACCTCCCAGTCTTATGGTTAAGATACGAATTTTCCCCAAAAGCTCATGTGTGGGACAATGCAAGAATGTTCAGAGGTGAAATGATCCCATTAAAGAGCCTTAACACAGAAGTGGATTAATCCACTGATGGATTAACTGATAGTAATTGTAGTCACGCAGGGTCTGGGTGGAGAAAGTAGGTCACTGGAAGCATTCCTTTGGATTTATGTGTTATCCTGGTGAGCATAGCGCTCTCTCTCTACTTGTTTCTCATTTACTGAGCTGCTTCCTTCTACCATACCCTTCCCACCATGATTCAGCCTCACCTTGGACCCAGAACTATAGAGTTGTCTGACCATGAACTGAATCTCTGAAACCCTGAGTCAAAATAAACTTTTTATCCTTAGGTTTATCTTGTTGGATCTTTTGGTCCCAGAGCAATGCAACACTGACCAAAACAGAAATTGGCATTGAGAAGCATGGTCACTGCTGTGACTTGCCTAAGTGGTTCAGAAAACTTTAGAGCTAGTTCATGGGAGGAATTTTGAAAAGTTTAGAGACTCAAGTTGGAAAAGCATTACAATTTTATAAGTAGAGCTTAAGGGGTGATTCTTATGGCAATTCAGAAGACAAGAATGTCAATAAGACTGTGGACAATAAACACTGGCCTCATGAGGTTTCAGAAGATAAGAAGGGATTTTCTGGAAATTGAACTAGACCCCATTTGTGTTACATTCTGGAAAAGAAGTTGTGTATATTTTGCCTATGTCCTGAGACTTTCTGTGAGACTGAATTTAAAGGAGATGGGCTAATTAACCTGGTGAGGAAATTTCAAGGTAGCTCAGCATTAAGGTGGTAACATGGATACTGTTGGAGGCTTTTAGCCAGGTCTACTGTGATCATCAGGTTCACGAAGCAAAGCAGAGAGATTTGAAGAACTTGCAGTTTGGCCAGAAAAGTGTAAAACTGGGGCTAAGAAAAGTATGGTTGTTAAAGAGATCATAGCAACTAAAGAGATGCTAAGTACTTTGAACAGAAACAATAAGAAAGATGACTAGAGGGTATCTCAGGAATTGGTGATACCATACTCTCAGGCTCAAAAGTGTACAAATAAAAATCCTTTTAAGAAGACATCATGGGGTAAGCTGATTGCACAGGGATCCCTAGAAAGTTGTTTTATTGTGCTCAACCACTTAGACACTAAGAGGTGGTTGCAGCCAGGGTCCTAGGAAGCTTGGCTACCACTTGAGATGGTGGCAGATTTTGGTGTCCACCACATGACACTGGTTCTGAAAGAATGCAGGATGCTGGAATTGTGGTCATGGAGACTTCCGCTGAGATTGCAAAGGAAGGTTTGGGTCACCAGGCAAGGTGTGCCAAAGTTGGAAGTCCTTAAATCAACCCTTGAGAGAATGAGCATGAAGATGTGAGAAGGAAGCTGAAGCTGCTGTGTAGAACCTCGAGATTAAGAGATGCCAGTAATATGGAAAGTTTGTTGAGCAGTTGCAGGAATCCAGCATAGACAAGCCAAGTGAGAAGCCACGTGGATTGCAACCAGCAAGGCCATGAGGGTGGAACTACATGAGTCCTTTGGAGAGAATATCATGATGCCATGAGCCTTAGATAGGAGATGTGGAGGTATTATAGGACCTCTTGGCCCAGCTGGATTTTGGTCTTGTTTTCATCCCACTTCTTCTTTCTGAGATCCTATTTCTCCCTTTTGGAATAGAAATGTTTATTCTGAGCCATTATATACTGGATATATGTAACTTGCTTTTGATCTTTATAGGGGCTCAAAAGAGTTTACTTTGAGGGGCTAAAGATGTGGATCAGAGGTAAGTGCTTGCTTAGTATGTGCAAGGCTCTGGGTTCAATCCCTAGCACCACTACCACCACCACCACCACCACCACCACACACACACACACACACGCACACACACACACACAATGGTGGGGGGTTTGATTTGAGTCTTAGATGAGATTTTGGACTTATACTTTTGGGCAATGCTAGTAATGTTAAGACTATGGGAATTTTTAGATATGGACAAAACGTAATTGGAATTGTGTGATAGACATGAGCTTGGTGGCGGGGAGGCCAGGGTGGAATGATATGGTTTAGATGTGAAGTGTTCCTACAAAAGTCATATGTTAGACAACACAGGAATGTTCAGAGGTAAAACAATTAGATTATGAGTGCCTTAACTTAGTCAGTGGGTTAATCCATTGGTAGGGATTAATTAGGTGGTAACTGTAGGCAGATAAAGTGTGGCTGGAGCAAGCAGGTCACTGGTTATGCCTTTGGGGTTTATATGTTGTTCCTGATGAGAAGAGCTCTTTCTCTCTCCTACTCATTTCCCATGTCCTAAACTGCTTCTCCCTTCCATGCCCATCCACCATGATGTTTTGCCTCACCCAGAGCCCAGAGCTATGGAGCTGTCTGACCATGAACTGAATCTCTGAAACTGTGAGCCAAAATAAACTTTTCATCCTCTAGGTTGTTCTTGACCAGTCTTTTGGTCACAGTGACACAAACCTGATTAAAACACAGAAGGATGTAGGAAATCAACTGAATACTGAAGTGAAGGTGCTTGGGAGGTAATGAAGGCTTTATGAATGTTGTGTGTCATTGTTGTCACAGTAGTGAAGTAAGATAATTTTTCTAAAAGCATGATAAAATGAAAAGAAAAACACTGGATTGAGATAAAAAGCGTGTATTTCTGCTATGTAACACTTTTCCCTCTTTTAGCACTCAAGTACAGATGAGAACCCATGTCAAAGTGCCAGTGGTAAAGGTAATGGAACACCGGGCAGCACCTTCCATTTCTCCAGGGGAGATGGAAAAAGTGATTTGTCAACTGGTTTATAAGATGTGAGGAGCAGATGAGAACTGGGTTAATAGTTGCTCACCAAAGAGGCTGACAAAACTGGGTACTATTTCCATAAAGCAAAGAACAAGAGTAAAAAAGCTTTTTGAAGGAAATCCTGTCTGAAATTTCTTAGAAGAAGGACCCCGTGTGTTGCTGGTTTGGCTAGAAGGCCCAGAAGTAGAATGGATTGGTTTGTTAGAGGTTGTAGGACAATTCTGGGTAGACAATGTAAAAGAGGATTGTCTAGGTCTATTATCTAAGACGTCAACAAGCTGGGATAAAATCCTCAATGGCAAGCCAGGTGTAGATGCTTGGGGAGAGGGCCAGAGTCAAGCAGGATCACATTATGGTAATCACTGGAACATGGAACTTCTCAATAGGACACAGAGCCAATTCTAGTATAAGGGAAAGTTTAGTCTTAGAAAAATATCCTGGATTCAAGGGTAAAGAATAAGAGTTGAGCCAGCAGCAAGAGGAGCCTGATGTTGGGTCATGTGGGAACTGAGGAATTGCAGTCATTTTCTGATTATATCCACCGCAAAATACCCAGAGATCTTGTAAAATGAAGATTCTGGTTTAGGAGGTCTGGTATAGAGAGTGAGATTTGGCATTTATAATAAGCTTTTGGAGATACCTAAACTGCAGTTTGCTTGAACCACACACCTCTGAGAAGAAAGAATCTGGAGAGAGCATGGTAAATCCTCCTTCTGTGAGAAAAGGGTGAGTTCTTGGGCCTGGTTGAGGGAAAGGTGATTGACAAAAAGATATAGTGCTTCAACCTGAGGGTGAAGGAGCCTTAGCTATGAGAAGCAAGAGTGACAGGGGGCTGAGTCTTGGCAGGAAGCTGTACTGCCTGCCTTCTACTGTGGCCTCTCTTTCCATAAATCCAATGGTTGGTGTCTCCTCCATAAAATTCATCAAACTGTTCAGTGGTACATGGTTTCTTGCTCTCAATGTCAGCAGAATCATCCCATCTAAATTAATAGCCCATATAAGAAACTAACAGAAGTCTCATTTGTTTCAGGGAACATTTGTCTTACCTTAAAATGTATGCAGGACAGTTAGGGGCCTTCTAGAGGAAGGTTTCTTAATATATAAGAAATGGCTTTTAGGGGAGTTTTCAGAGTGTGGCAGAAACTGAGATGCCTCTGATATCTTTATGTTCTAGCGGCAAGTAACTCTTTACACCAGTGACAATTCAGTAATGTTGAGAGCCACAGCCGAAGGGGCCCCAGCAAACTTCCAGCTGCCAGAAAACTTCCAGCTGCCGGCTGATGATTGGCTCACAGCGGCCCCAGCAACATCTAGCTGATTGGCTCCTCTGTGGTGATGCTCATTGGGCTGTTTCCCTGCCCTTTCAGACCACGGAGCTGCTCATTGGGGGACTTTTTTGGCTCCGCCCATGTGACCCAGCCAATCGGCCTCAAGAGCAGTAGGATTGTGGGAGGTGGGGAGAGGCTTGTGTTGGAGAGAGAGGCTTGTGGGAAGCCGGTGGTGGCAGTTGAGGCTCTGAGGGTTTTTCCTGAGAGGCTGTTTTGTTTGGCGTGTGTGGTTCTAAAAATAAAGTTAGTTTCTTTTGACAAGTGGCTCCTGATTGTGCCCAGCCAGACTGCGGCACAGTAAAGCTAAAATGTTAGCAGAATGTTTTGACACACTATTTTTTTTATTTTATATTCATATTTTTAAAAATTTCTCATTTTTCCCCCCTTAACAGCAATACTGGATTCCAACAAAGGATTGAACTCCACTTAATACAACACGTTTTCTTGGTGACTTTAGATTGTTTCTGACCCTTTAATAGTATAAACAGCATTCTGATGAACAGGAACTGATTTTATGCTTTGAACAATATCTATGTGGATTGAGCATAAACAGTGCTGAATATGGGGTGGAACAACAGCTGGAGAGGACAATATGGAGGTTAATTGGCACCAGAGGTCAGATCTCTGATGCTGCAACTCCATTTAGAGATGATACTGGGGGTGGGGAGGCAAGAAGCTGCTATTTCACGGGGGTGGTGGTCAGGGAGTGGGATGGCATCTGAGACCTTGAAAGCATGGAGTGGATGGAAGATGCCATGCAGATAAATACGTTCTCAGTCTATGAAGTACACAGAAGGATCTATTCCTGCTTAATACTTCTCTGAGCAGGATAGTAAGGATCATGATGGTGAGTGTTGGGGGATGAGTTAATCCCTTTTGGGTATGTGTCTCTTTAGATTCCTCAGCCCTTACTGAATTATACACTGTGTGTGCACAGATCCAACTGTCCCCGCCTTTCCAGCCATCTCTGCTTTTGAATCTTCTTTGTGGTCTGAGCAGCCTTACCAGCCTAAGTCTTGGAGTAGGGAAAGGATTGGTTGGAATAAATCAGGTTAGGGAGCACATTCCATTCTTACTGCATGTAAATGAAATACTAAGTAGGAATAATTCATAGTCAGATATTACTGGGTATGAATCCTCCATCTGCCATTTATTAGCTATATGCCTTAGACAAGTTATTTAATTTCTTTCAGCCTATTTTATTTATCTGTGCAGAAGCAGTAAAGTTTCATTCAATCTATTTAAATTAGTGGAATTCCTGGAACACAGTAGGTATCCAATGTATATTATTATTTGTTGACATCGATATTTTTAATTCCTGTTCCTGAAATTATATGTCTGGCCTCATTACAAAGCCAAGTCAGTCATGTATGACCTTTGGTATCATGACTGATTATTACATAAAGCACACAGATCATAGGAGATATATATATATATATATATATATATATATATATATATATACACACACACATATATTTACATAACTATATTCACTTAAATCTTATGTGCCAATAGATCCAGCTACATTAATTCTAGGCAAAAACAAAACAAACAAACAAAGAAACCAACAACCCCCCCCAAACAAAAGCCTAGTTGAAATATAATTTTAAAAGCATTTATAAGTGCTGGTTTGGTTGGTCTTGTTAATTTATTTTTCACTTTACATCTTTTAGGCAGCATCTTCTTGATGAAATACTATGGTGAGTGTACTTTTTGAATTTGGAAAATATTATAAGGTTCTGACAAGATGCTTTTCTGAACTTAAGCAAGAATAACCTTATATACCTCATGTGTGTGCAATTGGCTAGAGCAGGCTTGCATCTAGATGTAATTGGGAAAATGGAGCCCTAACTGGTCAAATTTCCCAGACTGAGTTCACAATGGAGCTGAAGTCATTTGGGATTCCTGATTTGTCACTGAATACAGCAGTGGTTGGGTTACACTAGCTCCTGATCTGATTAAGGATTAAAATATCCAATTGAGGCTAAATCAGAAAAATCCAACATTCCATTTAGTTTATACTATGTTTTCAGAGCTAAAATGTATATTTCAGATATAAAAGGAGCCCCTTTGGGAGACAGCCTGCAATTTCTTCACAAACACATGAATATTTATTGAACATGCAAATGAGATTGTTCACAGGGAAATTATCATTAGCTTAGTGCTCCCTAATTTGTAAGATATGTGTCCATTTAGCCTGTATTAACCTTTTAAATAATATAAAATGTCTGTATTTACATAGAGTCAATAGACATGCATATGATAATTGTTCATAATTATATAAGATAGAAGTGACTATAGATATCTTACAATGTAATCTTTGGTATTGAAGGAATCTATGTATACAGAGAGTGCTTGCTAAGAACATTAATAATGTAAACAAAGTTATAAGCCAATTTCCCCCTAATTTAAGAGAAGGCTTTGCAAAATGTTGGCACACTCTCTGTTTGTATTCAAACGAAGGAAATGATCTTAGACATTCATTAAAGCAAACTCAGCAGGGTGTCTAATTGAAAATACTTTGCTGCAGTTAGTATGAATTACTGTATCTATTTGAAAGTAATAAAACTTCAGTTATTCAAAAAATTATGTAAATACTCCATCTCAAAATGGTTTTGAAAGTAGGTGAAGACATAAATATATCACATGCTCATTTGTTTTGTTTTCCATCTATCAACCTGAATTAGCAAAATCTTGATGGTTTTCCTAAAGTTCCTTAAATTGGAGAACATTAAGGAAGGAAAACGAAATAATTTCTTCAACTCCTAATAATTGCCATGTACTGTTTGTCTGACTGATACTGGACTCTAAATAGTTCCAACTGTACCACCAGGGACCCAGAGCCACCCAGGCTGGGACAGCAGTATGTGTCTTATGCTGCCTCAGAGTGCCCTCCCACTTAAAGATTCTACATTTCAGATCTTGACCCCACTATAGGGATTATGGTCCTGAGTTTTCTTTGCTTAGGTATACATACAATCTCCTCGCTAAACCACTCTGGGTTATTCTTGGATGTAGTTTGGAACTCATCTGGCCACACCTTCCAACTGCAAGTGAGAGGTGCTCTTTACCTTCGGTCTGTCCTGCTAGACTTATAGTAGCCACTTCTGCTTGGTCTGACAATCACATCCATTTGTTTACACTTAGCTAAACAAATGGTTGTCATATGCTTAGGAATTAGGGCTACAGGTGCATAAGACAGATTTGGTCTCTATTCTTATGGGATTTATGAAATCTTGTGTTAGAGGGAAACAGAACAATCAGCTGGATATTTCACCTTCATGTTCTCCTTTAATTCTCTTAGATGAGGACACAAGGGCCACAAGAGGCTCAGGAACTTGCCAAACTTCACATAAGCAGCATGAAATTAACTCAGATATCAAACAGACCTGCAATCAGAACTGTTGCTTTGCAACATATTACTTTGTCCTTTACTCAGGCTTTCTTTCTGTTCTTCTATAGCATCTAGTAGGAGACCGATTGTGCAAAATTGTATCAAAAGCATTGATTTCAAATTGACCCTTGCAAAATGTTCTGCCTTTATTTAATGGTGTTGTTGCTTTTCATTCATTTAATTGAACAACGCTAAGAAACCCTGTGCAGGGTTCTGAGGATCCAGTGGCAAGCACAGCAAAGTGGGACAATTAACAAAAATGTAACACGACAATTACTGATTGTGTTAAATCCTATGAAAGGAATAATCTGTGTGGGAATGAAAATTTGCATCCAAAAATGTCCATGGACAGTGTAAGTGTGTGTATAATGTAAACATTTCATGGTGATGCAACTCATAGGGGAACTCATCACTTCATCTGGATTTCAAAGACTGAATAGTGGTAGCAAACATTGCAATTGTGACTATTTCTGTTGCCATGGATGTGTGTGATTTCTGAATTGTTCCCATTCCCACTTGGTTTATTAAGTGCTTTCTCATTACATAGGAATAGAGGAACACTGGAGAAATATTTATTTTGTTAATATATTAATTATATTATTCTATTCACTGTGTAGTTTACAGTAAATATTTATTGTGTTTTCCACTGTAGAAATACACTAATATTTCTTTTAATTACATTACCCAGATATCAGTGCTCTGATAGCTTATGTATATTATATCATATACATTGTGTTGTATTTCCTTCTAATCATTTCTCTCTACAACATGCACCTAGATATGTATATTACACAATTGGAAATGTATGTGGTTTTGTATCCTGACTTATCAATTAACACTATATTTTGACTTTTTTTACATCTTTTTACATCTCTTCAAAAATCATCTCCACTGGCTGGACTTTTATTGCATATAAGAATATTATGGGGCTGGGGATGTGGCTCAAGCGGTAGCGCGCTCGCCTGGCATGCATGTGGCCCGGGTTCGATTCTCAGCACCACATGCAAACAACGATGTTGTGTCCGCCAAAAACTAAAAAAAAAAATAAATATTAAAAAATATTCTCTCTCTCTTTTAAAAAAAGAATATTATAATTTATTAATTGTGCTATATGTTAAACACTTATATGGTTTCCAAGTTTTTGTTATTTTGACTAAGGCTGCAGTGAATACTTGTAGTAAATTGTTGCATTCATACTAAATTATTTTGTTTGCACAGATTCCTAGAAATGGAAGCCAAGGGTGAAAGGGCATGCACCCTTTTAATGCTCTTGATAGCAAATGACCAGGTAGATTATGAACACAACCATAAACTTACTCTCCAATGGTGTTGTTTACTGGTGTTTGTCTTATTGTGTATCTACCATGAGTGAGCACTATCCATAAAAATTTCTAATTTGATAGGTAAAAATATAATCTCATTTCTGTCTTAATCAGTTATTTAATTACAAGTAAGATTTAAATTTTAAAAATATTTATTGTTTGATTTTCTTTCCTGAGTTACTATTATTTGTTCACTTGATTTTAACATTACTGTACTATCTATCTATCTATCTATCCACACACACACACACACACACACGCACACACACACACACCTTGCTTCATTCTCAAAAAAATTTAAAGATCACAAACAATACAAGACCACATAAATTAAAATAGAATAACCTAAGAAAAAGAAATAACAGGAAACCAGGAATTATGCTTAAAATGCACACCACAGTAACAATAAATCTGCTATTAGTGGACAAGAAAATAGTCTCCAACCTCCATTCTAGAACTTAGCTCAAAAGGGGAATCTTTCCATTTACTCAGTTCACCTTGACACTGTGTGTGTGTGTGTGTGTGTGTGTGTGTGTGAGAGAGAGAGAGAGAGAGAGAGAGAGAGAGAAGGGGGAGAATTGGTATAAATATAATATTGATATTAAATCTGATAAGACTTTTAATTTTGGTAGTATTATTTTGTGCCCTCTATGTATCAGATACTGTGCAAGGTGCTTTACTTTGGGTTATAATTTGGATCTTAAATGTACTCCAAAGGCCCAGGTGTTGAAGGCTTAGTTTCTAGCCCATGGTACTACTGGGAGGTGGTGGAACCTTTAGGACGTGGGACCTCATGGAAGGAAGTTACACTTGAAAGGGATATTGGGAACTCAGCTGCTGTTTCTCTCCTTGCTTTCTGGCCACCATGAGGTGAGAAGCCCTACTTTACCACATGTTCCCCACCATGATGATCTGCTTCACCAAAGGCCCAAAATGTAAAGCCAAGCAACACTGGATGAAAACACTGAGTCAAAATAAACCTTCTTTTCTTTAAGTTGTTTATCTCAGGTGTTTTATCACAGTGACAGAAAGCTGACTGACACACACAGGTGATTTTATTTAGTCTCTATAACAACTTAATAAGGAGAGGTATTGTATTTGTTAGCACTAGTATCTGATATGTGAAAAGTGGCCAAGGAACATTATCTTTTCTGTGTTTCTGCTCATATTAAGTATTTCAATATCTACAGATGAACCAAACTGAGACTTTTTAAAAAAGATTAACATTTATGTATATTTTTATCAGTCTATCTTTATTTAAGATTTAGCAATAACTAAACAACAACTCAAAAAAATCTCTTTGGGTTTTGATTGGATTTTCTTTATAAACTAATCAAGGAAATTTTGATGGCTTAGCATATTGAATCTTTCAATTTGGTAGTATGGCAGTTTATTTTATCCAACCATCTTTTTATTCCTCACTACATGATTTTTTTTTCTCTTAATCTAATACTTATACAGGGGGCTGGGGTTGTAGTTCAGTGGTAGAGTGCTTGCCCAGCATGTGTGAGCCACTGGGTTGGATTCTCAGCACTGCATATAAATAAATTAACAAAATGAAAGTCCATCAACATAATATTTTAAAAAATATTAAAAAATACTTATACAGGACACTTCCATAATCTGCTATGAATTTTTATTGTTAGAGTAAATGAGATGTTTTCCTTGTTATATTTTCTATTTGCAAGTATGCAACGCTTGTGGGAAGCGCAGTTATTCCCTGATGATGGCATTTCTTGGCATTTTTTTTTCTTTTAAAAATGTGTGGTAGTCAAAGTCCTCTCACCTGTTACTTTTCCTAATTTCATTTGTCTTGTCTTGGCTTTCCAGCCAGTCTTGTAGTTGGTGATGGAGTGGACTCAGGACTTCTGCACGTGCTGCCCTTCACCCTAACATGCATTTCCCTAGAATCCTCCTCAAATCCCTTGGAGCTCACTGACCTCCTGCAGGGGCTTCTCTGAGTCTCCATTCAGATCATGTTTCCTGCAAGGCTCTTAGTTTACGTTGTATTTTCCTCCACAGTAACTTTACTATGGTTTAAATCCTTAGTTGATTTGTGTGCTCCCTTGAGTAAATGTCTTTCTTTCCCATTAAATTCCACTTTGCAAGGATGGTGTCTATTTTGCTTACTACAAAATCCCCAGTCACCTAGAGTGGTTTCTGGAATAGAAGCTTCTATTATTGGATGAATGAAAGAAAGAAAGAATGAAGGGATCGTTGTACTTGTCTTTTACCTTCTCTCAAGCCCCATTTCAGCATCTTGTTTGCCTTGGAGTTATGACATCCCTTACTTCTTCATGGTCAGCTTTTATTATATGAATTTATAGGTTTTATTGGGCAGCCACATGCTGTTATATGAGGATCAATAAAGGTGGTTTTTATTATTTTAGAAGCATTTCCCACTATGGCTATGCTAGTGTCTTTTGCTTCAATATTTCTGACTTAAAGTTCACTCTTGTCCTCATATCAGTTTTATTTAATTTTTAATATTTACTTGAATGTTCATCAGGATTGTTGTTATAAAGCAGTACTGTCATTTGCCATACAATGACACTAGCCTTATATTTGCTCTAAGGAATCAACCCCTTCCTTCCTTCCTTCCTTCTTTCATTCCTTCTCTCTCTCTTTCTCTCTCTCTCTCTCTCTCAGAGACTCAGGGATAAAGGGGACATTTTATGTGAGAAGCTGGAAAAGAAGTACTAGAAAGTCTGTTAAAATCAGCAAATAGCTCATTTTGAATCCTCTTGTGCCCTTTCAACTGAGCTAATTTAGTTCTATGAGGGGTTTTATTTTTAAGTGTACTTCATGATGTGTGAAGTGATTTTCTCATCCTGTCTTATATCCCAGCACAGTGGATGCCAATGGCTGGAGGTTTCTAAGAATTCCCAGATCTATATCTTAGACCATAAACCCACACGGAGGTCTCACTAGATCAAAATAATACTGTAGATTCTGTTTACCTATCAATCATCCTAAAATGCTAAAACGAAATGACTTTGAATGATAGGCGATGGATGCTTGATTCCATCTGTCTACTTTATTTTCTGCATCACCTATAGTGAACAGTGCTAGTTTATTTTGGGGAAATATCCAAATAAGCTCTATTAAATATATCACTCATAAATTACTGCTCTCTTGGTCTCATGCTTCAAGAGCCCACCAGTTTGCATGGAACTTGCTTCCCAGAGGAGTAGATGGGAGGCTGCAAGAAGCTTAACATATTACTTTTAACATAAAAAAATTATTCTGGAAAAAAGACTTAAAGAAAGATAGAATCATCTCTTGAATTTCATGTGCATAGTGGGCCAGTCCCTGTCCTGTGGGGTTATCTGTAGGAGCAGCCAGCAACAAGATTATCTCTTCTCTCTGACCACATATCAGGGAAAAAATTTCCAGCCTGTATAGGCTGCTGCAACATTCAGTGAATCATAAATCGATCTCTCTTACACAGCCATTGCTTTTAATTTCATTTCTGATTCAAAGTAGTTGGTTGAAGCCCATCCCAAAACAGTGATAAAATATTCACCCTCTTAATTCTTAACAGTTTTATTAATTGTGTTAAATGGATAGCTTGCATGCTAAATAACTATGATCAAGAGGAAACATGGAGCCATTAAATTTATTGTTAGTTATTTGAAATCAGGCTTATAGACACTTCTGCTGCCAGGACTCAATTTGCAGACGAACCTATGTAAATAAAGATCATCACAAATCTTGCTTTTCGAGTTAACAGATTTTTGTTCAAACACATAAATTTCCCATAGAAATATTTTATAATTATAAGACTAGTTTCTTTTTAAAAGCAAAACCATAGCTAGAATTTTGGGCTAGAACCAGAAACTACATAAAAGTAAGAGAAAGCTGTTATTAAACTAATTTAAAGTATTATATGGAAAGAAAAGTAGTTTAAGGAGAGTATATGAAACTCTTGGGAGTCCCTTTCTCAGATTTAGGGTGGGTGCTTAAGTAGACTATAAGAGCTAATGGCATCAATTCCTTGGAGCATATTTTTTTTTCTTTATTTTTTTGATCAAATATATTTTAAAACTGATATATAAAATCATAAATTGTACATATACAGGGGTACCATGTGATGTTTTGATACACATATACGTTGTGTAATGTTCAAATCAGGGTAAACATTTCTGTCTCCTCAAACATGTATTGTTTCTTTTGGGTGAAACGCCCAAAATCATTTCTTATAGTTTTTTGAAATATATTGTATATAATTGTTATTTATAGGCGCCCTGCTGTGCAACGGCACACCAGAACTTACTCTGGTGTAACCAGAACTTAGTTCCCATTGATCAACCTGAACACCTTTCTCAATCAAATGCTTCTAGAGAATTCTGCAGGTTGTCCGTCTCAAAGGTCTGGAGTACACAAAATATAATAGAGAGAATGAAAGGGAGTATCCCAAGATAATTAAAAAAGAGCTACAGGAGAAGGGATGGAGGCAGGTATTCAAGGGCATTAATGTGAACACACAGGAACTTCTCTCTGAGGTAAAGGAACCGGATTGTGAATAACGAAAACAGGAAGAAAAAGGCAACATGGTATAAGGGAGCCACCCTGCCATCTAGCAGATGAGAGGGATGAAGGGTGTGAAGAGAAATGAGGCAGACAGTGCCACGGAGGTGGAATAATCTCCAGAGTGTGACCAATATTTCATATAACAAGTCGTTTCTGGTTCAGATTGGGAGGATTTTCAGCTTACAGCAGAAAAACAAATGTCCCCAAAGAATCACAAGAGATCTGTGACTTCTATGTAAATAAGTTCTCTTTCATCAGAACTAGCATGCTGTGAAGTGAATTTGAAGAATGAGATGGGAATTTTAAACAATCCTAGAAAATAATCAAATCACATAAATCTAGTTTTATGAGACACACCACACACACACACACACACACACACACACACACGCTCTTACTAATTCTCCTGGTTTGAACTGGGCACTGATCCATCCTCGTCTTCTCTTATAACCACTGGTAAGAAGTTAAGTACAGCACGGAAGGATAATACCAACCTTCTTAAAAAGTCAGTGTTCAATCTACTGAGCGGCACTGAAGGGTCCACATGACTTCACTATGGGGCACTTTCTCTCTTTCTCTTCCATCTCATCTCCCCACAGTTCTTACCCTCCAGCACCTGGTGTGTTAGTCACCTTTCCCTCACTGTGAGAAAAAAACCTGACAAGAAAAACTCAAGAGGAGAAAAGTTTACTTTGGACTCATGGTTTCAGAGATTCAGATCATGGTCTGCCAGCTCCATTGCTCTGAGCCCCATCTGAGGTGGAACATCATGGCAGAAAGGCATGGTGGGAAAAAGCTGATGGACACCTGGCAGCCAAGGAACAGGAGAAGCAAAGCATCAGAGACAAATATAAACCCCAAAGGCATGCCCCCAGTGACCTACTTCCTCCAGCCACATCCTACCTGCCACTAAGTAGAGTAGTCCTTTCAATAATCCATCAGGTGGTTAAGCCACTAGTTAGGTTACAGCTACCATAATCTACTCATTTCACCTCTGATCATTGCTACATTGCCTCCTGAGCTTTTGAGGGACACCTCATATTTAAACGACAATATTTGGGGACTCCTTATTGATGGTGCTTTCCCTCAAACAGCAATTTTTCTCCTTACTACTTTTATCCCCTGGGGATCTTACATTCTTCAAGGGCTTTAACACAGCTTCTCTTCCCCACTCAGGGTTCCTACTAGCTTCAATCTCACTCCTGAACTCCGGCTCCATATTTCCAAATGCCAACTAGATTTCACCTGAGTATTCAAAATAGGTTTTAAAATGCTATGAGCGATGACCACAATCATCATATTCCCTAGCCTAGAAACTGCTTTGTCTGCCTCCTTGAATAGTATCATCATTTTCTCAGGCACTCAGGACTACATATTGAAAGTGTGACTGTTTGTTGCTTCTCATGCCCTATTATTTGCTAGGTCCTACTGATGTGATCACAATATTTCTTGCATCCTTCCTTCTTCCTATCAGTGACCATAGCTATAACTTCAACTCTGTTTATTTTGTTTTTCTTTCAGTCTTGTTTGTTTGCTGCTCCCAATCAGTATTTTTTTTTTTTGGAGTGGGGGCCATGGGGGTCAAACCCAGAGCCTATAGCATGAGAGGCAATTGCTCTGCTGCTGAACTACATCCTGACTCTAGCAGTCAGGTAAATGGATGCCTTTCTACTGTGCTATTCCATTGTTCTAAAGTGGTGGTGAGGATCTATTATCAGAAGTTCACTTTTCTTCCCTTGACATTCAAGATCCTCTGTTACGTCACCTCAACTTGCTGTTTTCAGACGTGGATCTTATATTCCTCCCTTGCTGTAACACCTGCTGTGGTTTAAATCAGACTCCATCTGAGTTCTTGAAAGTGCTTCATCCTTTCCACCTCCCAGTAGTTCATTATGCTCCTTTGCTTGGAAATGTACATTCATCCTCCCCTGATGCATGTGTCTAAATTCTGAGTGTTCTTCGGGAAAAAGCACAACTTTTGCCTTGCTTTCCACTTAGTAAATTAGTAAATTACCGAGTTGAAGGTGATCTTTCTTACACTTAGACAGATTTAATCTGTTTCTAAACTTTGGAATGTTTATAATTTCTAAGTTGTTTCTCTTTTTTAAATTTATTTTTTAGCTTTAGGTGGACACAATATCTTTATTTTATTTTTATGTGGTGCTGAGGATGGAACCCAGTGCCTCACGCATGCCAGGCGAGCACGCTACTACTTGAGCCACAACCCCAGCCCTCAAAGCTGTTTCTCTTTGTGTTCGTCTTTTGACCTTACTTACTTAAGTCAAATTATTTGAGTTTTTTACCTTCAAATTTCTCCACGTCACTCAGTGTAAGGAACAGGTAGAACTCTCCTCAATGTAGCATCGGTAGGAAAGAAGAAAACCTCATGCTAGTAACTATGATATACTTAAGAATGAGTGATCAACAGGTATGGAAATTATTTTTATCTCAAGTCTCTGTGGGAGGGTGAGGGCATTATGTAGTTTACATAACATCATGTGTCTGGATGAAAACTGAAAAATGGATACTAAGTATGCCAAGTATGGATACCAAAACTTGGTGTAGTCAAATAATATTGGTGCCTTTATGTGTAAACACTATAAATGAGAGATTTTTTTAAAACATAGAAATAGTACTAGTACAGAAACACACACACACACACACACACACACAATTTTTCTGAGCCTTCATTGGAAATTCATTCATTCATTATCTCTAACTGATAATGGTTTAGATTAAGGTGTGTCCCACTTCATCAACCATCATATGACCCAACTATCACATTCCCTGATATTTACCAAAAGCATTGAAGTCAGTGCACCACAGTGATACAAGCACATCCATGTTTATAGTAGCACAATGCATAATAGCCATGAGGATCCAGCCCAGTTGTCTTTCAATAGACATGTAGATAGAGAAATATGTGGTCTGTATACACAATGGATTTTTACTCAGCCATGGATAAAATGAAATTATGGTATTTGCTGGTAAATGGATAGAATCTGAGAACATCACGCTAAGTAAAGGAAGCCAGACTCAAAAGAATCAAGGGTCAAATATTTTCTCTTATATGTGGAAAATAGAAAGAGAAAAAAAGGAATAAAATGGGGATCTCACGAAAATAGAAGGAAGACCAATAAAGTAGAGAAAAGCAATTGAGAGGGAGAGAGGAGGGAAGGGCATGGGGAAAGTATGCTGTGTCCATGTATGAATATACCACAATGAATCTGTTTTCATATATAATTATGATGCATTAATTAAAAAAGTAATAATAGAGAGGAGACCAGTACAATAGAGCAAGGGGGTCAGGGAGAGGAAGAAGACGAGGGAGGGGAGTTATGACGATTGAGATTGATCAAATTATGTTATGTGCATGTAGGAACATGGCATAAAAGATCCAACTATTATGTATAATTGCAACACAACAATGAGAGAGAGAGAGAGAGAGAGAGAGAGAGAGAGAGAGAGAAAGAACTGACCACCTATAATACTAAGCTGACTTTTTTCAGTTTTTCAGACATTTTCATGGGGACTGGCTTAGCTTTCTCAAACTTTCACTTCTTTATTTTGCTGGAGTTGAGGATGGATTAAATATTTCTTTTGGCTTAAAAACTGTTTTATTATCATGTATTGTTTATCCATCTGATTTCTTTTTAATCCTCAAGAATAGTCACTATTATAAGCCTTTCATGTAAACACACCCATGACTTAATTTTGGCAATCCTTGGTTCTAATCAATGAAACTCTAGTCATAATTGTGTTCAACCCTTTATATCAGATAATGTTTGCCCAATGGGAATATATTGTTTTTCTCTAACAGATTGGATTGAATATTTTCATTTTGAGTTTATAATTTAGATGTCACATTGGCAAGATTCTTGCAGAAAAATCTCTGTAGCTATCTGGTAAGACTGAATCTTCAAAAGATCTACAGGATTACTGAGGAAAAGGGCAACTATGGGATGCCAACACTGCTGTTGAGTGTGAATGCTGGCTTATCACCAGAATCTCTCTTTGGGGTGGAGTAATGCAATTTTTTATGTTCAAGAATTTATTTATGTTCACTGTATTCTAGTTCATGACACAAAGTCCTGAGTTTTCATTAAGAAGCAACATGATTATTTGCTTAGTTAGTAAGACATTGTTAGCTCTATTTTTTTTTTTATAAAGCTTGTGTCACTCATCAGGAGTTTGCTGTATATATGGGTCAATTTTCTTATGTTCTTTCGGTTGCAAAACAGGCCTTACATCCTAATTGAAACTGTCCATGAGAATTCTCTGAAGTTTCCACCAGATCTCTGGTCTATTTCATCAGTTGCTAAAGATAGTTGCAGATGTCCTATTTGCTCATGCTCTATGAAGTTAATTTTAAATGTTTAACAGAAATTTACAGTAAATGATTCAATACCTTGAGAATTGGTGTGACACAAGGTATTTGAAAACATATGATGAGTATTTCACCATTTGAAGGACTCAGCTTAGTTCAAATTGCTTGGAACATGGTGTGTTCTGAGTGAGTCCACTGAACTGGAGCATCTTTCAATCTTTACGAAGTGTGTCATACATAATTTGAATGCACTGCTCAGGATCTGTATTCTGTTCCCCATCAGGACTGCAATATCACCTTGAGACTCATGCTGATGGTCTTAGTCCTTGACAACCTCCTTCTCTTTACTCCTACTGGGTGGGCTAGATTCTCCATACACCCAGTCACTCATAGGGACCTTGTTTTAATCCAGAGAGAGCATAGATATGACTGTCTTTACCTGATTGTCATCATGCTCTACTTGTTTCACTGCATTCTGTCCCCATGCTTCTTTCTACCTGTAAGATCAGGTGTCTCTAAGACATAAAAATATCCTAGATAGATGCAATTTTCTTGAACACACTTTCCTTGAATGTCCCTGGACATTAATTATAATGTGACTGCTGGAAACCTTCCTTCAGCCCAAAGGAGTCAACTATATAACCTATCCTACTCTATTAGAACACCTTGTCCTTAGTTAATTCTGACATCCCAGTTCAGTACTACTCGTTCAGCATATCTGTTGGTATGTTTATGGTAGAATATAAGTTCTTTCAATTTTTTTTTAAGCAAAAATGGTTTACTATCTGTTATGGTTTGGATGTGAGGTGTCTCCCAAAAGCTCAAGTGTGAGACAACACAAAAAGGTTTAGAGGAAAAATGATTGGATTATGAGAACCTTAACCTAATCAGTGTTTTAATCCCCTGATAGGGATTAACTGAGTGATAACTGAAGGCAGATAGGATGTGGCTGGAGGCGGTGGGTCACTGGGAGTCTTGCTTTGGGGTACATACATTGTATCTGGCAAGTGGAGTCTCTCTCTGCTTCTGATCTTCATGAGAGCCACTTCCCTCTGCCACATTCTTCCACTATGTTGTTCTGTGTCACCTTTAGCCCTGAGGAATAGAGCCAGCTGCCTATGGACTGAGATCTCTAAAACCACGAGCCCTTAATTAAACTTTTCCTCCTGTACAATTATTCTGGTTGGGTCTTTTAATCATAGAAGAGAAAAAGCTGACTAAAACATTATCTAAAATATGGATCCTCTTATTTATTTCCATTAAGTCCTGAGAAAAGTAATTAATCAGTTTTGGAGGTCTGCTTTGGGTAAAAATACTTTGGAAAACTATTTCCTGATGGCTACTTTCTGTCCAATGGTCAAACAGCACAAGGAGAAGCTGTACTAATAGATGTTTCTGTTAGAAATACTTTCTCTAGAACAATCACCCACTGAAACACCTCACTCTTTTGTTTCATTTAATAAAACAATAAAATATTTGGTTTGATCAGACAACAGATTTTGGATAGTCTCTTTGTTTTCTGAGAGACTATTCTTGCATTAGAGGAAGAAGATATGCATACTATAACATAAGACACAGCATATGGAGTTACAATGGCAAATAACGAAAGAGTAAAAGAAAGTATTACCTTAGGGTCATGTATTCCAGAAAGCTCTTCATAGATCTTCTCACCTACCATGACAGCAGCCAAGTTTGCTGTATACGTAGAAAGGCAAAACATACAGAAAATGGCCCAAAGGTTCATTAGAAATCTTCCAGTCCAGCATTTTGGGGGTTTGATGGCTGCTGTTCTACCAAACAAGAGGGCATAACAGACATTCAAGGCTGAAGAGAAGGAGAAGACTTTATTTCTGTTCCGCCCCTTGGGAGTCATACCAAATGGACTTTTCCATTCATACAGAGTGAGAAAGATGGCAGTGATATGCAGAGCCACAAAAATCCCCAGCCACATAGTCCAGTGGAGTGGCCACATGAAGGCTCCAATGGGAGCTGCTGTATCTCGGGTCCTCACTAAAATGCCCAAGCTGGTGGAGAAGAAAGGGCTAGTGAAATCAATCACCTGGCTCCGTGCAGTGTTGATGCTGAAGGAAGTGACTGCCATGTGGGCAGTCCCACTCAAGAGATCACCCACCAGCCCAGTCCAGTGCCCATTTTTCCAAGCTCCATACTTTCCATCCCCAACAATATAGAGGTCAAAGTCAAAATTCATGTCTTCTGCCAGCTTTTCCAGCAGATCAATGCAATATCCATAGCAACACTTCTTGAATTTGATTGGCACTGTATCATTACTGCTATGGAGGCTACTAAATAGGCCGTCCAATAAGGAGGAGTCATTAGTCATAGGGTCTAGACAGAGTTGGCCAGCAGGGCACAAGCCTTCATCATCTACTTCCCTTGTGAAGACAAATGGGTGTTCAATCAGGGTAACCACTCTTAAGTGTAGCTTACTTGGGTGCTGGAAGTGGGTTTTATGCCGCTGGGCCTGTTCTGGCCATATTCCATAGTCCATGACAATCTTCCCGCCCTGCCAGCTGCCCAAGCGGGTCCACATTGGCTTTTCCATAGGGTCATGTTGCAGATTCCAGATGAAAAAGTTGTTTTCTGAGCTGATGATGGTGGAACCTTTTACTTTGATGGAACCACTGAGGCCTCTGAACGTGGTGTTGGCTAGAAACCTAGTAAAGAGGAGCAAAGGCAAAAAGTAAAGAAGAGGTGAAGCCAAAGGTAGGAAGCCATGCTTAACTTTGCCTCTCTGTTTTGATAACACCCCCCCCCTTTTTAAAAGGTATTATCCATACTTTCTTCAGGCATTAATAAGCTAAACTCTGTCTGGGAGAATATTCCTATTTCTCTGAACTAATGAGAGCTTACCCTCAGGTTTTAACATCCCAGCCAGATGTTTAAAAATTGGTCTTACTCCAGATCTTTTAATTTTTAGCTAAGTGATGTATTATTGTTTTATGTTATAAACTGTTACGTACTTTAAAAGCTTTTCAAGTTTGGGAGATTCTGAGCATCTTTAACATAAACAATTTATACCATTCACTATATATTTCAGTGCTACCAAATCTGCTCAATAAATATTTCCGGTTTTCAAGTGAATTTTAGTAAGTAAGCAAGCATCTACTTTTATAATCACTTTAAAACTGCAAGGGTTATGTTTCATTGGGGCTGGGGTTGTGGCTCAGTGGTAGAGTGCTCGCCTAGCATGCATGAGGCACTGGGTTCAATTCTCAGCATCCTATAAAAATAAAAAAATAAAGATATTGTGTCCACCTAAAACTAAAAAATAAATATTAAAAAAACCTGCATTCATAACATCAGAAATAGCCAAATCTTGTTACCATGTTTCTCCTTATAGAGTGTAAACAATATATCTTTCCACATGGGGCCAGTTCAGGGCTACATGTTGGATATAATCCATGAAACAAAGAAAAGAATGATAAATAAACTTGCAGTTCTCTGGATAGCTTCAGGCTACCCTCCCTTGTCATTAGAGAAAAACAACTGGCCTTGGCTCTAGGGAGATCTTCTGCCAAAAGTCAAAGAAAAGAAAATTACCAACTAAATGATAAACCCATTCCTAACTCTATGAATTCAGGCACTTTCAGTATATGTTCTGATATAAACTGGACAGGAAAATGCTTGGTCATAGCCTCTGTCTTTCTTGAGCCTGAGAAGATGAGAAATAAGAGGTAACACATAAACTGTGGCATCTCTATACTTGCCTTCAAGGCCTCCTGTCAGAATAATAGCCCAAAACTTTGGCATCAGATTCAACTGCATTGTAATATTGGCCCAGCCATCTGCTAGCATTGACCTTGGTCAGTTTACTGAACTGTAGGCTTTAGTTTCATTCTCAGCAAAATGGGGAAAATAATCCTTCCTCCATTATAAGGGTTGGACATAATGCATATAAAGCACATACTATACTTTCTGATATGGAACAAATATTCTAGACATGATAGCTATCATTTAATGTTGTTCAAGTTTTGTTTTCAATTGAGGCCATCCCCAGGTCTCTTTTTCAAGTCTTTTATTATAATTTTTCTAGTTGGACACACACACACACACACACACACACACACACAAATACTGCATTAAGATAAACCCATAGCAGTGACTCAAGACACATTTCAAATTAAAAGAAATTAAATTGAAATGTGGAATGTCACATAGTAGGTATTCTGAGGAACCAGATGATATAAGTCTAAGTGCATAGCAAAACACATTCACCCATTGCCTGTCATAAACAATACTCCATAATTTACAATTGCTAATAGAAATAGTATCAAGTTATGTTGCCACAGAAGGGACATAGAAAAATCAGAAAGTGTGAAGTAAGCACCAATGTTCAATAGAGATAAATGTAAATCATATTTGAAGATGCTACTATCATTATATGCAATGAAACTCTTCATTTTGATAGATTGCATGTAATAGCAATTATTCATGTTAGCACTCCCTAGTGGGATTCTATTACTTAAAATAATTTCTATTATTCAACAAGTAATGAAGTCTCAGCTATCTTGGACTTTAAAACAGTTTTCTGCTTCTTCAGAGAAGCAGGGAACCGAATCATTAAAATATACAGATTAATCAATTGATAATTATCTTGGTCCTATAAAGGAAGGGGGACTATGATTGTATTTCTGATAAGAAATCTACTTTTAGATTTCTTAAAACATAGGCATATAAACATTTGCTGACATAACCTAGAGAATAAAAAGGCCAGTAGTAAATAGCTTAATTTTATTTACTCAAGTTTAGTAATCTGGAAAGCAAAGTGAAAGTTGTAGAAAGGGGAGTCTTTCAATATTTTAAGAATGTTTGTGGCTTAATGATTATGGATTTTTAGCTTGATGAACCCTTGAGGGATGGCCTCTGAATAAGTATATACTTAAAGCATCTCAGAAGGTGGCACTAGAAGGCTTCAGAATTTTTTTTTGCAAATAATACAGCTCCCTCCTTTCAGTAAAGCCTATTCCTCATTAGCAGTGGTAGCAGTTAAGATGACCATGACAGGAGGACAGTACTCAGTTGGCTTTGAGACAGCCATCTGTCAAAGAAAGCAAATCAATCAGTATCCAAAGGTCTCCAGCTTTCCCAGCACAGAAAACCCAGAATCTTTTTCACTGGGCAATTGGCACTGATATATTGGGTGCCAGAGAATCTCCATTTATGACAGATTATTTATGCCTATTTTATTTTCAGACTTACAGAGAGGGTAAATTAAAGTAATCTCATTGATACTTTTTAGTGACAGTTGCCTTCTCTATATATTCTTTGAAATGAAATGAAAATCAAGCAGAGTATAAATGCTTACTTTATTAATTGAAAGATTAAAAGTAGTGCAAAGTTATGTTGCCATCCTGCTTTTGCTTAAATTGAATTTTACCATGCTCCTTTCTACCTTGTCCTGGACTCTTGAATGAACAAGAACAAGAACAAAAGCAATTAGACACAGTTGTGATGGCATGATAAACTGAGAGAAATACCAGGTACCATTTTACCACTAATAGTTACAAAGATGAAAACTCATTAGTCTTGAAGAGCTCAAAATATAATTTTGGGAGAAAGAAAGCGAAGAAGCAATTCACACCAGTATAACGAGTATCCTGATAGAGGGAAATCTGGTGTCACCAGAAGAGAGAACACAGCCACCTGTAGGTTTCACCCTAGGTGTGCTCAGGAACACTTCATAGTTGAGGAGGTAGCAGCAGAGCTAAGTCTTGAAGAAGAACATACAGTTATTCAGGAAGATAAACTGGAAAATAAAGCTGTCAGCCCTGAGAGATGCACAAAGTCCACAGGTGGAGAGTGCAAACTGTGGGACAATAGGTGGTGAGAAATAAGGCTGCGGATGAGGGTGGGAAATGAATTATGTCATCTCTGAGGTCACATGAGGCAAGGGTGAGACACTGAGGAGCTTCTGTCTGAGGAGGGACATGATCATCAGAGATAATTTTAGAATACCTTTTCCCCTTGCTGGTTCTATAGGAAACAGTTTAGAAGGAGGAGGTCCCAAATATAATTCCATGTGCCAGGCCGAGTGCTTCCTCCTTCTCTCTCCCTCTCTCTCACTTCTCCCTGTGCTAATTTTACAAGGTAGTAGCAGGAAAAGTTGAAAAAAAGATGGTATGATCAAGAGATATTTTGTCTTCATAAAAAAAGCAGTGATTTTTCAGACGGTCAATGCATAGGATCATATTTAGCTCACAAACCACGCCAAAATGGGTCATATAAATAAGACCTTCATGATTTAGTTGAATGTAAGCTCAGTGTAAGCCAAGAGAGCAATGTGTGCATAAGAAAAGATCAAACTAATCTTTAGTTCCTTTAATAGGAATTAAGAACTTGAATCCAAGGGAATAATACCAACACCATTCTTTATGCTGATCAGACAACTGCTCCAGCCTTGATATGCACCATAAACAAATCTTCCAGATTCAGGAATGTTATAAAGATAAGAAGATGAAAAGCACAGTGAGGAATGTGGCTCAGTGATAGTGTGCTTGCACAGCATGCACAAGGCCCTGGGTTTGATCCTTAGCACCATCAACACAGAACAAAACAACAAAAGATGGAAACTCTGAGAAGGGTCAGTAAGCACAACAATCGGATTGGAATGCAAGGTGGAGAAATATTTGAAACAGAAAAACACACTGCAACTAGACTGCAGAGAATTTTTACACACCCATTTTATGAGATTGGATTTTTTTAATAGTACAAAGGGAGCAATGAAGATTTCTGAGCAGTGTAATGATATAACCAGAGGGCCATATTAGTAATACTGACCTGCAAGCAAGTAAAATGTGTATATAGGAAAGAAGAGATGGTGACCCAGAGACCACTAAGAAGAATATTACGACACCTTTGCAATCATATGAGGACCTGGCTTTCACTCGAGGAGTGAGGACCTAGCTTAGCACTGTGCCTTGCACACAGTGATGTTTAAGAGACCAGTCCAGCAACACCCTCACTGCCACCGCAATCCTCTCTGCTTAAATGAATGAGGCTTGTTAGTTAATTTTACTTTATTGAAAGTCCCTGATTATGTCACTAGTTAAGAATAAGTTTGATTTGTATGGCACCTGAGATAAAATTGGTACTTTGTAAATTACTTTAAAATGTTTTGAGACAGTTCAATATATAACCAAGATCTGTATTTACTATATTTATGATCTACTCTCGAAGCCGTATTAGCACACAAAATCCCAACATACTAATTAAAGGATTTTCATACTTACTCATTCAAACAAATGAGCAAAGATATTAACAAACAACACATTACCCATTCAATCATTTATGCATTCAACGATACTCACTAAATGCCAGGCACTGGTCTAGGTGCCTGGCGGTGAATGAAGACAGGAATCTATGCAGCTTATATGCAGCTTATATTCTATGGAAGGAGGCAGAACAAATATGCTAAATGGATAATATGCATGAGATACTAGATGGCACTCAGTGCAAAGGACAAAAATAAAGTAGGAAGACCAGGGAAGGCTTTCTCTCTGAGAAGGTGATATTTGAATAAAGAGCTGAAGGAGGAGAAAGAACTGGGCATGAGGATATCTGGGTAAGGAGCATTCCATGTATAGAGAAAAACGAGTCCCAAGTCACTGAAGTGGGAGTGTGTCTGGAACAACTGAGGAGGATAAGGGCAGAGTAGTTGAAGATGCAGTCAGAGAAAATTTGTAGGAGGGTGGGTTTGGGAAAAATAGGTTTTTCTAGGTCATTGTAAACACTTTTTCCTTGATGTGAGATGGACAGCCATTGGTGGATTGTGATTACAAAGATGATTTGATATGACTTGTGTTTTAACAGGATTGTCACAGTGCTGCTAAAAATGGACTTCGGTGACAAGAGCAGAGACAGAGGGACCAGTTAGGAAGCTATTTCACACATGTAGACAAAAGGTGATGGTGGTATGGACTGAGGGGGTAGTTATGGTGGTGGGAAGAATTAATTGGATCTTGATATGTTTTGAAGCTGGAGTTGACAGAATTTTCTGACAGCTCAGACAGGGTTGCTAGGAAAAGGAGGGTCAAGGATGCCACTGAGGTTTGTACCCTGAGCGGCTGCAAGGATGGAATTGCCATTGATACAAAGAAAACCATAGGGGAATCAGATTTGAGATGGGATAGAACCCAATTTTGTGGCTGTTAAGTTTGAGATAACTTATAAACATACAGACTCATGTCAAGGAGGTAGTTGGATCATCTGGAGCTCAAGAAATAAGGTCTACACTGCAGATGCAAATTAGGAAAACATCAACATATACACAGCATTTAGGACCAAATGAGATCATTATGTGAATGATTACAGGTGAAGAGAAGGTCAGTGAATGAGTCCTGGGACACTCTAACATTTACAGGTGAGGAAAAACTACGAAAAGATACTAAGAATGACCACAGATGTAGGAGAACAGGCTGTGATGTGTTCTAGAAGCCGAGTAAAAGGTGTTTGAAGAAGAAGATAGTGATGGAATATATCAAATGCTTCTAGCAGATGGATGAAACAAAGACAGAATTGACCATTGGCTTTAGAAATGTGTAGGTCACTGGTGACTTCTGTAGGGTGATTTTGGTAAAGTGCTGAAGCCTAATACCTCAGTGGAGCAGATTCAAGGGAGAATGTGAAGAGAGAAATGGGAGGTAACTCCTTAGAACATGATGTTTTAAAGAGAAGAACACAAATGGAATAGTGATGGAGGGGGAAATCAAGTAAACATCTACGTGGGTATGTGTGTATATCATACATGCATAGGTGTATATATTTCAGGTGGAAAATGATGCACTGGTTCTTATGCCAATGAGAATGATCCAGTTAAGTGGAGAAATCATTGATGTAGGAGAGATAGGAAAGAATGTTTGGGATAATGCTCTTGAGGAGGCAAAAATGTCGTGTTTTAAGGCACAAGTAGAGAGGTAATGGTCTCTGCTATGAGAAAAGTCAGACAGAATATAGGTGGTGGGTGGATACAATAGGAAACTCCTGGTTTTAACTCATTTAGGATATCTTAAAAGAAAATGTGGGGGCTGGGGTTATGGTTCAGCAGTGGAGCGTTTGCCTACATGTGTGAGGCACTGGGTTCGATCCTCAGCATCACATAAAAATAAACAAATAAAATAAAGGTATTGTGTTCAGCTATAACTAAAAAAAAAAGGAAAGAAAATGTGGTCTATATACACAATGGAGTTTTACTCAGCCATACAGAAGAAATAAATCACGGCAGTTGCTGGTAAATGGATGGATCTGGAGACTATCATGCTAAGTGAATAAGCCAGATCAAAAAGTCAAAGGTTGAATATTTTCTCTGGTATGTGGAAGCTAATCCAAAATAAGGAGGAAAAAAATAAGAGAGAGAGGGAGAGGAACAGGGAAAGGGAGAGGGAGAGGGGAGGAAGAGGACGGGGAATGGAATTCCATGAAAATATAAGAACTGTTGGTGGACTAGATGAAGGAGAAGAGGGGGAGAGAAGGGACAGGATAAGAGAAGAACAGAGGAATGAGTCTAACCTAATTTTCCTATGTACATATATGAATATACCACAGTAACTTTTACCATTATATATATCTACAAGACACTAACCCCCTTCCTCCTCCACAAAAAATTCTAAAAGTAAATAGCAGAAAGATCAATAGAGTAAAGAGAACATGGAGAGGAAGGAAGAGAGGGAAAGGGAAAATACTGGGGACTGAATTTGAGCCAATTATATTCCATGCTTTTAAAAAATTTTATTAAAATGAATCCAAAGGTTGTGTATAACTAAAAAGGAACAATAAAAATAAAAATTAAAAAAGTAAATTATAGATCTGATTATACTTTACCTCTAGGTTTTATTGTACTTTCTAAATCAGGTGGAAGGTAGTCTTCCGGGAAGGGAAGAACTTTCTATAAGAAATATTTTAGGAGACACGTCACCCCAATTGGAGTAGGGGCAGAGCACAGCCGCTGCCCGCACCTGGAACAGGCCTAGCGGCCCGCCGGCGTGGTAGACACGTCACCCCAATTGTAAAAGGGGCAGAGCAGAGCCTCTGCCCGCACCCGGAACAGGCCTAGCGGCCCACCGGCACGGTAGACACGTCACCCCAATTGGAGCAGGGGCAGAGCAGAGCCGCCGCCCACGCCCGCAAGGTAGGCAGAACTGCGACCAACCAGAACAGGCCCAGCAGCCTGCTGGCGTGGTAGACACGTCACCCCAATTGGAAAAGGGGCAGAGCAGAGCCTCTGCCTGCACCCAGAACAGGCCCAGCAGCCCACCGGCAGGGTAGACACATCACCCCAATAGGAGTAGGGGCAGAGCAGAGCCGCCGCCCGTGCCCGCAAGGTAGGCAGACCTGCGACCAACCGGGAGAACAGGCCCAGCGGCCCGCCGGCGTGGTAGACATGTCACCCCAATTGGAGTAGGGGCACAGCAGAGCCGCCGCCCGTGCCTGCAAGGTAGGCAGACCTGCGACCGACCGGCAGAACAGGCCCAGCGGACCGCCAGCTTGGTAGAAAGATAACCCCAATTGGAGGAGGAGCACAGCCGCCGCCCGCCCCTGCAAGGGAGACTTTTCAACTATAAAAGAGCAATATAAATATATAGGGGGAAAATTCAATAACACAACAGTTTCACCAAGCAGAAAAAACGCGAGCAGTATGAAAAGACAAGGAAAGAAAGGACCACAAGCAATGCAGGTCAACTCAACTTTAGAAGAGGTAATATCTGCAGCAGATGGAATGTCAGATAAAGAATTCAGGATATACATGCTTCAGATGATCTGGAGT
>NW_026000101.1:10822248-10851606 GCF_001458135.2 Marmota marmota marmota | reverse complement strand
TACATACAAGAGGAAGTGAAGGGAAAGGGAAAAATAATACAAGGGGGAGAAATGAATTACAGTAGATGGGGTAGAGAGAGAAGAGGGGAGGGGAGGGGAGGGGAGGGGGGACACTAGAGCATAGGAAAGGCAGCAGAATACAACAGACACTAGTATGGCAATATGTAAATCAATGGATGTGTAGCTGATGTGATTCTGCAATCTGCATACGGGGTAAAAATGGGAGTTCATAACCCACTTGAATCAAAGTGTGAAATATGATATATCAAGAACTATGTAATGTTTTGAACAACCAACAATAAAAATTAAAAAAAAAAGAAATATTTTAGGTAAATTTCAGTTGAAATGATTAGTGTTTTACTTTTCTGTTTGAGTTTGTGGGTGTCAGTTCTAAAACTATCTGGACCTGGGACTTAAAAAAATATAATCCTGGGCTGGGGTTGTGGCTCAAGCGGTAACGTGCTCGCCTAGCGTACATGGGGCGCTGGGTTCGATCCTCAGCACCACATAAAAATAAAATAAAGATGTTGTGTCCACCGAAAACTAAAAAATAAATATTAAAAAAATATATAATCCTTTAATTCATCTTAAAATTTCTTCTATTAAACTTTTTACTTTTCCTGGTCAATTTTGGCAAATGATATTCTTCTGGGAATGTGTTGCTAAAGAGGTGCATACAATGTCATTTATGCTAAGTTAGGAATTTCTCCTCAATTAATTTTGACTTTTCATTTAAATTTACCTCTTTGTTTTTTTAAATATTTTTTTAGTTATAGATGGACACAATATCTTTATTTTGTTTATTTATTTTTATGTCGTGCTGAGGATAAAACCCAGTGCCTCATATGTACGAGGCAGACGCTCTGCCACTGAGCCACAACCCCAGCCCCTACCTCTTTCTTTTCTAATTCATTTATTTATTTATTTTTTGATGAGGATATATCTGTGCTCACAATTTATTTTATAATAATAGAGGCATTTAAACTTATAAATATAGCATCAAATATAGCATCTTTATTTCTAATTGTATTAGAGGAAGTGAATAATAAACTATAATTTTTTTTTCAGTGCTGGAGATCGAGCCCAAGGCCTCATGCATTCTAGGCAAGCACTTTGCCACTGAGATATAACCTCAGTCCCTAAAATGTTTGCTTTTTATTTTTAAAAAATTTAGTATAGTTTTCTTTGTAAGAACATGCTTGTTTGAGTTTTGTACATGTATAATGGATGAATAAAAATTTATTTTAGTTTTACATCTTAAATAAAACTTGCTGTTTTTTTATGTTTTCTGTGTTCTTGATTTTAATTTTCTTAGATTATATGACAAAAGACATGTGCAAATCTCTCACTTTTTTGTATGTGTTTAAATTATTTTCTTTCTATTATTTTAAAAAATACTTTTAACTGCCATATGCTACATAGATATTTGGTGTAGGTAATATATAGGGTTAAAAATATTCTATTTTTTTTGGCTGTGTTTTTTAAACAAAACAGATTAGACAGATCTGTATGTTTAGAAGTGCTTTTTAGATCAAAAGTAGTAAAACTGGTGGTCCAGAGTTTTGCAATATATACATATTTTTAAAAAATCACTTATGACAACATAATTAATAATCATCTAAGACAACCCTTAAAAGTTGATGGATCGGGGTTGGGTTGTGGCTCAGTGGTAGAGTGCTTGCCTGTCATGTGTGGGGCACTGGGTTCAATCCTCAGTACCACATAAAAATAAATAAATAAAATAAAGGTATTTTGTCCATCTACAATTAAAAAAAATTAAAAAGTTAATGGATCACAGAACTAGAAATAATTGAAAAAAAAATTAAGATAAATAGAACACCTGTTGGAAATGGACCCCTATTCTAGAAAAACAACAACCATCTGGAGCTAAGGAGAGACTTCCCTTTGGATGGGGCATGGCCTGGTCCACCCTGGGCCAGTGGGTACATATGCATCTGTGCCAAGTACCATTCTATTTGTTTGTATTACAAATAAGAGTAACAATGTCTGGTATTTCAATTTATGGCCACTATTTAACATGGTCATAGTATTCAAATTAATTTTGATAATGTATGGAAGTTTCTTGGCATGGTGTTAAGAACAAATATTTAATATATGGTAACAGAAATTATTTTTAAATAGCTAACCTTGAATTGTGAACTAAACACTCTGGCATATAATCAAGTTATTTTCCATCTTTTTTTTTTGCATTGGAATAGAGTATATATCTCATTGGAATTGTCTATTTCTTAAAGATTTGAAAAGCTGTATCAGTGACTCATCCACTTTAGGTATATATTTTTTTAATCTTACTGTCTATTGTGTGTGATCTTTGTGTGGTGGTAAACATTTTGATCATATCTATATTAGTTAATTTTTTTGGTCTACTCAAATTTTCTACTTGTCAATTTTAGCATTTTGTGTTTTAGTAGAAAGTCACACACTTTACTGACATTTCCAAATTCACTATATGTATTGTTTTATTATAATAGAAAAACCCATTTTCATATGCTATACTCACCCTGTTATTAGCAATTTGCTTTTTAATGAGGCTTAAAGAGATTTAAATATTTTTCAAAAGCAGCCCTGGGATTTATTTGATTTCATTATTTTGATGTTTTATAATATGTCTTTTATCTTGTGTTAACCCTCAAGTTTCTTTCTCCCTATTTCCCATGTTTACTGTTTCCTTTTTAGAATTTAATTATTGAAATCTATCAGTTTAACCATGATTATTGCTTTGTTCAGATGTAAATGATTTTAGTATGTTGATCTTTTGTCTTCTAAATAGCTAATAATTGCATTACTGAAATGGTTTGAGCTTTAGTTTTTTGTACTTTCCATATAAAAGTGTACTCTCTTTTTTATTTTTTTTGGTTCCAGGGTTTGAACTCAGAAGCACTCAACCACAGTCACATCCTCAGCCCTATTTTGTATTTTATTTAGAGACAGGGTCTCACTGAGTTGCTGAGCGCCTGCCTCGCCATTGCTGAGGATGGCTTTGAACTTGCCATCCTCCTGCCTCAGGCTTCCTAGCCTCTGGGATTACAGGTGTGTGCCATCGCACCCGGCTACAGCCTGTTTTGAGTGCTACTGGCATTTTTGGTAAGTATTCCATGCACTTACTGATGTGAGTATACATTCTCTATGCAACGTTAACTCCAGTGTTTATCTTAATTTTTCTGATCAATTACATTATTCATGTTTTACTTGATTTTTATTGTTTACTTAATTTGCATGAATAATTTATATTATTCATGCTTTACTTTTTGTTAACTTGCTCTACAATTTACTAGAGCCAGATTTTAAAAAATCTCCCACTAGAAATGCTGCTCTCTTAAAGACTGGCAGAACTGTTTCCCCTGATTTTTCTTCTTATTCAGCATATAAAGTTTCACTAGTCTTAGGTTTTATTTATTATAAATCAGTATTTTTTCCTGCTTTTGAAATGGTTCTGTAATAGTCCAGTTGTTTCTAATCTTCATTTGGCAACGTATTAATGGACTCTTGTGTTGTTTAAAGGCATGGACATCCTCCTGTGCCCTTTTCATATCCTAAGTGTTTACAGGTCATACATTTATTTTTACTTTGATTTTTTTTCACCCATCAACTTCTTTATATATCATCTTCTCTCGCTTGTGTTCTGTTTCTTTGAAATTGCCCTATTATCTCTGCTTTTCCCCTAATGTTGCCTTCCATTAATCATATCTGTACATGTGAATATCTATTTTCTCTGTAAAGCCCTGAAATTTATTTTTCCCTCTGGGAAATTTCTTGGTATCATTAAAAAAAAATCTGTATCCTCATTCTTTTGTATCTTGAAAAATGATCTGAATTTCTTTTCCCATGATCATCTCATCATATTTAATATTTTCCCCCTGAGGAGTGAGAGATTGGCTTCATCCTCCATAATGCTTTATCATTTTTTTCTTGCCTGTGAGAACTTAATTTTGTTTTTTGCCTTTGCCTGATTAGAAATCTTTGACAGTATTTGTACCATTGACATTCTCTCAAACCCCTCCTAACCCCTACAGCACCATCTAATTCTTGTTAGTTTATTGGGTTCAGTTGTCAGTTTTACTGGCTCCTACACACTGACTCTAAATATTTGCATCTTGTTCCTTTTTTATTCGGTTCCAGATACATCAACTCTTGATTACAAAACCCATCTCAGTAAAGGCCTTTTGTAACGACACAAAGAAATGTTCTGAAGGCTTCCTATTTTTCTGGGACCGGAGGAGACTTGGGAAGAGACCCATGGACATTTAGAAATCCTATCCTTTCTTCTGGTGACTCATATCTGCCTTGAATCTTCCAATAAAAAACTCATCCTCCCATCTGCACCTTTGCATTTCTCATAAGCTCACACTTACACACACATTTCTCCTCTTTTTTACCAGGAGCTTCAAATTATTCTGTTTGGACAGTCTTTTAGAAATCTTATGCCCAATTCTGATTATTTCACAGCCTACACAGACCTCCCATTGTCTGATTACTATCTATTTATATTTTTCTGTTTGTATTTTAATCCACATGTGTGATATTCCTTCATATATCAGAGATTGTCCCTAAACTCTCCTACTCCCTACATTCTCATTTCATGTCTCTTTCTCAAGCTTGTAATTCTTTTTCTTCCTTCCAGTATTTTTAATGGTTTTTGGTATGAGGGTGAATCCACGGTTATCTCATTAAATATTCTTTGTCTTATTGTACTGAGTTTCTTCCTTTCCTCCATCCCTCTCCCTCTGTCAAATCTTTCGGTGGACTCCATGCAACATTCTGTCCTGTGGGCAGAAGAGCTTATCGGTATCAACTCTTGACCATTCCCACTTGAATTTCTACTTGAATGGACTTTTTCTCTTTAGTTGCCACACTAGTTTCTCTCTCCCTATTCTCTGGAATGCATCTATGTTACTTCCGTTCATTTATTTATTTTCCAGTGTCTGCTTTTGTCAGCCCACCCTTTTTCTTCCATCCCTGGAGGCTCCTTGTCTATATGCCATGGTTACTAGTTTATCTCTCACTTGGTGGCTTATTTCACAGAAGGAGACCCTTGTGGTATCTGACATATCCTTATGGTATATGACAATATAAATTTAGCCATCTAAGCCACAGAGCTTATCTATTAGCCTACTTATATATTGCCAACTCTTGATTGACTTTGTTCTTCTCACACAGGACCACTCTCCAAATGTAACATTAGAGGTAGATGATTTCTTGAATTACATGTAAAATGACTCCTTGAACATCCTAATCTTCCTTAGCAGCCTGAAGTGCAAGTATTTGGCAGTTGATTAACCTCAGCTCTGACTTTTTAGACTGAGATCCTCGAAGGCATGGACTTTGACAGACTACACATCCCTAGAGCCATATCTTTAGAGTTGCTGTCAGGAATGAACACACCCATCCTGTTCCCGTTACTCTGCACCATACCACAACAGGCTGCTAGGCTAAAAGAGACTTCTGTGTTCATCTAAGCACCAATCACACCAAGTCATCTGAATCCTGGGCATAACACAGTACCTGACTTTGCAATTAAATACATGTCTTCTGCCCAAATCAGACATGTATCTCCTTAGGAGTTCATCACTTTCCAAAAGAATGAGGCTCAATCAGCCAGGAAGCATTTGCATTTGCAATTTGTAGGTTGTTTGAAGCATTAAGATTCTAATACATTTTCCTCCTGAATAATGGATAGTTTTAAAAATAGAAATTAGCTCAATGGGAAGCCTCTCTGATAAGGAATTTGACAGGAATTTAAAACTGCTAAATTTCAATCCTGAGCAGAGGGTCCTATACGCTGTAATCATTTATTATGTGATCTTCTCAAACAATATACAAGGCCTATTTTCTAAAAAGTGGATTTCTATCAGTTAATGGGTAACAGCAATTTACTAATATATTAAATATATGTATATATTTATGAATCACTTGGGTCTATGTTTTGCCAATATCTACGAAATGCAGTTACTTACAAGTTAAAACCGTGTAGTGGAAGAAGAGCTTCTTGCATTTTCGAACTTTTTCCTCCAAATGACCTATGTGATTAGGTCATAATGTAATACATGCTTTGGGCCTTATTATTATTGGTGTGTGTTGGGATGTGACTGTATCAAGAAATCAAACATATGGATTTGGTATTCTCTTTTTCTTGCTTCCATGTGTTGTAAATGACACTGTTCCCCTGTGTTTTCTTCTTCCTTATGGTACACAACAGTTACCTCTGTTCTATACTCCCAGTCATTGACTTTCCCCTTGTGGCCCTGACTCTTCTTCATATTTATGGTCCATGCTTACCCTTAAACCATTTCTGGTCATTATGTGTAATAACCGATTTAATTTATTCTGGCTCTTTTGACTTGGACCTGGTGCTAGCCCAGGCACTGATTTCCCCCAGTATTCTCTTAGAATACCCCCGACAATGGAACATTGTACAGGATTTGCCAGTGAAACATCCCTCTGAAAGTTCGTAGGGCATGGAGATTGAGGTAGTCCTGAGACAGACATTGATCTGGAATTTAGAGTAAAATTACGACATTAACCCTCTATAACACTTTTTTGGGGGCGTATTTCCAAATTTTACAACATGCAAATAAAGTCAAAAAGTTGACAAAGAATATGATTTCTTCTCAGGCAAATAAAAACTTGGGAGTTTCTCTACAATGGAAAAATGCCAGTTTAAAGCCTGCTGGAAACCTGGATTAAATTCATTTGAGCTGTACTTATCAAAATAGGGTCATGAAGAAATACATATTTTCCACTGTTCCTTCTTAAGTCCCCACGATTTAGTGAAAAAATTTAGACTTAACTCTTTTTATAACCAAAATGACCAGAATGGGAAAAAAATTCAAAGGATTTCAGTCAGTTAGTCCAGTGACAGGGAATCCTGATGGAAGTATCTGGAAAGGCAGGTCTTACACATTGCTCCCTAAGATCATGAGAGGTGTTCTCCAGAAGTTTTAATTCCTTGGCAGCTCTGGCTGAGTTAGTTAACCTAGGAGTGAAGCTGGATGTGGTAGGTCACTTACAGCAATGCATTTTTCCACAGGGTTGCAGAGAGCCAATGTTAAGCAGCATCTGACTTCTGGCTTCCACACTCAATGCAACTTCTTTTAAATACATGTTGAAACCTATAGGCTAACTGTTTGGATTTGGCAGATATCTTTAGGACAAGAATCTAATACAGAGAAAATTATACCTCAGATTTTATATTGCTTTTGGAAGAAAGAATATAAATTACAAAGTAATAGGATCCCAATTAAGGTAGATTTATGTTAATTCCAAGAGTCCAGAACGTGAATTTCGGTAAGCTGGTTTTAATCAAGGTACTAGCTAAGTGACCTTAGGCATACAAACTTAAGTTTTTGAGATAGGAATCCTTGTAGTTGAGAAAATTAAGGTTTATAGAATTTAAATAACTTTGCTAGCATCACAATGCTGCCATGTTATAGTGGTTGTTAGATAGGAATACGCAAAATTAAAATTATACCATGCAGTCTCAAATGTTACTGGAATTCTTCTGATATCCAGGAATAAATTGCGGAACATCATCAATTTATACCTTGGGTTTTTTTGAATGGGTATTTGTTTTGGTATTTTTTCTGAAACTTTTCTAGTATCTCAACATACCTGGCACATAATAGGGTCTTTTTAAAAAATTTTATTTGTTATTTTTAGTTATATAAGATAGTAGAATCTATTTTGATATATTTACACGAACATAGAATAGGTTCTCCTTTTATAATTATAACTTCACTCTTTTTTTGTAATTTTAGTTGTAGATGGACACAATAACTTTATTTATTTTTATGTGGTGCTGAGGATCCAACCCAGTGCCCTACATGTGCAAGGCAAGCACTCCACTACTGAGCTATAACCCCAGCTCATTAATAGGTTCTTAATAATATGTGCAGAATCAATAATTAAAGGATTTGCTGTTAAGGAAAGGCCAATTAGTCTCTGTATTGCTTAACCACGTAAACATCAAGATGAACATAATTTGTAGGGGAAAAAGATTTTAACATGTTGGATCCAGCTTCAAGGTCAACTGAAAGGGGAACTAAAAATGCCAGCTAGTGCCAAAGAATAATCACAAATAGAATGGGTATTGGCTCAATAAATAATGATAATCAAATATCCAGGTCAAGAAAAATGGATAAAAGTATAGATAATTAGGTGGGTCTATCCTTTGCTGGTGTGAGAATAGATGCAAGGGATTGTCAGCTTCTTGAGAGCAGGACCCTCTATTTTTTACTCTTTGTGTCTCAAGTTGAGGGTTTTTTCTACTTAATATTAGCAAATTTCAATAAATGTTTGGATGAATAAATGAATTAATTATTTCTTGCTTCATAGAACTCTTGCAGGATACAGAAATGAAGTTCAGAAGCTGTTTGAAGAAGAAAGTCAGGATTTCACATCCCTCTTAGAAGCTCAAATAACTATCAGGATTATAATTACTTAGGCAAATGGTCAGGGACTTTTTTCAGGCCAAGGATAAGGGGTATTTACTGGGGTCTATACTCTTAGAAATTTAAAGGGTAAGTGCCCTTGACCTGACTATGAGTAACCCATGAAGGTCTTTCTCTAAGAACAATGGATTCATTAGCAACCAGGGCCTTCAGATCAGTAGGTACAAATCTTATTCCTAGGAACAGCAGGTAAATCCTCAAAATTTGTTCATTTTTATAAGTTTAGTGTTCATGGTACAGGAAGGAGGGAAATGTGGGCAAGGCTGAAATTAATTTTGTGAAATAAAAATAATTTTTGTATCCTAATGGTTTTAAAATTTATTTTCAAGACTTTTCTACTCTCTCATTTTATTTGGTTAATTTGTTACAAGACTGTAATTTTATAAATGTGTCATGGCTAATGTTCTGCCATTCTGCTGATGTCTACTGTGCTTATGATGCAAACCCTTTTGTGTAGCATAAAAAACCCCGAGTACTATGCTGTCAAATTAATTACTTTTCCAGAATCTTCTCAAATTCTCTTCATATGCAATTAATGCTCCAACAGTACTAATTTTCCTTTTCTGGTCTTGAAAAATCCACATATGACATTTTCCTTGCCTGTCCATTTGCTCCAAACCTGAAAAATCAAAGTCCATCACCAAATGTCTAAGAAGAGTTAGTTATTTCTTTCTCTGTGTTTCTGAACAAATTTTTATTTTTATTTTTATTTTGGTACTGAAGATTGAATCCAGGGTTGCTTAACCACACAGCTACATTCCAGCCCTCTTAATTTTTTATTTTGAGACAGGGTCTTGCTAAGTTCCTATGGCTACCCTCAAACTTGGGATCCTCTACCTCAGCCTCTTGACTCTCTGGAGTCAAGAGTGTGCCACCATGCCTGGCCACATATCTATTCTTAAAAATCACACATCGCATTGTTTATAACTCTTGCTTACTTTTAAACCTCATGTGTTATATTGTCAACTCCAAAAATGGCAAGATTTGAGTCTTTATTTTATTGACTCCTCCCTAGTTCAACAAATGGTCATTGGTTGGACAGATGCATCCTGACATGTGCATTTATGGAAGAATTATCAGAATAATGTGCCAGCTATACTGGCTCCAAATAATTAACATTTAGTAAAGCAACTTGTAAAGAAATTATTAAATATCCCACAAGAAACTGGGTCCCCAAACAGTTTTTGTACATTTAGTTATGATGGACATTTACTCTGGCATGCAGGGAACTGGGAAGAATAAAATCTTTTATACCTGTAATTATGTCTATGTACTCTGCCATTAGAAATGATTTTTCTAGTCTAAAAGCCTATACTGAAAATGCCATGTTTTTGGTGATTCTGTTAACATTTTAAAATGTTAACAATACTGTCAGCCCAAACTAAAAATGACTGTGTGAGAAATGAAAGCTTGCATAACTCTGACATGGCTCATTATCTTCCCAGTTTTTATTATGCAGTGAGGTAGTGGGGTCAGCCTCACAAAATTTAGAAACAATTAAGAAAATTACTATATGCAGATGTGACTTATGGACTGAGAATAACTAACTTTCTAAAAGATTGAATTAAACCAAATAAATAAGGATGATGAAAGATCCACAGATGTTTCATGGCTTAAGGCAGATTTTAAGTTATTCATTATAAAGACTCCTTCCAGGGTCTCACCCACTTCCCTTGACCCTTTCCTGAACACTTTGAAAGTTTCTCTTTGACTGCATTCCTCAGGGAGTTTAAGAAGTCCCAGGCATAGTTTCTGAAGTTCTTTGAGTTCATTTCTCAAACACATCTATGGGGATGAAAATATTGTCACTGACCCTAATACGTTGTGAATTGCTGCTGGGTTCCAAACTTCACACTCTTCTTTCACAGTTTTCAAAATTTGTGGAATAAAAATGTGGAAATAGTCATGAAGAGGTTAGAGATAATCCACTAACTTAACATTCCACACACATACAAAAATAAAAAAAAAGAAAGAAAGAAAAAAAAGAAAAAGAAAAAAGGGAAAAAGATAACCAGACAGTACTATCTATGTAAGAAAAAAAATGTTTATAATTTAGATAATATTTTTCTACCAACTATCCATTTTCTTCTACAGCAACAGAAAATTTAGGATATGCATATAATAGTAAGTTTCCTTTCCTTCTTCCTTTGTCAATAAATATCTATTAAGTGCCTGCTGCATGCTAGGTTTTGGATTGGGCTGAATCATACTGTCTCCACTTAATAGAATTTATATTCTAATTCAGAAGTAAGACACAGAGACAAATAATGGTGACAGAGTAGAGTAAGTGCCATCATGTACTTTCAAAGTGCAGGGGATACTTGTGGAAAGAGGCACGTCATTTTGATATAAACTACATCTTGGGGAACCAGATATATTGGTTGATCTTGATAAAATGAATCCCTAAGATATATGCAACCTAAGTCAACAAATATTCTTTGTTTAGGATCCACACAGAATCATTTTTCTTGTGTTCTTCATTTTACATGAGGACAGAAAGATGGTAAACAACTTAATGTAGCTTTCACTAGTGGTTTTTCTTGTCTGTTGTTTGTGATTCTCTTTCCAAAATAATGCCTGTTTGAAATTATAAATCAAAGCTTTGCTTATATGTTTTCTGTGAAGGGGAATGTTTCCTTTCTTAGATAAAATCCTGAGCTTCAGTTATCTATAAAGAGTAGATTAAACTGGACAGCAATTGTAAAATAGAATAGGCATAGACTTTAATCTTATGGAGATTCAAAGGTAATATCGAGAAATGGAAAGTTCTGATGATGATAGAACATCTAATTTTATCATTAACAGATTTTTAAGAAATAAAAGTCTGAATTATTTTACATTTTATCAACAACATTCTGAAAGGAGTTTGTAGATTTTGCTTAGTCTTATATTTGGAATTTAGCATGTTGCCTTGAATATGGTAGTACCCAATCCACAAATGTAAAATTAAATGTAAAATTCTGAGGCTCCCCCTGAACTTTTATTCTTTAAAGGCAAGACTCTACGAGGTCGTCTTGTGTTTCTTTGTATTGTCAACTGTCATTGTTCTAAGAGGACTGCCTAAAAGCAGGGCCTAGACTACAGGTGAACTCTCACCTCTGGAATACCAATAATTCTCTGACTTGGCATCTCTGACCATAGGTGATCCTTTATCAGAAGAAAATCTAGGCCCCTACAAAATATCTTCTTTTCCCAGGTATTATGAAAATCATTTCCATATGACGGGTTACTCTTTATTTTAAATAAGCTGTTTCATTTTAGCTTTGGAGTCAGTTTGAGGTACTAAGCAGAAAGGTGCCTAATTTGAATATATGTATGTGTAATTATTTATGTCCCAAATAATAAATAATAATTGCTAAAAATAAAAAAAAATACTCTGATGGAATTCATAGATCTATCTTCCTATCTATCTATGAAGCCATTTATCTATAATATATTCCAATTCCATGGGTCACAGGATCCAGTGCTATATCCATTTTATCCATAAATTGATACAAAACATAAGAAACTAAGACTGAGCAAAGTTGAGTAACTTGATTAGGTAATGGAAGTAGCAAGTCACAGAGCTAAAATTCAAACTCAGTCTAACTCTAGATTCTGTCTTTAATCTTTATAACTGTTCTAAGTATCAAGGCCTGGGGGCAGAGAGAAAAGTAGATTTCCTGCTTGAGTAATTTTTTCTTCTTTATATATTTAGAAAGTTTTTTAAGCCTATCTGTATGAAAAAGAATAGGCAGGAAAGAAATAGTTTTATTTAGTTACCATGAGTCCATATGGTGTTAGGTACTTTTAATGTTAATTAAGGTTCTTTAATGTTAATAAGGGTGTCATTATTATTCTCTATCCAGCTAGTTAGAAAACTAAGGCTCAGAGGTTTTAAATAACTTGCCCAAACCAATGGTGAGTAAGGGGTTAAACCAAGGTCTAAAGGCATGACAGAGTACTCGCTGTCACATTGGTACATAAAATTACAGCTGATAAATGAAGATACTAACCTTATGTAACTGGAAGCACTTTTAGAAATATTACTAGAGTTTGAGACTACTCAGAATCATAGGGGACAGAGAGGAAAATTTTACTTCCTCTCATGGCCCTTGAATCCTACCTTGATAAATATTGTCCTGAAGTGAGATTTGTAGTTTTCACTTCCATGCAGTTCATCGTGCTGGGAAGGAGAGCAAGTTCTGGCTGGATCATGGTGGCGGTGGCTACTGCTCTTGCGACCAGTTCCATGGCATCTTGCACGTAGTGCTCAAACACTGACTGTGTAGTTTTTCCATGAGCAATGAGCCCTAAGGGTAGACCTTCTGTCCTCAGTTCCTCCACATTCTGGGAATCTCCCAGCACCCAATGAAGCTCAAGGGGTGTTACCCCGAACTGGGTGGTAATTTCAAATATTTGCCGGATACTCTCCATGTCGCAGCCAAACATCACCATTGTGGGTGTGCTGTTCTTAACGCTCTCGAGTTGGACCTGCAGGAAGCTCAAGAGGTCCTTGGTGGAGGAGAGGTTAGCTGTGATGTTGATGATAGACCCGAGGTGGAACTTGGAATTGTTCTGGGTGAGGAGGAGGAAGTCAGTGAGGTTCCAGTCTTCCTGGCACAGCAACAAGCTAAAATTGTACCAGTTGTTCATGGTCAGGATTGAGACAGTGACATCAGCATCAGAACTTAATGAATTTTCTAAACTCAGTTGTAGGTGAAGGGGATTCTGTATTTAAAGATATGAAAAAGAAGAATTAGAAAGCATTGGCCAAAGACTGTAACACTGGGTACTTTTCTGCTTTCCTATGAGGCTAAATTCTTTATTTTTCCCTGTGGTATTCAGATACTTCTGTGATAAAATTCCCATACTTTTGGAAAATATGCTTTCTATCTGAGGGAGACATTGATTCCTAACACCTATTTCCTGACAATTTTTGCTACAAACACCAGAGGACAGATGGTTCTTGGCCTGAATTCAAGAGGTGGCACACCAAGCATTTGGTCTTTGATTTTTATAAGGCTCATCATCCTTATAGGCAGTTCTTAGATTTCTGCTAATAACTCATTTGTTAAGGTTTCAGGTGAGATAATTAAAGGAATTACTTTTACTTTCTTTAAAAACTAATAGAAAAACCTTTTCTTCTTCTTTTTCTTCCTTCCCTTTTTCCCAAAGAAATCTTAACACAGCATAAGTTCTTACATAAGGAAGTAGGGAAGATGAATGGACCATAGTTCCCTAAATTTCTAGACCCTTGAGTGAAGCACTTCTAATATATATGGAGTTATTAGCAATAGTGTTTCAAGATCAATATGTGTTTCAAGATCAAGTATGATGTTGAAGGCTTGATTATATTTCTGTATCTACTAAGCCTGGATTCTTGACGTGAAATGTAAAATGTGTGCAATTAAACACATTGATGTAGCTTCCATCACAATTCCTCCTATTTATAGAACTCATCAATTCAATGGGGGAAGAGTATCTGGTTTAAAAAGTCACAAATTATTAATAATATGGATGAAGTATAATTGGTCTTCCAGTATTAATAAATATGTGAACTATTCTTCCCAAGAGCAGACATTTGACACATTTATCCTTTAACAATGGCAGTCTGAGAATGTTTATAACAATGCCTTGTATATATTGTAGAATAAATATTGGTGAAGTTGAACTAAGTATGTTCGAATTGGGAGTTATTGGAATATTTGTGAGACCTTACCAAACATTTGGGTCAATAATACATGTTCAACAAATGAAGAGGGTTTTCTCAGTTAAATTTTAAGCCCTTGTATAAAATGAAAGTGGCATGCCCCCCTCAAAAAAAATAAAATAAACCAATGTGTAGCAAGAAACAGAGCTATGGTTGTAGCTTAGGGTAGAACACCTGCCTAGCATAGATGAGGTTCAATTCCTACACTGCAAAAAAAGAGGAAAAAAAGAAAGGAATTTGAGTTGAACTTTGAGCACTGAAAGGTTTTGACTTGGGTATAATGAAGGAAGAGATGCTAAGGGTGTCTACAAGAGCAAAAGTATGATCACAGGCAGAAAATGAGAGCACTCATGAGGGTAGATAGGATAGGGGTTTTAAGTATATTCTGAAAATTTGACTTTTGTCCCCACAAATTCAGCTTTTTTTTTTTTTTTTTTTGGTACTTGGATTGAACTCAGGGGCTCTTTACTGTGGAGTTTCATTGCCAGTCTTATTTCTTTTGAGGAAAGTTCTAAGTTGCTGAAGCTGACCTTAATACTTGCTGTTCTCCTGCCTCAACCTCCTCAACTTCCCACTGAAGGTCTCTGGGAATGCAGTCCTGTGCCACCACAGCAGCCTAAAATAAACCTTTGAGCAAGGCTCCTGATGGTAAAAGCGGTTTGGTGAGGGTGATCTATGGGAGATTTAACAAGAAGGGAGAAGCAAGGCCTCCAGGATATCAACTAGGTGCTGAATGTTTAAACTGGAAACTCCTGCTGGTGATGGCAGGGAGGGCAATGAGAAAGGTTTTTCAAATTGAAAAGGATTTATGGACAAAATCAAATGTAAGAAGCAAAAGAGAGGATGATATCAACACTCAGGAGTCAGTATTCACCAGGTAGCTCCTAGTCTCCAGGCCAAGATGCCAGAGAAGATCTGGAGGTGAGAGGAATGCAAGTTTCACTTCCTCTTTCCTCCTTTTGATGCATATAAGTTGCTCCAGAGAGTTCTTTCTGTTCTCTTTTAGCTTTCTCCTTTTCCCTCTTCCTTTTCTTTAATTCTCTTCCAACACAAGAGAACAATGGAAGGCAAGCTCTACATTTAGCTGGCAGGAACAAATTATTCCCAACTATTTTCTTGGCTTCAGCTCCCTAGTTTGTGGCCAGTTTTGTTTTGTTTTCTAAAATGCACATAAGACCATATCATTTTCTAGTACTGCAACCTCTGAATTACCCACTGGATAAATTTCACAATCAATAGTATGGCATAAGGGGTCATCCCTACCTCAGTACTAGCTTTATTTCCAACATTGCATGTGTGCTGTAGAAGAGAAGAATACACCACTCCAAAGCATGTCCCTTTGGTGTAAAGATTATTTTGAAAAAAAAAAAAAACCTGCAGACAAGAGGAGAAGCTCTGAGAGCAGAGCAGAAGTTAGCTTCTATATGGGGAAATTTACATCTATGAAGGAAACCTTCATTTATGAAAGTTCTCCTTTTCTGTAGCAGGAAGAGAAGGATGAGTCAATAGAGAAGGTAGCATAAATCTATATAGTGATGCTTACTCATATTTATTGTGCTTTTCCTGGCTATTTTCCTATTACCTGGCTATCTCCTTAGCCACCTTCTATCTTTGTTTCAGCTAAAGATGGTATTTAAACACAAACTTAAAGCCATCTTTTAAAGATTTACTCACTTCCCTGGGTATCTCCCATGAGATACATGTGTTGTTAAATTTCTGTTGGTTTTTCTCTTGTTAACCTGCCTTTTGTTATAGAGATTGAACCAATTAAGAACAATGAAGTATATAGAGATAATTAATTTTCCACCCCTGCAATGCACACCGCCTCAGATCATATTGGACAATTTGTTTTTCTTGAATGGGGCAAGCATTGTCATGCCCACACAATTTTGATTATACTATCTTTTTACCTAGAAATGGATTTGCCTATATTCTTATTCAACTTTCAAAACTCAGCTCTTCCCTGCAGATTTTCAGAAACTATTTTTGCATTGTGTTTACTACTGCTTCTGCTGAGCTTTTTATTTGCTTATATGCAGCTGAATTTCTCTGAAGAAGCCACAACTACACTCAAGACGTTGCAGACTAGCCTCATGGTTGTGGAGAGACGATATGGTCCATATTTAGAACTAACATTGTCTAGGGCTATCTTAAGCTCTTTAGAAAAATAGTCATTTACTTTTAACCTTTGTATCTGACCTAACAGCTTTGTGACTATTAGTGAACCTCTGGGGATGTGTTTTCAGTTTATCTGATTACTAGCCTCTGCCAACTCTACAGCTTAGAATTCTGTAAGATAATATCTGAAATCTATAGGAAAGAATTCCCTAATCTGTAGTAGCCTGTCTAACTAATGCCCCCACCAGTGTATTTACTGAATGGCTTTTGTGTGAGGCACAAGTTTTCATGGGAGCAACAATGGGACTGTAATACTTTTCTACAGAGAAAGTGAAATTAACTAATTATATTGAACAGTTAGTGCTACACAGAGAAATAAATGCATCTGGCATAAGAAAGCAGCATGAGATTGAATTAAAGACTCCTTCTCCCTCCCCTCAGTGGATAATGATTAATCCGTGTAATCATGCTCTACCCACAAACAATTCTACTGAGAAATTCCAGATGTTGAAGTTAATCATTTCACAGACTTAAGGGACACAATTCTTCAAATAAATATTTATTAAGTAATAGTTTAGAAGCATCTAGTGATATATTATTTGTTTTGCGCCCTCAAATTCATTGTCTTCTATCTCTCCACATGAAATGATAAAGTCACACATGCACAAAGATATGAAAGCTTATAACACTGAAATTCAAACTTGACAGTATAACTTTTGTCTAAATCTGGGACAAAAACTAAGAAAGTGCTATAGGGCCAAATTAAGAAAAATTGGAAAGAGAAAAATAATAGAAGGGTCTTGCCTTAAAGAATGTGAAAGCACATTAGAAAATGTAATTGTTGGGCTGGGGTTGTGGCTCAGCAGTAGAGCACTCGCCTAGCACATGCGAGGCCCTGGGTTCGATCCTCAGAATCACATAAAAATAAATAAAATGAAAGTGTTGTGTCCAACTACAACTAAAAAAATCAATATTAAAAAAAGAAAATGTAATTGTTATACAGCAATAATAATTAAAACACTGAATTACTACCAAAAGGATTAATAGGGAAATAAATAGAACAAATGCTAATGCATGTAAAGAAGAACCTCAAGTTAATATAGTAAATTAATATATTATACATGAAGAATCATAAAGAAATATTAAGGAAATATGAGATTAAAAGTTGAGAAAATAGATTATTTATCAAAATAAAATTATTAATTACTAATTCTATCATGTATCAAAAACAAATTCCAAGCCACTTAAGAGCTAAAGGTAAAACATCAAATCATTAATGAAACTCACCATTCTGTATCATTAATATGCACCAATAAAAAAAGACCAAATATGTCTTAGACATAAAATGTGTCTTAGAAATCACAATGGTAAAGAGCAATATACTAAAGTTAATCTAATGTGATTCTGGCATTAAACACCTATCATAAACCAAAAATAAAATGAGAACATTAGTAGCAAGTTAGTAGAGAAAGAGTTAGGTTTACAAAATATAAAGAAAATTTATTAGTCAAAAAGGTAATAAAATCTTTTACTAAATACTCATTCAACCCAGAAAAGTAATTTTAACCTCCCCTATAGTAAGCCAGGCCCACTGTAAGATATTTTTGGTTGTCTATATAGTAATGACAATATATAAGTAAGTAGACAAATAAGCATTTCATATAATTATAAATAATAGAAATTACTATAAGTGAAACTAATAGGATAGGACAAGATGGAAAGGGGAAGAAAAACATCCAAGGAATAGTTTATTAGGGATAGGCAGATGTAGGTATTAGTGCTGTACAAGCACTGTTTAATTGGGACATTAAGAAAGAATTTGAAAACATTCATCACTATCTAGGTAAATACATACAATGATTTACTGTAAAACATAAACATCTAATTAAAAGTTAATCATTTAACTAAATGTCTCATTGGGACCATCCATTCTTCTTTGACTATTATTTTTCTAGTACTAGATAAACAATTGTATCCACCACCTATTCCTATATTCCCTCTGTTTGATTTTGTATTGTCTTCTTTAGTAGCATCTACAATGTTCTCATTTAGGTCTCAAGTTGTCCTTGCTGGTGAGGCCACTGCCTTTTTTGGTAGTTGACCTTTTCTTGTTTCTTCTGAGAAGCAGTGGTTAGGATTTAAGAGTCAGGGAGATCTGTGCATAAATGAGGTCTCCATACTTTATGAGCCATGTGGCCATCTGCAAGTCATTTAGCATTTTGGGGTCAGTCAGGCTTTCCTCATCTCTAAAATGAAGACAATACCACCTCCTACCTATAATTCCTTATGCAAATTAAATATGAAAATATGATAATACACACAAAGTGTCTGGTATAGAATGAGGCCCCGTAAGTGGTAACAGTTGCGGTTTACACGTAGAATTAGTCATTTGTTGGAAGTGCTTGCTAAAGTGACTGCAATATGGTCTTTTTCTTTGCTATTGCTCTTTCTTCTGTGTCTCATCTATTTGCAAGCAATGGTCTCAGCAATTGATTGCTTTTACAAATTATCGATTACATCAACTTCTTAGCAGGAAAATAGAAGCTCTAACTCATGCTGGGAGAGGCTATTTATTTGGGAAATATTAACTCCACAGTACAGTCTCCCCATCCCTACCAACTCTCCTTTCTTTGTTAATAAGTTCCAGTACTGCTTCACCAATTAAGGAGTTTTGGGCATCCACTTCTGGAGATTCCCCCATCACTCTTTGTTCTCCCAGAGAGACAGATTCAGCTCTTTTCTGGGGGCAGTAAAAGTTTCAAAATCAGAATTGGCTTCAAGAAAGAGCTTGCCAGAGAGCTTTGAGATATACCCTGACAGAAGAAATGAGGTAACAAAGCTGGTTTACTTTAAGAGTGGAGAAAAGATGAAATTCTCTCAGCTCCTTCCTGGACCAGCAGACCCAAATGAGGTAGGGAAAAGCCCGGAAAGCTCAATTGAGCCTAATATTTTCACTGCTCTTAACAGAGATGAAAGTGCCTCCTTCCACGGGGAGGCTGCAGATTAAACACATTAGAGGGCTCGGAACAGGCTTTCCACCCTGGCATAGCTTCTTGTCAGCCAGGAGGCCACAGGAGGTTTCGTTTCTCATTATCTCACACCTCATTTGACCTATGTGATATAGGAGGCCTTTTTTTTTTTTTTTTCTCTTCTGAAAATTAAAGCTTATTCCTTTAGAAAACCAGGCTTTTAAATAAATTAATTGTTTTTATGGTTGCATTAAAGATTTAGGCAAACAGAAGGTATAGTTCCTGCCCAGAAATTGTAATCTAATAATAATTATAAAAAGAACTAATGCCTCCCGACATCTCAATTACATTATGCACATTGCCTTATTTCATCTTCACAGTGGTCTCATGAGGTGACTACACTGATTAGCCTTCTTTAACAGATGACAAAACTGGGGCTCAGAAAGAGGGAGGAATTTTCTCAAGGTGGCATAATTACTAAGGAATAGAGCCTGGATTTAAACCAAGAAGTTGGTCTTGAAAGCCTGTGCTGCTGACCATTTCCCTGTACTGTCCCCTTCGCTTGACATGACCATGGGAAGCAGACCCCTGGCATTGTGGATTTAATATTTACAGCTCCAATTATATGCAAACACTTCTAAAAGCTCATGAAATGAAGTCATTTTAAGATGCGTCACAGTATGTGTTACAATGACATACTCTGTCACTCGAGGCTCCATCTGCTGTCCAGGATGCATATGGCCTCCTGGCCATTTCTCTTACTCATCCTCCTACATGTAGCAACTTCTGCAAAATGCTGAAACTTGCATTTCTTCATTGACGATAATTTTTTTTAAAAGGAAAGATGATTGCATAATTAATAACATCAGTTTTATGTCTTGTAGAATAAATTTGGAAAAGAGCACTTACAATTTTCAGTATGTATAGAGATGTCAGATTTTAGGAGACATATACATCAAGATGTTTGAGTATCTGATATATACAGCAGTGCATATTAAAGTTGTATAATACAATGAATGCTGCTGAAGGCAGCGTTATGAATACATGATGCAGTTGGCATAATATTGTTGGTACCTGAGAGTTGCCTGTTTCCCTGGAGAAGTGTGGGAGGGGCTGAGAAGTGTGGGGACCTAGAATGTGGCTCACTCTTGGACTAGAGCAGACACTGGTAGAGTAGCCCTATACCATTTAGGGGGAAGTGCTGGCTTGCGAACACTATTGTCTTCATAGATAACTGTCTGATTCTTTCATCCCACAGAACGTGTGCTGAAAGTCCATTATATTCCAGGACATCAATACAGACATGCAAGTTTTGGGGCAGAAGAAATAGCAGAAGCATGCATACTATGCACTTTGAATGAACTCAACCCTTCTGAGCCCCAGGCTGATTTTCAGAAAGGAATGTTAGGAGCATTAGTAGGTGGTTTTTACCACTCACTCAAGCCTCCTACACTGGGCTCTTGATCATAGATTTTTTCCCATTCTAATTCCACCAAATGATTGATAGTAGACCTGTCTATCTATATTCTACCCCACTTTTGCTTTTTGCTCTGTATGGTTATACTTTGCTTCTCAAATCTATCTCTTGGTAATCTTGAAAGCCTTTGGCTATGACTCATTTTTGGGGTCCACTTTTATAAGATGTGCCCCACCCTGAAGCAACTTCTGTGGCCTAAAAGCATACTGGCGAAGGGCTTTGACCAGGAGGGTGTGGCTACAGAAGATAAGCAATCAGCTTAAACAAGATGTCCCAACACAGGGATGGGTAACACAGGAACAGGAAATGTGGGCATTTGACATCAGGAAAGATTGTGAGTAAGCAATAAGATTCAAAACCTTGGCTTGAGGTTCAGAAGTTCACTGAAATTTCCAGGAGAGTCTAGAAGAGAGAACATAGGGCTGCCTTTGGAATCACTCAGATTCTGTGTGAATTATGGTTGTGTGTGTGAGACTTTGTGAAAATCATTTAGCTTTCATTTTCTCCTTTGTGCAATAAAAATGATATTAAATGATACCTAACCTTATTAGGTTCATGAAAATTAAATAACATCATGTATACAAAGAAGGCCCTTTGTTTTCCCTCATATAGTATAGAATATAGTACATCCCCAGAAAGTAGTCCTTTGTAACCATGGTGATGATGACACTCCTGATGAGATTAGGAACCTTATACAAGAGGACCAATGTGTAGGGACCAGCTAGAGTGGTGGTACATTGAAGCTTATTTAATAAGTGTTCAAGCACCTATTTCGAGCTACTTATTGCTAAGATGACAGTAGTGAATAAAGTCTTTTTTTTCAGGATCTTAAAAATCGAGGAGATAATATTGTCTGTGCTAGGACAGGAAATGAGGAGATGGACAAGAAACAAGGCCCGAAGTCTGAGCCAGTCTAAAGTGAATAATGATTTGGTATTTGAGTTTTAGATCATGAGGCAAATATCTTCGCAGCTTTCCTACCTACGATTTAGACTATTCCTGGTCACTCAAGTAAGACTGAGTCTGCAAGTGGGAGTCCAGGGACCATAGATAAGTGGGAAGAGGATAGGAGGCTGAAAGACAGAATAGCATAGTTAGGGATGCTTTATCACTTTCCTGACATGTAGTGAGTTCTGGGTAAATATTTGCCTTGCTATTACTGTTGTTCATAACAGCACACCTCCTTGGACTGGCATTTGGATCCTTTCCTGAAGACAGTAGTGTTCTGATGTCAGCACCAGTCACAGGGCCTGGCAGCAGAACCATGATGTTCCCAGAGCTCCAGAGGCAGCTGGTTTCCAACTTTACCACTGAATTAAGTGAAGTTGAGCTTGTGGCAATGCTGGGGCTCTTGATTCTCTTTAGAGAACATATTTTCTTTCTTTCTCGCCAGTGTCAGGTATCTACTATCTCTGTTGGTTATTCCAATGGGCCTACTTTCATTAATCTCTTTCAATCCCATTTAATAAGCTTTGAGCCGAAAAAAAAGTATAATTAGCATGTCATAATTTTACCCCAAAGAGTAAAATATATCAAGGTCCATTCTATAAGAAAAAATGGATTGACTTTTAACAGCATTGAGAAGGCCAAGGATTTGAAATCAAGGCTCTTCTGACAAACTTCAGATTTCCATTTTTGCATTGTGACAGAAGAATAGTGTTAACTATCAATCACCTACTTCAGGGCAATGTGGATACCACATGGTATTATACATATTAATGCTTTATGGAGTGGAGAGCACTATAAAAATAGAAAACATCATACATTTGTTTATCTATTTCCAGGATGATAGGGATGGCTGGATCAATAATCTAGAAAGGGGTGAAAAGTAGGCCATTCTGTAGTAGTATATCATAATTATATAATTTTCAAATTCTATGCCAATTTTTTTCATCTTTATATTGCAAAGAGAAGGATTATTTGTTAAATTTTAGGAACTTTTGGAATAAAGATGTTGCTTCAGGGCTGATTTTAGTTCCTATTTTTACCCCTTAGCTTTTGGTCAAATTTAGTGATATCTATGGAACACACATTTATATGTATCAGCAGGCAGATGATTTATAAGATCATTAAAATTTATCGAATATTCAAACTATTGTTATAGACATTCTCGGTGACAAACTCAGGCATATTTTCTTATAATGGGTACTATTGAAATATGTACCAGATAATTAAGCTGTCTAGCATGGAAGTTAAATTTCCTATGGAAATTTGATTACTTTATGTCAATGCAGCCTGAAACTATTATTAAGAGATGGCTTATGTCACATGCTAATTTGCTTTATTGCATAAGAATGAAAACTCAGCTAAATGTTGATTATTTCTATTTTAAAAAGGCTCTAGATCAGACACCACAGTTTACATCAACTTTTTTTCTTCAAGTTCATAAACCATTTTTTAAAAGTACAGGTTTTATACATTTAAGCCGTATTGTAATGTAATATATATTTTATTTTTTTCTGGTTTTTCACTCCAGATTAATTTCATAATTATTAATTCAATTTAATTGCATAATGACTTTTTTTTTAACCTGGAAATTAAAAAAAAAAAAAAAAAACAACATTATTGACTCACCTTCTTGCTTGCTACCTGACTTTGACCAGTTTAAAACAAGAAATAGCATTAGTGGGTCATTAAACAGTATCTCAGTACATTTCCATTTTAGCACCTTATTTCAAAACTTGTGATCTACTAATTATGATTAAGCTTTGCTGCAATGACATTCGATTTCACTTGAATTGCTAGGAGAACATTAGTGTAATTAATTCTTTGTACCTTTCAAATCCTTGTTCAAAGTAAGAAGGCACTGGCAATGTTGAACTTGGTTCTTAAAGTCTTTGGTTACAGAGGCAGGATTTTCCCATGAATTAGTGATAAAACTCAAGGGCTCTTTAAGCAATCTGGTGACCTTAGGTCCAGGACAGCAAATGCTGGATGAACAGGTCTGTGTTCTTTCAGGAAGGTCTATGTAAGCACCATCCAGAATATGCAATGAAAAAAGCCTAGTTGGCGGATTTTCAAATTCAAGACTTGGGTTCCATCTGGCCTTTTTGTGAACTCACTTGTCAAATTATTGCCCACATCTACTCAAACCCCATAATCAGATAGGGCTGGAATACTAAGTTTAAACTTTCTATCAGATGTCAATTATTGTACCTATGATTTCATCACTCGGTTTGAAAGGGAGCTTGAAGCTCATCTCTCCCAAACTCCTATGCAGTTTACAGAAGCCACAAATTAAGGAAAAGGAGTGAAGTAGAGGCTTTTCTCTTTCTACTAAAAATTTTGTTTAATTGAGGTTATTTGTCCTCATTAAAATCTTTAGTGAATATGATTAAATTTTACTTGATTAAATATGTTTAATTTTACCTCCTAAACTAAAAAAAGGAAGATTCAGGATCAGTCAAAACTTGCAAGCAGCCTAACATCCCTGTAGTATATAAGTCATGTATAATTGCCCTTTATAAGGAGGTAGAAAGAATATAATGGTTATGAATTTACTAGTTTTACATCTCCACAGTGACAACTGTACACAATACATGGAATCACAGTGTATCTTGTGAGCATAGAATATTAATTACTAATATATGTAATGCAAAAAATGATCAAGTAAAATAAAGTGAATCTTCTGGGTTCAAGTGATTTACTATAAGAACTCTAGAAATATTTATTGTACATATATATTCATTTTTGTTAGCATTATTTGGCATCTCCTGGCATTATTTTATTTAAAATTCATGCATATTATGCCAAATCCTTTTAGGCTTTAAAAATGGGAAGAACCTCCAAGGACCATTATTATGTTTCTTAAGTCAGTCCAGGGAGCATAGACTCACAAAGATAGCAGGGACCTTGAGAGGTTATTATTTCCGAAAAAAGAAAGGAAGAGAGAGAAAACGAAAGAAAAGTAGAAAACAGACCATTAAGCTTTAATATCATAGTACAAAATGCGAAATTCACAATGTTGACCAGTTTAAAATTTTTCTTGTCTGAGTCCTGAGTGATGACGTATGCTCAGAATCTCTTGCCTCCCTCCCCAGTTTAAATAAGACCCATCAAAGTAGACAGCTGCAACTCTATGTATTCTAGCTCTCACATGCTTATTGGAAGCACAACAGAGGTGTCACCTTGTCCTGCTTATTCAGTTGTATAAATGTGTCTTTGCTTCTGATTACCTTGAAGCCACTCCAAAAAACAAAACAAAAGAAAAGAACAGCCTCCAAACAAAGAAATGAAAAACAACCCTGGAATTCTGCAAGTGCTCCACGCTATCTTGCCTCTGCCTCCATGGGTAGGTCATTTTCTTTGCCCAGAGAACTTGAAACCTCTTTCTTTGCATTGTAAGCTCCTAGTCATCTTTCAAGTCTGTACTCAGATTTTTCATCTCCCATTTAAACACCCTGACCTGTCTCACTCCTAAGTTGCAATACTTGCCTCTCTTTGGTCTACTGCCCACCACTCTCTGTACATACATTCCTCCGTCAGTTATTACTTGGTCAGTATCAGTACTCATCTCTCTTCTTCCCTGGACTGATTGGGGGCTAGGGATACTTTTTTTGTTGTTATTTGTCTAATAGCAAAATTCAGAGCAACCATGCTTAGAAAATAACTAACTCAGTGAATATCTGTTGATTGAGTGAGTAAATGAGTAAGTGATGATGCATAGAAGCTAGAGAGGAAAAAGGAAAAGAAATCGGGAAGGATCTCATGAAAATCAAAGGGAGATCAGTAGAATAGAGAAAAAGAACCAGGGGGAGGGAGGAGAGGAGGGAAAGGGGGAAAACAGTGAACAAATTATATTGTTATATTGTGTATGTGTACAAGTGTATAACAACAAATCCAATCATTAAGTGCAACAATAATGCACCAATAAAAAAAATATCAGGGAGGGCTGACCTTTGGCTGAGGTGTCTATTTTTCATGAGTCATTTTGCTTCCGATTTGACTAATATGGCTTTTCTCTAGAGGCAAGAGTAATTATTATCTGCTTTCCCATAAAATCTTATCTTTTCGGATGACACAAATCTTCTCTGATGTCAATCAGAAAAGTGGCACCTGAATGCTGAGAGGATTGACAGAATCCTTCAAGTGCCTATGTGCCTGCGGCACTTGTTAGAAATACAAGTGAATCATGATATGTGCAAACTCAATGTGTGACAGTCATTTTCCTTGCACTAAAGATGGTTGTGGGGAAAATATTTATTGTGCTTTATACATTATTCATCACTGAATTTGCTTAAGTGCTCCACACCGATGCATTTAAAACATGATTCAAAGGTATTAATATTGAATTAACCTTTCAACTGATAATCTGTTAACTAAAGTGATGAACACTTGAGCGGGAGACATGGGTTTGAAATCTCCGTGACCATGAAGAATGGTATCCTGATGAATTAAAAATGGAATGATAGCAAATAAAAGGGAAAATGTTAAGAGGAAGAAGAGGACAGATAAAGGAAGCTGTCAGAAGTTTTGTCAAGATTTTTGGAAGTTAGAATAACACCCCTATTATCATTATGCATAAGCAGTCAGGCTTCTGTTACTTGAATTTAGAGACACAATCAGAGAGTATGGGAAGACGGGGAACATGGACAACCACAGTATGAATTCTTCTCTGCACTTGCCCTGATTAGTCTGGTTTGCCACTGGGTGTATATGCTGCAAATGTGAAGATGCTTATTCCTGAACGAGGGAATAAAATTTGGACTGCTGTGAATTGAAATCAGGTGATACTAGAATTTGTTCCTCAAGTGCCTGGCAACTTTTAGCCATAAAGAACATCAAGAAGTATTTCATTTTTCTGTTACATCCCCAGTGACCTTACTCTGGAATCTATCAGTAGTTTCTCCTTCCTCCCTGGGACCTCTTATCAGCTTATAAGTATACTTACTATCATCTTTTTTCCTCTGCAAAACACTCTTCCATATTTACTTGTTTTTAAGCACAAATATGAGATTTATCTATATGAACTTACAATTGCTAATTCTTTACTTACTTTCTTGTCTAATCAAGCTTTCAAATTGACCATAAATCAACTTTTGTTAAAGCAATCAATGACCACATCTTGCTGAAAGTTTAATTTTCAATCTACAGGTGACTCATCTCTCAACACCTTCACCCTCTGGTCTTGTCAATTCCAGAGGCCTTGTTTTCTTCTAGCAAGTTGATGTGTCCCAGGGCCCTGCTCTTGTGTCTCCTCTGGTAAATATGGGCACCACCTATATCTTTCATTCTGTAACCCAGACCTTGTATATTCAACTGTTTTCTCGCCCATCTTTTGGGTTTCTGTTAGGCACTTGAAACTTAAGAAGTCCAGAGAGGTATGTTGCTTTCTTTCTTCTTATGCTCACTCCAGACACTCCTCCAAAGTCATTTCCCTCAAAGCTTCTCCACATCATCATAATCATACCATCACCCACACCAGTGACTCAGGACAAAAAATAAGAAATTAGCTTCTAATCCTTTGTTGTTCACATTACTCCTTAATCCACCAGTAAGTTCTATTTACTCCAAAATGTAACTCAGGATTCTATCATTTTGACATCTCACTGCTTCTAGAAGGGAGCCTTCCTGGTCTATCATCTGGACTAGGATGACAGGATAGTGTGACAGATTCACAAGTCTCCCTGTCTCTACCACTGCCTGTCCAGCAATCAGTTCAACATACAGACAACAGGAAGAGTGATATTAAACAAAACAAAACAAAACAAAAACAACTTGGGCTGGGATGTAGCTCAGTGGTAAGGTACTTATCTAGCAAAAGGCTCTGGAATTGATCTCCAGCAACACACACACACCCATACACACCCACCACCCCCACACATACACAGACCCCTTCTAAGATTACAATTTTCAGTAGTTTTCCATCCAACTAAAGCAAAATGTGAGTTCTTTAACATTCCTTCCTAAATGATCTGGCTCTGCCTATTGTCCTAACCTCACAGACCATGCATGTGGTCTCAAAGCCACGGTGCTAGAGCTCACTTTGGTCCCAGAGCCATGAAGTTCCTGCTTCTGATTAGAATGCTCTTCCCCCACATCACTACATGGCTGCAGCTGAGGAAGAGTCTCACCTCAAATTTCAGTACTATCCACCTTAACATGAGCAGCCTCCTGCTGGAGCCCCCGCCCATCAAGTCCAACATGTTCTTCATATTCTACATTCTTTAAAATACTGTCAATGACTGAAGTCATTTCACTTGGTTCCTTATGAGTTTGTTGAATAATTTCTCACTCCTGAAATCCAAGTTCCTCAAAAGCCAGAACTTGTTTCTCACTATATTCCCAGGACCCAGGACAATGTTCCACACCGTTTGGTGGCAGACTTGCTGACTCAGGATGCTTCTGTATCATGCATCCAAATTTATTTTTGTACTGAAAACTCCAAAACTCATGTTTTGATGAATAAACACACTTCTCACATTATCCTAATAGAATTATTTTGGGGTTTACTGCTGTTGTTACTTTGAGATTTGATATTCATTACTTTGGGCTGACCTGTAGAAATCAGTCCCTATGTTCCTGCCTGTCACTCCCACTGCCTCCTTTCCGGTCTCTTTCTCTATTTCTGTCTCTCTCTTGATCTTGATCTTAGTCTCTAAATCCCTCTATCTAAATATTTGCTTCCTTTGTGGTTCTGTTTCTTTGTCTTTTGTTTAAACAGAAGGCAAAAGGCTTCCTTTAAAACAAGCATAATAATAGCAAAATAATGTATTTACTGAGCATTAGAAACCATTATCATCATATTCAAACAGCTTGCTACTTTGGCTAATGTTTTAAGAAGATGAGCTATTTTAGCTATTATTATTTTTTTTAAAGAAACCTCATTATGGCATAGCTCTTTACTGCAAAATTGGATATCCTGTGGATCCAATCATGTTTCCTAAAATATTCTCAAATAGGTTTCCTGAAGGGGTAGAGCTGGTCCATTCCATCTCTTAATTTCATGTTACACAGAGGCCCAACTTCATCTTTTGGTGTTTGAGATCATGTTCACTACCAGAGTAAATCATGTTTCTAGGCAATATATTTTAGACTTATTGATTTTTTTACTGTAAATAAATTTGTTGAATTCCTAACGTATGCCAGGCATTGTAACATGTATTATGAATGCAGCAGGAATGAATGAACAGACATATTCTCTGCCTCCAGGTTTTCTTAAGAGGAGGGCAAATATCCATAAGATTAATAATGAGCCATATAACCTATCCATAAGATATATCCATAAAATATCCATAAGATTAACAACAAGCCAACATGTATTAGATGGCTATTATAGTGTGGCAGGCACTATTCTGATTGCTTTAAATTATTCACTCATCTAATCCTCATAAATCTATGATGTAGAAACTACTATAGTCCCATTTTACAGAGGAGGAAACTAAGGCACAGAACTGGCAAGAAGCCAAGATGGTATTTAAAATCAGGCTTTAAGCTGGGTGTGGTGGCGCATGCCTATAATCCCAGAAGATGGAAGGCTGAGAGGCAGGAGGATCATGAGTTCAAAGCCAGCAAAAGCAAGGTGCTAAGCAACTCAGTGAGACCCTGTCTATAAACAAAATACAAAATAGGGCTGGGGATGTGGTCAGTGGTTGAGTGTCCCTGAGTTCAATTTCTGGTACCAAAAAAAAAAAA
>NW_026000101.1:10793149-10820751 GCF_001458135.2 Marmota marmota marmota | reverse complement strand
ATATTTCTAGTTGTTGATTGACTATTTATTTTATTTATAGGTGGTGCTGAGAATTGAACTCATTGCCTCACACAAGCTAGGTAAGCTCTCTACCACTGAGCTACAACCCCAGCCCCTAGAGATTGTATTTTTAATCAGTACATTTTACTGGGACTTTGATAAAATAATGAGAAGAATTATTGAAAGTGACATTATAACAATAAGTTCTATGAACCTATTGTAAGGAATATAAAGACAGTACATTCCCCAATTTCCCAGAGTGACTTAGTTTGGAGAATCAGGGAAGATTTTCTTGGGTGTCAGAATTGAGGTGGTAATGCTTTAATTAATTTACATTTCATTCCCTCTATCCCTGTTCTACCTCATCTAATACTACTCAAAACTTCTTTTGAAAGGAATATGGATAGAGGCTCCTCATGCACAATTTGGTGTTAATTCATACTTCTGACCTTTCTACTACTTGCAATGTAATCAATCTTTACTGTTGCTCAACATAATGCGAAGTCAGAACAAATGAACACAGATTAGATGCCCTTAAACAACTCCCGTGGTTTGCACAGTCTGTCTCGAGGATGGAAGTAAATTTTTGACACCTTTAAGGGTCACCCTATGAAGTAAACAATATTAACTCATTCTTTTGTGATCTATTCTAGTCCCTTGTAGATAAAGCTGTCATTTGGAGAGAGACTGGAGGTATTTAAGAATGTCATAATTAGATTAAGCAATCAGGGCTCTAGAAAAACAGATATGATTGCTTTTAATTTCTGATACGTACATAGTAAACTATTTCAGGGAAACAGTGTCTCTCCTTTTAAAACTGGTCATTAGGAAAAACCTCCTTACTGTGCATATGGCAGAGCACTGGAATGTGCTGCCAGAGAAGGTCACTATAGGCTCTTTTTAAGTAAGAGCTCATTTAATTCCCAGATGGCCCAGAAAGCTTCAATTTGTCCCTTGGACACGAATTTCATTCTTCACCCCCACACTTATCTAAAAACATAGAATGTTGCACACAAAGGAAGAAACCAAGAGAAAGGACAAGAATGAATGTATTGCCAAATGACAAGTTTTATGGTCTCTCAAGTATATTGATCTCTTTTTCTTCCCTCTCACTTGCTGATAAAACTCACAGATTTCAGAAATGAAGCCACAGACTTTTAATGAGCCTGTGAGACTAAATCAGCAAATGAGAAGCAAGAAGCATCCCACCAGCAATTATTCAACAGCAGCTAAAATTTGCAAAAGATGCCAGTATCTCCCAGGAGAGTAAACAATAGTGATGTTGAAATGTCAACTGTGGAAATAGCAGGTTAAAAATGCAGTGCAAAATTTCCCGGCAGTATATTTTGTCATATGGAGTGCAGCATTACACAGAGTCCACAAGTAGCCCCGGGGTTGTAGCTCCATCAGCAGAAATGGGAATCGTGTAAAGAACTGAACGGGAACACACTGGCTAGCTTAATTTATTATCACCAATCATTGTTGATGTCTAATGAGGTTAAATGACGGAATCCAAGCCCATACACCAGTTTGACTGCTCTTCTTTGTGGCTACTTTATTATCTAATTCTGCATATCTTTGGCAGAGTCAAGAAAGGTTTCCCTTTTGGCTGGACTTATTGATGCCTTCTTTCTAGGTCTTCTAAAATATACCAGATCTGCACTTCCTCAGACATAAGAAATGGATACAGATAGGAATCATATTATTTAAAAAATTAACTAATTTTAATAGTTCATTCCCCTAGTTTAAATAAGTGCTTCATTTGTCTTATTTTAGCTTTTTACAGTTGTTCCCAGTAATAACAAAAACATTTCAACACTGCATATGTGCCCACAATTTTAATATAATTTTGAGATGACTGCTTTCACCCTTGACTCTGGCAGACAAATCTTTCTAAGGATTTGAGATTAGTGAATAGTGAACTTTTGCATCCTTCTTAGAATACAGTTGCCCCTCATTACCCACATTGGTCCAGGATTCCATGTGAATACCAAAATCTCTGAATGGACGCTTAAGTTCCTTATACAAAATGATGTAGGGTTTGCATCTGCTCACATCCTCTTGTATACTTTACATCATCTCTTATTGATTACTTATAATTCCTAGTACCATGTTAATGCAACAGAATCATTATTACATTCTAGGGAATAATGATTTTACAAGTCTCCATGTGATCAGCACTAACATAATTTTTTTAAAAAATATTTTTTAGTTGTAGTTGTCGATGGACCTTTATTTTATTTATTTATTTTTATGTGGTTCTGAGGATCGAACCCAGTGCCTCACATATGCTAGGCAAGTGCTGTACCATTGAGCCATATCCCCTGCCCCCAGACACAATATTTAAAGAAATTATTTTTGATCTGTAGTTGGTTGATACATAAATACAGGACCCATAGGTATGAGAGGTGATTATACTCCTTCTTGGGAGTTTCTGGAAAAAAGCCTGTTTTACAGAGCTTCATGCTTAATGTTTCTACAGGGAGGGAGTGAGAAGTAGCCTGATGTTGGAAGTTTCTCTCTTCTTTATGGATAATTCTTAGGCAAGGCTTTTTCTTCTTCTTCTTCTTATTTTTTTAACGTTGACAACTGCACCTTGTTATCAGGTGAGGAAAAGGGAGAAGATGGGGGGCTGTCTATGGAGTGGGGGAAATCTATGCAGGTAGTGAACATGTAAGAGACTTAAATAAAAGGAGAATGAGAGCAATGTTACAAATTGGATGAAGAGTATACAATGAAATTAGTTGATGAGACTATTTTCATTCTAAAGCATGCCAAGGCCATGTCAGTGAATGACCACTAATAAGTCAGTGGGTCATGGAGTAAATACAATGATCCGATTTTAAAAACCTGAATAGCCCATTGGATTTTTTTATTTTCTGAGATTTAATATTATTTACTTTGGGCAATCTGTGTTCCAGTTTTGGGGAGACTGGCATCATGTGTCTTTTAAATATCTTTCCAAACAAGATGATGTCGTTTTCATGATGGCTTTATAAATAAAGCCAATTAAAGCATGTTCTCCTCCATTGGCACCAAGGGGCTATTTGTTAGTATTTCTAAAGAATAACGGGAAAAGAAAACACTGTACGGAAGGAGAGATAATTTCTTGTGGCATACACTGCAAATGATTTCAGTGTCATAGATATTAACAAGGCTTAGAAAATAGTTATATGATACCTACCATGATAAGGTTCTCTTCATATTATAGTTAATAAAGGGTCATTTTGGCTTACAGATCCAGAATTAAATTTATCATCTCTATTTAAGGCATAAATCTTCAGAAATAATGGAATAGCAATTTATCTTACGCATTTCTATGGCTAGCCTGACATTTTTATGCCAAATGAGTGAGCATCTAGCTCTCACATTATGAGGTCTACACTAACATCTCCCACATGTTTATTAAAAGTCCTCAAAGTAACTTTGCAGATTCTCACATAAAATTTTGCAGTAAATCTCTAACATATGAATATGTCATAGAACATATTTTATGAATCTCACATAATGGTAGAAACCTCAAGATTGAATTTTTAACTGTTGTAAATGTTTTCAAAAACCTCTGAAAAGGATGTGAAATGATCATAACACACAGGCAATTTCAAAATGCTCCTATGACCCTTGGCAATAGACTCATTCTTTTAACAGCATGTTCACATATTCCCAGCCATAACCTGTATTCCAGTTAAGGATTTTTCTCTCTCTCTTTGAAACTTATTTTTCCTAGGAAGATGGGTTGCTTAACATTTCTAGAGGCTGGACATGAGTAAAGAAAGAAAATGGTAAGTATGTTACTATTATCTTCAAGGTCAAATAGGTCTCAAGAAATTCCAATAATCTTTTTTGTAAGAAACACGATTCATTATTTATCCATCCCTCCATCTCTTATTTTGAGATGCTGAAGGGTCGTCTAAAGGCAGTTTTGAAGAATATACCATTTATTAAAACAGAGTAAAACTTGCTACTTTATGGTTTCTTTGGTAGAATATCCCTGGTTTTCTGAGGAAGCAATATCTGGTGAATAAATGCTCAGGATGTTTGATTTCTAATGTTATGTTGTAGCTGTTCATCCAGTTTCCACCTAAGCTCTCAGAAAAAAAATTTTTATATATATGGTTAAATGATGGAATCCAAGCCTATATATATATATATATATAATATATATATATATCTGAATCTTCAGTGATTTAACAGGGAGAGGATTAGATTTAAAATTAGAAAATTTCCTTTTAATACTTAATTGGTAAAATAAGCTCCCTGAGCCTCAGTTCCACCATTTGGAATTTGGGGGAGTGCTATTGGTTTCAATATGAATTGTCCCTACTGAAGCTCCTATAGAGGCTCAGTCGGAAGGTGGCAGTGTTTGGAGATGGGACAAAGTGTTTAGTAGAAAGTGTTTATATCATGGAGACAGAGCCCTCAGGAAGCCATTAATGCCTTTCCCCTGTGAGTTAGCTTTCCTTTCATTGGAATGGTTTACTTACCATGATTGTAGGTGGTAATGAAGCAAGGCCACCTTTTATATTCTCTCTCTCTGCACATCTCCACTTACCCTTTTAATTTCTGCCTTGAGTTTCTACAGCACAAGGCCCTCACCAAAAGCTGAGCAGATGTGGCTGTTTGATCTTGGACTTTCAGCCTCCAGAATCATGAGCCCAAATCAAGTTCCTTTCTTTATAAATGACCCACTGTCAGGTATTTTGTTATAGAATCAGAAAATGGACTAAGACAGGAAGTAATGTCTTCCTCCTGGAGTTATTGTGTGTTGTTATATATATGTGAGATTATGTGACTGAAATCACTTTGTAACCGGTAGAATCCTTATCAAATATGAGTGATTTTTTTTATTATAGGTATACCTGAGACCCTAATGAAATGAGATACTATGCCTTAAATTCACCACTGCACTTCTTCTTCTTTTTAAAAATATTTACTTTTTAGTTGTAGTTTAGGACACAATACCTTTATTTTATTTATTTATTTTTATGTGGTGCTAAGGATAGAACCCAGGGCCCTGCACATGCTAGGCGAGCACTCTACTGCTGAGCCACAACCCCAGCCCTGCACTTATTCAAAGTTTGTTATAAAAATGGTATTTTTATAATCTATCAATGTAACAGTGTAAATGGCCTTTTCAAAAGTATTGTTCATCTGATTCTAACTTAAATCTATTCTATATACAATCTATCTCCTTTACTATTATTCTTCTAAGTTGTTTTTCAAGGTAATTGTTTGTTTTGTGAACTCTTGAGTGAATCCTAGTCATTTTGGGGTTTGGGAGAAGGAACTCTAAAAACATTAGCCTTGAAATATTTGCAAACTGGAGAGGTATTTAATAACAGGTGAATAATAATTGTGAGTCTAAAACAGAGTGGGGGTGGGTAAGTGGAAATTAGGGAGCTAGGATAATTAAGGCTGTAAGTCTCAAATATTAAGAAATTTTGAGTGACAGGAACTTTTTTGTATTCCAACAAATTTTTCTATCTCAGAGATTTCTCAGAATTTTTTGAGTCTCAAGCATAAATGCAAATTAAGACAAACTTCATTAATTTTTGTACAGAAAATGCCAAATATATGCAAATATTAGCAAATTTTGGCCGACATCAGTGTATATATTAAGTTTTGGCAGATGATTGATGTTCCAAGTCTGTACTCAAGCAATAGTTTATTCTTTGGACAGAGATATCCACTAGTCTAGAGATTATATAGATCTACATTGTAACTCAGTAATTTCTATGGAAAAAAATGTATGATCAGTTTACCCAAGTTGTTAAGGAAGGGCTACGAGAACTGCTAGCCTCTGGGGATGTCTTTTCTAAGGGAGGAATTTTCCCAAAATTATAGGGACATTTCGTGGCACAAAGTCAATTTGCATCCAGGCATTATTCCAGGCAATTTGAGCAACAAAATAGATGGCCAAGGCAAATAATTCACATTAATATAGTTTTTTTCTAAAGTTTGAATTATCTGATTTGATTATATGTTTAGTCCCGATGAACTGGAAAATTGCCCAGTCTCAACAGCTCTGAGCAGTTAGGCACACAGGCCTAATGTACTAAGTTCAATGTTGTGAAATAATAACTTTATTGAGAATAAAACAAAAGCAAACAATCTTGAGCAAAGAGGCATCAGTTACTTACAAATGCATCTCAGTATTAGAAGAAACCATAATACCAATACTATCCACTGGAGGAAGCAGAGCTGCATAGAGGCTTTGGAATTTCAAAAAATGAAGCTTGATTCCCTGGCAGTGTCTCTTACCACCAAGATGGAGATAAAAACTGTAGCCACTTAAGAAGATTTAGTAAAAATTAAATGTGATATTATATGATGCCTATAACATGGTATTGGTGCAAAGAGTGCTCACATCATTAACTACTACTTCTTTGATACTCTGGGGGTTGCTCACTGTGCCAGATATGGCTATTGGCTCTGAGGTCCAACCCTCTTTTTCTCTTCTCCAATTTGAGATGCTGGAACTAGCATGCTATAGTACTCTGTCAAGTGGGTCCTAGAAGGATCTGCCAATGGAGGTTGCTTGCTAGGAGGAGAGTGCCAGGAAAGAAGAGAAGGGGCTTGCCTCTTTCTGTTTGCTGACTGTAGGTTTTCTGTGGAGTTGAGGTTCCTATAAGCATCAGCCCATCAATACTTCTTCATCCATGCAGAGAGGTTCCTATCCCAGGCAGCAGCTTTTCCAATGTTTGCAGAACCATTTTATTCTGTGTCCTCAGAGGTTCCCAATACCAACCAGCTTGAGAGGTCTGGTGCCAATCCCCTAAGGAGCCCTCCTTGGGCCTAGGAGATGCCATCATCAGCTAAGTAGTGTGCTTTTTCTTAGATATCTTGGATTTCAGCTTTACAGGGCTTCCTAAGTATTATTATTTCCAGATTCTTTATTATTTCTTTAGCTACATGCATGCTAAATGGTTGGAAAATTACCTGTCTTCATGATACCATAGAGTTTGTTTATTATTCTTCCAGTTACAATAATTAACAATTTTGTTCTTAATTAACAATGCTTTACTTTGACTTTTCTCTTTTTATTGACTGACCTTCATCAAAACATACATTATGTTTATATATATATATAAAAGCACCTGGAGAGATCTTGGTTTTGAGCTACATTTCTCTCTTAGTGACCATCACCACAAGGGAGTCATAGAGAGAACAACTTTCTTCCTGGATTCCACTAGCTTATCTAGTTTTGGCTTGTTTCAAAGCAGGTTCTGAGTTTCAGCACACTTCAGAGCTGCTCCAAAGTCACAGAGTTAAGTGGAAGAAGAAATGAGGTAGACAAGGCAGCCAATAGGAAATGGCATGAAGGCACAGATAGAAATGAAATGATTGACTTCCTGTGCAACCTGAAGCTACAATGATGGATCACCATTCTACAACTTATACACAAAATCTAATAAAATGCAGAAACTAATCTGATGCAGCATCCCTCAACTTTCCACCAAAATATCAAATATGACATACAAATATGAAAGCTCACCACTCTAAAAACTTCTATTAGCAATTAACACATTGCTAGAATGGAAGGATAGTGCACAAACTACAAGCCAGTGGAATTAGAATGTAAAATTGATATTGACTTTAAAAATCATACCAGATAATATTTCTTGACCACAGTATGAACCAGGAAATTCTTAATGCTTTCTATAAATTATTTCTCTTAATCTTCCTTAAAATTCAGTGAGATAGGTGCTGATATTCCCATAATATACATGAAGACTCTAAGGCACTGGAAGGTTAAGTAACTTACCCCACTGAATTTAGCTAGTAATTAGCAAATATGGAATTAAAATCAAAGTAATCAGGGTCTTCTGACTTTTAATTTATCTAATGACAGACATTCTTTATCATTTAGTTCAATCATAAGAGTCACTGTGGCCCCTCTACTGCATGGATTTTGCATTTTTGAGGCAGCAAGAATAACATTCGATCACTTCCCTCCTCCAATTAGCATCTTTATTTTTAAATCTAGATAGAAACTACATTTTCAAGGAGAGTGTGTATGTGAGAGGTTTAATCTCACAAGGTAAGCACCATTGAAAGTAGCTGAATTAGGAATTACCCTACTAGACATGAAAACTGGCAGCTGTTCTTTTTTTTCTCAATTTTTAATATACATAATTGGTTTAGATCATGATTTCCAACCAAGAAAGAACATCAGAAACATCTGGGATTTTTAAAAAAATCATACTCTAGCCTATACATCCTAAGATTTTGAGATAGGAGGACTATGGTAGAGTCCAGGTGTGTAGTTTGAAAGAGCTGATTGGGTTGAGGAACAGATTAAAGACCACTGGCTCAGATAATCAGAAAGCAAAGCCCGCAGGGGAGAAGCAGATGCCAGCCTGGCTCAGCAGAACCACATCACATGGCTGACGGCTGCTAAAGACTGGGATTTGGTAAAGGAAATGTGCACAGTCACTTAGTGCCCACCTGTATTTATTAGAAAAGGATTCAGCCTGCATATGAGTGAAAGCAACTTAAGGCAATTAGCAAGTTCAGTAACCTGTTTGTTGGCAATCAGAGGGGATGGGTTGATTTATTTTTCTAAAATAAAAACTCCTGCCCATTTACCCAATTAAAAAAACAAAACAAAACAATATGGGTCCTTAACAAATGCTACAAGGAAAGGAAAGTCACATTATGAAAATGATTCTAGAAGCCAATAGAAAATTGGAAAACAAAAACTGTGGCATTTAAAATCAGGCAGGATAATTTGATGTTTATGAAACATAAAAAATTCACAAAAAGAGAACATGTGAGGATAGATCATAGTGGGACGGGATGGAAAGGAATAGTGTTGATAAATGGAAAGAAACAGAGAAGGTGCAAATCCAACAATAAATTTGAAATTATGCTTTGGAAGCAGAAAAAGCATGACAGATATTGCAAAACCCTGAATTAATGAGATGGAGACAAAATTAAGAAAATCTTCAAGGACACAGAATAAAAGAATCAAGAACTATAGATAATGAGAAAGACAACAGGCAGGTGGCTGTGTGTCAGTACTCAGATCACCACTACTCTTTCCCCTTTCAAAATTTTCCTCAATTGAATATGAGCACTTTGGTCACCTAGGCTAGGTAGATAAAGAATATAGGACCAATATAAGAATTATAGTGTAGTTAAGGAAAAAAACTAAAGCACTAATTAAAAGACATCTGAACTTTTTTCCTAGGATTAAAAAAAAATCTGAATTTGATGGGCATATCACATTCTTGACAAAAATCAATAAAACTGAACTATACCTAGACATGTCTGGCAAAGTGCTTTAATAAAAAAATTCTGTCAACCATGCAGGAAGAAAGAAAATTAAAAAGGTAACCTTCAAAAAGATAAATACCAATACCATGGGCTTCTCATTTCTGCTACATTAAATTCTCAATGATGGTAAAGTGATATCTAACTGAGTTTGTTTGGGAAAGAAATTTTATGCCCTGTCAATATGTCTTTTATTTGTAAGAAAAATAACAAAGACATGCTGGGATACATATGAATGCAGAAAATACGCCATTCATAGACCCTAGGTGAAAAAAGTCTTTGGAAATACTCTAATTAGCTAGTATTTATTTTCCCGTTCCAGGAATCTATGCGAAGAAAACAATCCACAAAGAGGGAAAAATGTGAGGGAACAAAGATCTTTGCTGTGGAACATTTTAAGACAAAAATCATAACCATCTTAAATGCCAACATTCCAAACATATTTGATAACCTGAAATATCATTATTTTAGTCAGCTTTTCTGTTTCTGTGACCAAAAGACCTGATAGGAACAATATGAACAGGAAAAGTCTACTTGGTGCACTATTTCAGAGGTCTCAGTCCATAGGCAGCCAACTCTACTGCTCTGGGCCTACTGTGAGGCAGAACATCATGGCCATGGCCAAAGTGTGTGGCAAAGGACAGCTGCTCAGGACATAACAACAGGAGAGAGGGAGAGAGAGAGAGGGAGGGAGGGAGGGAGAGAAAGAATGGGAGAGAGAGAAAGAGATAGGGANGAGAGAGAGAGAGAGAGAGAGAGAGAGAGAGAGAGAGAGAGAGAGAGAGAGAATGTGTGAGAGAGTGCGCTTTCTCTGCTCATCAGGGACAAAATATAACCCCCAAAGTCATACCTCCAGTGACCTACTTCCTCCGGTCACACCCTACCTGCCTACAGTTACCACCCAGTTAATCCACATCAGTGAATTAATCCACCCATGAGACCATATCTCATAATCTAATCATTTCAGCTCTGAAAATCCTGGTACTGTCTCATACACAAACTTTTGGGGGACACTTCCTATTTACACCATAACAACTATGCATTTAATAATGTAATGGTTCCCCTTACAAGAGAAAATACAAACAATGCCATATTAAATAGAAGAATTTGAGTTAAAATATTCCATTTTTTTTTTTTTAAAAGTCTTACACAGAAAATTCTAGAAGAAAATATCTCAAGTTAAGAGTGATTGTCTCTGGATAGTGGGATTGACAGTTTTTTCTAAACTTTCACATTTTTCAGATTTTATAGTCAGAAAATGATTAGCAAGATGGGTAGAGAAGTATGATTTACTTGGGATCTGCGGAGACTTATAAAATTTTCAGCATAATGAAGTGAGTAAAGCAAAATATGTACCTCATTCATCCCTTAAACAAATACTGAGTGACTACTATGTGCAAAGCACTATGATAGACTCTTGAATTGCAACAGCAAATAAATCATAAAACAGTAGATTCCCAGAGATAAAAACACAGACACAAGAGGACAAAAATTGGAAATACAGATAAAATGTATGTGAAGATAGTAAAATTATTAGTCTTTTAAATTGTAACATTTTAGAACATAACTATGAAATTATTTTCATATGAAAATTATTATTTTTTAATATCAGTATATATCAGAGTGCAATAAAATGAAGGCAACCTTCCTGGCCCACAGTGTTATCTGCTTTTCCAGAATTATCCACAGGAGTTCTTGAGACGGCTTATTTAGTGGCTTTCTTTGCACAGGATTTGGAGCCACAAAAAGTAGAGGAAAGAAACTCAGGGATGGAGGCAAAGACATTCTCCTATTTGAAATGACATTTCTCAGGAGATTCTTGAATCACCATCTTGTTAATTATCTCATTAAAGAAATGTTATCAAGAAAGTGTGTCAGCTCTTTGCCATGAACCTGCTTTCCTTTAGTGCCTGCTGAATTAGTGTGAGAAACAGAAACCTAAGGAATGGGAAAATAAACAAACACTTATTTATTTTTGTGTGTCTGGGATTGAACCCAGGTCTTTATGTATTCTAGGCTTGTCCTTTACCCCTGAGCTACATGCCTACCCTTGCCATTTTAAAAAAATGGAATATATATTATGTCAGGTGCTGCTGTTAATCCACTCAAAATAAACTATTATTTATATAGTATTGATTAAATAATACCTATCAATAAATACATGATTCTTAAATATGTATTATTTATTGATAGATATTATTTAATCAATACCTTTTAATACTACTTAATTGATACCTCTAACATTATGAGTAGTTATTATCTCATTATCTCTTTTGTGAGTAAGTTTTATAAGATGCATTTATGGGCACACCAGGAATAGATTATATTCATTCATTATCTGTTAGTACCTTTCCCCACTTTTCTTCTCTTACTTCCAAATGAAGGTGTCTAGCTCTCTCCATATATACTTATTCGAGCTCTTTCTAGTTGCAACTTAGAGGTATCGTACTTGTAATAGCTACAGGTCTGTCACCTCCTATTACTTAGGCAGGCATCGAGGCATTTCTGGTTAATGCTCATCTGCTACAAATAAATGCCTTGACATTTCCTAGACCAGAAGTGCTGATCTGGTGACCCTCCAGTGCCAGCAGTCTGGAAGTTTGTTTTTTAAACAGTGACTGAGTAGTCAACATTTAAAGAGATTTTTAAAAATATTAATATAAATATAATTTTTTTAATATAAAAAAATCTGGTCTGGCTTTTTTCAAAAAAGGATATCTGGCCAGATTCCCTGTGAATCACAGCTGGTTGCAGCTCGGTGGGGCCGGCTGCCTGCTCTGGAAAGGTCAGCACTCTTGCGTTACCTGTGATTTTGCTACTCCCTACTGTATTATTTGGGACTGGTTTTGCACATTTCCATTACCTTCCTGGCCCCTACAAGGCATCTAAATTTGCTATCTCTGCCCTGGGTCATTAGCTCTCAAACTGTACTGTGCATATGAGAATCACCTGGGGGAGATTCTTTTTAAAAATCCAGAGAGGAGGCCACAGCATGTAATTTTGGGGAACTTAGTGAGGCTGAGAATCTACACTTTAAAAATTACCAAATGTGATTTGGTTTCAGGGGGTCTCCAGTCACATTTTGCAAATTATATGAGATGAGACTCTTAGGATAATATGGTCCCAAAGAATGATATTCAGGATCACTAGCACACACAACCACCTGTGCTGTTTGTATTGTAGATAGATTTCTATGCTACAGCCCCAGGGCTTCTTATGTGGTGAGTCTGGGAACCCATATTTTGAAAAGTTATCTGGGTACTGCTAACATGCCGATGGTTACCTAAAGAGTTATTCTTAGTGACAGCCAAGCAGTAAGCTCAATGGAGAGGTGGGGACAGCATTGGCAGAGCCTAGACAGGTCTGATTTCTTGTCGGAATTTTCTTTGATAGGAGATGACAGGATAAAATATAACTCCGGGCTTTTTCTTTTTCACCAATGATTAATTCCAGGAACTTTACTTTTCATCAACTTTGACTTTTTCTAATTTTGAAAGTCAAGAAGAATCTTTGGCTACACTCTGTGGTGAAATTACCTGAAGGGAGGGAATGAAGGTTTGAGTAAGCAGTGGCTCAAAGACCAGAGAACAATGCCACTTTTCTGTCACTTGTGGCCTACAGGAAATTAAAAAATGATCTGGGGACAATGAAGTCAGTACAAGAAGTTTAACAGGGTCATAGAAACAGGCTTTCTATTTCCTATGAAATCAATTTCCCCCCAAGGGCCTTACTTCCTCAGTTTTGTTCTCCACTGAGTACTAAATTCTGGGTGGTCCTGAACTCTACCTTTCTGTGAATGGGGAATCTCTTTGTATGTCAGTCTACATCCTTAGGTTCACATCAAAGTACCTTGAGAGACAGTGGGTTTTCCACAGGGGTTACAAAGCTCTTTTACACAGGAGGGGATGGAAAGATCATCTGTTCAATTTAATCAATAATCACTGAGCGTTTATTATGAGCCACACACAATATGAAGAGCTTAGAGTTCAGTCTGGTTGAGGAGAGTTGCTTTACTATGCAATCTAGAAAGAGAGAATGTACAAGGTAGCAAGCAAAGCCATAGAGAAGGGAAGGGAACTGTAATGGGGGACAGGGGGAGGCAGAACTCCATGTTCAGTAAAGGTGGTGTTAGAGCAAAGGTTTGAAGGTTGAATGGGAGTTTCAGGCAGACCCAAGGGGAAGGTGCATGCCAAACAGTGAGAGCAGCATGTGCCAGGGTTTGGTACAGCACTGCCCATATAGGCACTGCTGGAGAACCAAGTGCAAAGGCCAAGGTTGCTTTTAAGAAATAAGTAGAAAAGCTAAGCAAGGACAGGTACGAAAGGGTCTCTAATGCCACACCAGGCTGCTCAAAATTTATTCTATAGGTTAGTGTTTGGCAGACTCTAGGTGGTTCAAGGCATGATTTTAGGTGGTTCATTAAACAACACTGAACCACACATTGAGAAACTTAATCCCTTTTCAATTTGCATTTCATTAGGCTGCTTGGTCAAGGAGAAGCCTCCAGTATCACTATGACTCTAACACTTCTCTAGCACCTAAAAATTCCTCCTTTAAAAAGGGCCTCAAGTTCAGGCCAGGGTATCTAGCTAGAACCCTTATGTTTTCACTGTGTACTTATTTTTACCATTACTTTCTATTTATGGTAGGCAGGACTAGTTTTTCATTTATGTTATGATGAAAAGATTTTTAAAAATGTTTATTCAAAACAGCAAATGAATTTAGAAAATGAATAGCAGTAGGTGATGCAGAGATAGGGAAAAATTATGAAGCAGTGTGCGAATCCTGAAATTTGGGGACACACGGCTCTCATTTTGGAAAAGTGAAAGGACGTAAGCAGACTAGAGGCCTTCTTTTCTTTCTGACAGCAGCTTGTAGAATAGAATAGAGATGGCAGAGAAGCCAGGTAGGAGGTACTGAAGTACTGTAGGCAGAGGTGGTGTGGCCAAGGCTGTGTTTATTGATTTATTCCTGACCTTTCGGACTGTGACTGCCTTCTACTTCTGCAAAGGATGTACTAATGGCTCTCTTATACTAACCCGTGTCCTAGCTGTAATCTACCTTTCCTGTCAGCTCTCCAAACTCCCTTCTTCCCTTGTAGGCCTCAGGCAGGCAGAGGAGTTGATTGAATTCCCCTCCCTGTCTACAGGAGCATCAAAGATGGAATGGATAAAGAAATGTGGTGTATATACACAATAGAATATTACTCAGCCATAAGGAAGAACGAAATATGGCATTTGCTGGTAAATGGATGGAACTGGAGAATATCATGCTATGTGAAATAAGCCAATCCCTAAAAACCAAAGGACAAATGTTTTCTCTGATGTGTGGATGCTAATTCACAATAAGGAGGGGGGCATGTTAGGGAAAAATAGAAGTACTTTGGATTAGACCAAGAGGAATGAAGGGAAATGAGGGGGAACGGGAACAGGAAAGATAGTAGAATGGATGGGACATTACTATCCTATGTGCATATATGATTACACAACCAACGTAATTCTACATCATGTACAACTAGAAGAATGAGAAGTTATACTCACATATCTATAACATGTCAAAATACATTCTACTATCATGTATAACTAATTAGAACAAAATAAATAAATAAATAAATAGACAAACAAATAAATAAATAAAACATTTTCAAGGTCCTGCTTGGGAAGTGTGAAAACTTGTTTTCTTCTATCTGCTTTTCAGTTGCTGCTGACCTGGTAGAAGTTATAGTTCAACCACTCTGGTCTACCGCAGCAGGACAGAACAAGGGTAACCTAGACTTCCACAATTGAGACTAGGGGTGAATTTTCTTGAGGAAAAAGATGTTTCAATAATAATGCCTTTCATCTGTTTTCAAAAATATGAATTTGCAAAGTGTTTCTTATGTACATTAACTCACTGAAACCTGTGCTAGTTTTTTATAAGAGCACAGGAAGCACTCAACAAGTACCTGTTAAGTGGGTGACTATTTATAATTCATATGGAGGAAACCAGGCTCTATGGATGATTCTGGAACTCTAACCTGTCTTGTTCTCTTTCCTGTTCCATATCCCTTTGATTTCAGACATAAAGTCTGTTATAGATAATGTTTAGTGCCCATAGCTATTAATACCCGAGTTCAGCTATATTGTGGGTCAAACAGGCTCTTGTGGCCTGGCTTGAGGTCTGAACAGTCACAGATAACATTGTTTTGATGGAAAAATCAATCCCAAATTAGAGCATAATTCATCTGAAAATTGTGAAATCTTGGATATATCTCCTTCTTTCCATATAGTTATATAAAAGAGAAATGCTTTTTAATATGATGATTTACATTTATTGATTTTTAAAAAAAATTATATATACATTTTAATTCCAAGAGATCTTGTGCTTTCTGAGTACCTGTATCTCAACAGAATATCATGAACTGGAAAGAGTTCATTGCATATGTCTGTGGAAGGCTTTGGGGACAAGTTCTGTAAGTTTGCAGATGACTGACCTGTGTTTCTCTGGCCTTAGGGGAGGCATGTCAGAACATTAGCATGTCAGTGGGGATGGAATGATTTTTTTGAATTATAAGCACTTACAAAACCTGGAGAATCTGATACATTCTCCAAAGGGTAGTATCCCCCACTCCAATTTTGTGTAGTACTGTTTTAGTGAGTCATTGTTATTTAAGGTGTGTGTTTCACCCTGTTGCTGTACTGAAACATGGAAAAGCAAAGAGAATATTGTGTAATAAAATGAGCAGGGGTACCATGAAATTCAGTGTATTATACTTTCATGAATAAGTGAATAAATGAAAGTTGCTTCAGAAAGATTTATTTACCTAGCAGCAGGGTATAGCATGGTTTGGTGGAAAGGAACTAGAGATTTAGAGGCTACTCAGGATTGTTGGTGGAAGGACATAATGTGAAAATAAGAAGGAAGGATTGGACTATGAAAAATATGTCCAGGAAGGTAACAGAACCTGGCAAGGAAAGGTAGAAGTGTAAGATGTTATGAGAAGTCTTATAGGTGTGACAGATACCTTTATCAGGATGTCTTTTAATATTTTCAATCTGAGATGTTGGAGCTATAACTGGAAATTCCATTTAGAGATCACTGGTCTTGCCACATGCAGAGGTGATTTCAAGATTTGAAACATGGGAAATGCTAAAATGGGTGTACCAGATCAGGTTATTTCCTCCCTATTTACACTTGCTTTAAACTGTGTCCACTAACAAATTGTGTTATGGATGTCACTAAGAATAGTCCATTTGTCCAAAAAAAAAATGTTTATAGTTCTTTTTCTTCCTACCTTAGGATCTTTGCACTTTTCTCACCCTTAACTTGTAAAACACTTTCCTTAGAAACAGTCATAATTCTCTCCTAAACCTCTTCTCTGCTCAGATGTCACTCCTCAGACAGCCTCTCTTTGACCACTATGGTTATTATCTAATCCTCTTTCCTGCTTTATTTTTCTCTAATGTACTTGTCTTTACCTAAAAATAACATCCTATATTTATTTGTGGCCACATTTTTTTTTGTTTGTTTTTTGTCTGTCTCCCCTGTTAGAAGGTGAGTTCTTTGAGAGCAGAGGCTTACATAATTTATTTACTGCTGTATTCTAAGGCTCATACTGAGTACCTAACTCAGGAATCTGGCCATTGCTGATTGGATTAAGGGAATATATATGATTTGAGGTGGAGTGAGACCCATCTGTGTGGGTTAAGCCAATCCAATGTCTGGAGAATTTAAACAAAAGATTAAAAATAAAATGTAGTCAGATGATTTGATTAGAATTGTGAAGTCATATAGAGATCAGGCTGTCCTGTCAAAAGAACCATGAAGTTACACATAGTAAGGCAGGGGGAGAAGTTAGTTCAGATAGGAGGATGGAGGGATATGAAGTGAGAAAGTAAGAGAAAGCCAGTCAGCAGGAGCCCCAGAAAAAGGGAAAAGTAATTAACTGTCAAATCACTTCCCAGTGGTACAAACTAGCAACCCCTTACATGTTCTTGTTTCTTCCAGTTTCCTACAGATTTTCAGCACAAACCCCTGTCCCTCATTTTGAACTTCATGAGTGAGTTTTTCTTCCTTGCAACTATAATTCTTTGACGGCTCTGTCCAATAGAACTTTCTATGAAAACAGAAGTGTTTTGCGTCTGTGCTATCCCATACACTGCCCACTGCCCATAGGTGCCCATGAGATACTTGAGATATAGTCTGTACACTTTAGGAATGGACTTTTAAATTTTGTAGAATTCTAATTAATTAAATTTAAACATACACATTTGAGTATTAGTTGTCATACTGGACAGCACAGCACTCTGGTTGTTATTAATAAGAGGTCAGAGATAAGAAGCATAATCAATAAAAGATAATGAAAGAGCAGGAAAAAGGGGGAGAAAATTCACGGAACCCAAATATGAAGGAGCTCCACAGCATAAGAAACGACAAGAATATTAAGAAGAGCAGTTTGGTAAAGTCTCATTAGTGGCAGTGCTATGTAACTTCTAATGAAAACAAAAAACCAAAAAACCTGATCAAACAACAAGGGTTATGTAAATAAATCATTAAGTAACCCATTCAGAGGCAAACTATGCAGCCATTAAAATAATGGAAAATACTGATGACACAGAAGGATGATTATTATATATGGATGAGTTTAAAAGAGAATTAATAAAATAGCATGACCTTAATTTTATAATTCACACATATATCTATAGATTTAGGGGCTCTGGATTTGTGGACAATTTCATTATTTAGCATTTTACTAAATTTCAGAATTACCCACAGGAATATATATTTTTTTAAATCAGAAATAAATGATATGCTTAACACAATAAAATGGCTGCATCTTTTCATGTTGCTTTAGGAACATAGTGATACAAAACAATTATTTAAAAAGTATCCTCAAGAGCCGGTGTGGTGGTGCACACCTGTAATATTAATGGCTCAGGAGGCTGAGGCAAGAGGATCATGAGCTCCAGGCAAGAGGATCACGAGTTCAAGGCAAGCCTTCACAATTTAGGGAGTCCCTGATCAAAATAAAAACATGAAAAAAGATGGGGATGTGATTCAGTGGTTAAACGCTTCTCGGTTCAATCCATGGTACAAATAACTAACTTAATAAATAACCTCTATGCAATTCTAAATTTATTAAAATCCTTCATGTTTTTCTCTCAATCCCCCTGGACACACACATTGAGATTTCTTACTCTGTGGCTTATAGCTGCAATTATACATATTCTGGCAGAAGAGGGTGGTTGTTGAATCTTTTTCTTAATGGAAGGCAGAAGTTCTGCTCTTTGGTGGATTAACCTAGACTTCCCACAGTCAAAATACCAGGAAAGGAGCTAGTAATAGCTGCTTGGAATCCTTTCTAGTCCTGAGGTTGGATTCCTAGGATGCTTCAATTTAGAGCTGTATTTTGGAGACCACTAGAAGGCGCTCTGTGCCTGTGACCAGGTGCACACTGGTTTCATTCAGGTGTGGACTTCTCATTCCTCTTTAGATACACACTGAAGCATTTGTGTGTGTAACCCAATGCACGAAGAGACTCAATACAACAACATCTCTCTCTCTGTGTATCTGTATATATACTTGCTTCTATTACATTCACAATATAAAGAAGCAAATTATTTGTTTAATGGAATCCCCATTTTAGAATCTCTGATTGGGATACAACAAATAGCATTCCATAACCCAAACTGATCATAATTCTTTTAAGTAAAGACATGGATGAGCATTTAGCTTTATTTATGAAAGTCAGTAGCTTTTAATTTTAATCTGGAATATGAACCCAACTTTTAATTGGCTTCAAGTTGAGGAGTTCAATACAAAAAACACCAACAGGTTGCTGCAGTTTGTGTAGCCATCAAAGTGCTTGGTGCTCTAATGTTCAGTAAGTTCAGCTAATGACTACCTCTAACTGAGAGGGCAGTAGTGGCAACCCATTTCTAAATCATTCCTAAGAATGCTACTGAAAGATGTAGGTTGAACTATTGTTTGGAGCTGTACAGATTCAGCCGCTTTCAGAATCATTAAAAAATACAAAGGCAGGCTGGAAATACACAGGAAAATCCCACCTTTTAATATAGAAATATCATAAACTCAAAATTCCCACACTTCCACTGCCTTGTCAAATCTGACTTCTCAGAATTTTTAAAAATGGACTTTCTTTTACTTTCTTCTCCTTTTCTTTGATGCCAATGCATAATTAGAATGTCAATAGGGCTTTCCTTAATTGAGAGAATAAAATGCATGAAAATGTTACTCACAGTTATCTGTGGACATGCATGAGTAGTGGCACATATGCAGTACTTTTGTAATCAGAAAAGCAATTGCATTTTAAAAAGTCCCTCCAGGTTGTGTGCACCAAATGGTTTAGATATAGTCAGCATCTAATAAAACACAAAGAGTTTGCTTCATAGATGCCTATTTCTACAAGCCTTAGTACATGGCAGGGGTACTAAGTATCCCTTAGTTATTGCGATTATAGTAAGTCACAGTCAGTTACATTAATACAGATAAAGCCTTTGGAAAAAAAGGGAAAATTTTGAACTTTTATTCCGTGTTAAGTTAGACTCTGCCCTTTTTAACAAAAGCCTAAAACATCAGTTAGGTCATGATTACTAGGGAGTGAAATCACTGTATTTTAGAAGACAGGAACTCGACCTTAACATCTCTTCAGTGTTTTTCCTCCAGTTATAAAATGTATAAAATGGAACAGAACCTGCTTCCCAGTCTCAGACAGGACGGGTGCTAAGTAGGGTTTCAAAATCGCAGATTTCTCCATTTTCTCAGACTTGGTTTGCTGAGGCAGGATGTCCTAAGCTTGATTATTATATTGTATACATACTAAAAATGCATGTAGAAGTTCCCTGAATAATCAGCTAGAATACTTGACTTCATATTCTGATTAGTTTCTTATTCATTCTGCTGTACTGACATGAGTAATCATCATCATGATCATCATCAGAACCCACTGTGCAGTATGTTACACACACGATGTGGTCCTCACCATAAACTCAGGAGAGATTCACATTTTGATTCAATAAATTGAAACATGGAGGTACTGGGCAAGTTTCATAAGGTCCAATGTCTAAGGAGTTGTAGAGCTACGACTCGAACATAGCTCTGTGCTTCTAGTCTCTTAACTCCTTTTCGTTATTGTCTAAATTTCCTCATTTGCATTACAAAAATGAAAATATTTGTCCTGCACACCTCACAAAGCATATCTGAGGTTAAAATGATAAATTAGGTGAAAAAGGACTTTGATAAATTTAAACATGCTGTGCAAGATATTTTTTCTGGAATTTGTTTTCATATTAAAGTATTGAAAGGATAGATGTGGAAGTATGAAGGTAACATCTTTTTATCTTATTTTTAATTGTATAGGATTATATATATACATATATATGCATACATATAGATAAATATATGTATGTAGTTTTAGAAAATTAGAAGTTTAGAGAAGACAAAATGTGGACTTTTACCATCAAATTATTACTTGGTTTTATATTAACATTTCTGTTACCATTTTTACTGAAACAAGGGAGCATTTTTACATTTTTTTTGTAATTTTTCTACTTGTGCCAATATATTTATTTTAAATGACTGTATAGTATTCCATATCATGATTCAACTAATTAAATTCCCATGGTTGAACATGTAATATTTAACATGTTTTTAAAAAGCAAACTTTGATCCTTTTATCCAGGATGGGTCTATTCAGTTCTTTGGTTGTAGACTGATAACATGTTAAATCCATAAAGAGCTATTGGTCTAAAAAGGACTTTTGAGGACTTCTCACTTCCATCAGTGCATAAGCTCTTTCAACTTCTTTATATGTTGCTTATACATTGTCATCTACCTTACAGGGCTGTGAGGAGGATAATACTGAGTACTTGTGAAGAACCCTTGAAAAGCACAAATTCTACAAAAATACACATGACTAAAATGTTTCTTAAATCTATGTTTCAAATGAATAATGATGAGGAATAACTCAGCACGACTAAGAATCATCCTGCTTAAAAGTTCATCGTTTGAACCCTTGAAGGGGCATGTCCATTGCTACACAAGTCCCAGCTAAACAGAGACCAGCCTTCCGGTGTTAGGGCTCCCTCCTGCTGACATATCACCCAGGTCAGGGATCAACCTGCTCCATCAATGCAGGAGATCAAACACAGCTGACAGTCTCTCCTGAAAGTGCATGAGTCCTACACATTTTCAAAAAAGGAAAAGATCTGAGAATATGGCTGAGGCATCAGGTTAAAGGAAGGGGAGAAAATTGACTATTCTTAGCTTGCTTTTTCCCCACTGTTCTTTTCTCCCATCATCCCATAAAGGAAAGATCAGAGAAAGACAACTGAGTAGTGGCTTTCAGATTTCCATGAGTTTGTTTCTCCTGCATTCATTCAAAAACAATGTGGCAGACGCTAAGAGATGTTCTTTCTTATTGTTTAGTTTTATAGATTCAGAATCACATTTCTAGTGCTGTGCTCTTCTCTATCTGTGGCAGTAGGGACAGTAGGCAGGAGAAAAGACAATGAGATTTCTCATCTCTACATTCAGTGGTGTCATCAAATTGAACAATGCTTTGCTATGATAGCCCCATGTAGTTGCCCAGGGAAAAGGTACTTATTGTCTGTCTGGGATGAAATAAAGAGTTTATGCCAATGTAAGTCAATACACTGCTTTTCTTCTTCAAGAAAGGCTAGTCATGAAAAAAAAAAATGTTGGATGAGCCAGCCAAGTAGTGTGCATAGTGGTATTGTCAATGGGATGGAGGTGGGTGGGATGAACTCTTGTGTTAGTAGTCTCATGAATGATAAATTTGCATGTAGAAAAAACTTGTGACCTATATGAAGGATCAAGCTTTCTCAAAAACACTGGGCTTCTTGCCATAGCTTCTATAATAGTTCCCAAGTTTCTGGAAGCTGTATTGGATATAACAGGTAAGAACTGTCACTGATACAGAAGGAGTACTACGGCCTGTCTCATTTTTCTAGGCAAGTGTATAACCTATTTAAGGAACCTAGTTTTTTTATCCCCCTAAAAATATTTACTTTTCTTCTTTTTAAGAGAAAAAAAAATACAAGGGATAGGTAAGGAGCAAGGTGGAGGATGGAGATGTTATACTATGAATCATATCTCATTTTGATAACTAATAGAGAATTAGTGAAGAATTAGGATTTAATGATTCTTATCAAATTATATTCATCATTTTTCTACGAGTTATTTGACTAATACTATCAATTGATCCAAAATACTCTCACTTTCTAATTTGATTCATAAAACACTTCTCTCAGATTGATAAGGAACATTCATTTGACTGATCAGAATAGATTCTCCAAGAGAAAGTCACATGTCCAAGTTTACATGGCCAAGTAAGAAAGAGGCAGAAGTAGATTGGAAATCTTTTGACATTATTTCATATACTTTCCATTACATTGTGCTCTTTTAACCAATGTGATTGGAATTTAAGAGTGTTCATGAAATAAAAATTTAATGGTACCAAATCCATTATGTCTTTTGCAACATCAGAAGATAAATCACTAAGGATTGGACATTCAAATTGGTATTCAGATAGCTCAACAGATTCAATCATAAATTAACTCCATGATACAATGATCAGGAAAGATCAAGAACAAATATACATTATTTATGGGTTAAATGATACTCCTGTGGTAAACACAAAGAAATGTGGGTTAGACAGACTGCTTGCCCAATAAATGGTGTCTGCTAGTTTCTTTCTTCCACTCTACTTATCTGGAAAAATAAACAAATAATATAAATAAACCACTAAATTTAAAAAAATTCCAAATTAATCCCAGGTCTCTGCTCTTTAAGAGGAACCTAGAAAAGATCACTACTGAGAAAAGTTTTCATCACTTGACATTTAATTTGAAATGGTTTATCTTCAAGTGAGCAACAATTAGGTGCTACAATCAGCCATCCATCAAGAATTGTAGAAAAATACTTTCCCCAGAGGAGAGTGAGCCGAGCTTTTTGTAGAGCAACTCAAGAAAAAACAACACAGTTGAGAACAGACGTTTTAAAAACAACTGTCCTTTACTGGAACCCTGACGAAGCACCTAAGTTATGTAGTGGTCTCATTCTTCTGTCTACTGTACCTTGCAAAAGTTATGCTGTGCTAGTCAAATTCTAATAAATGGGTGTCAGTATTTAACTTTGTGTTGTCGAAGAAAAATGGACTATCTATAACACTTGCATGGAAATAAACATATTAATTAGCATGTATGGTTCATAAGACAGGCAAACTTGTGGTTGATATATTCAATAAAAGTTGAAAATACTCATGTAGTCATTTTTGAATTGGGAAGGTTTGAATCTATGCCAATTATATTACTTCATTAACTCTGCCTAATGAAACCAATATGGAACTAACATGAGATATATATTTTGGAAAAAAAGTGTACATCTGTCACTGTATCAGCAGGTAAATTTTAAGGATTTAACTTGGAAGAAACTACTTAAAACCCCTAGAAGAAAACTTAGTATGGGAAGGGAAGAGAAAGAAAAAAATAACTGTTGGAACTTAATATAACTTAAATATAAATGAAACTGGGTTCATATGTAGTATCCGTTACTTGAAGGTCACAGGAATAGAATTTATAACTAAGAAGTGATCATTTTAATAATAAGGGCTAGCCTCAAGTGGGAATTTGCGTGTGCTAGGTAAGTCAGAAATTTTTGGATGGAAGTGAACTTTGGCCCCCTACTTTGTGGAATGTGTTGTTAAGCTTTTATTATGTGCTCACAATATGCATGTGTTTACCAAAAGTGGGTAGTTAACTTTAACTTACATTTAATGGGTTTTTCCCCTGCCTGAAAAAAAGTACGTCCCTTCTAAGCTGATGATTGACCCTATGTATTTATGTTTTGAACAAACAGCATATTGAAATAAGCAGTAAGGATTTCTCAGGAATTGGATCACCTTACTGGTATCTCTTTTTGTTCAAGAGTTGTGGCAGGATGTTACCAAGTCACTATTTGTTAATTAAAAACCTTCCTATGAAGGGAAGCAGTAAAAAAAGAAGAGAAAGAAAACAGCTGTTTCTACTCCTACTCAAAAAGCAACTTTGATTTGCTTGAATATAAGGGAAACAATTTTATTTTAGTTGGTTGTACGGTTAATTCCACTTTCTTTTAGAATAGTTTATTCAGGCACTGGTACAATCAACAAATTAGATCACTGGGCAGTAGACTTCAAGGACAGTGACTAAATTAAGTCAATTTTATTTAATGTGAAAAATGACTTTGACATCCTTTAATATTTATAAGTTAAAAAAATCAGTGTAATAGAGAAAGGTCCACTTTTCAGGAGAAGCAAGGGAAAGATCAGTTATTAATTTTGCTGAGAGCAGAGTATGGTCATATCCTAAAATTACATATTACAGTGACTTGACATTAAGCAGGATATTTTTAATATAGAATATTACAGAATGACATGATATACTAAAAGTGAGACAAGTTAGATATATTTGAATTTAAAATCCAAAGGGAGATGAAAGAAAATGTTGTCAGTTGAACAAACTAGATCTCCTTAATACAATAATCCCTCCCTCTCAAAATGTGTACCATGAAAGTGACAGTGGCAACCATGATTTAAAATACATTTCTGAAATGCAATACAGAAATAAATGTGCTTGGCAGAGTATTTATTTTATAGCCAGCTTGTAAGGGTTGTCCCTGAAGGTCTTTATATCCACCAGTGATCTCACAGCTCTGAAGTTTACTGATTCTGGATGCTGTCTCATGGTTTTCCTCCTCTCCTTGGTGTAATGTGCTGTATACCGCACACATCGATCATGCAACACAGGCAATTTCCCTTCTAACTAAGGAACACTCATTTTGGGAGAAAATTCTTGCTCTTTAAGACTCTTGCCAAACAATCTGCAAATGGAAGGGAGTCTGGAGACTGTGACCACTATTGGCAACTTCTGAAGTATTGGGTAATAAAGAAGTAATGATGAGAAGCAAGCAATGCTGACTCCTGCATTTCATTAGATCTGATTCTGTATGTATATTAATAATGCTGCACCCTATGGATGCAATTTCATGTTTATAACCCTTTGGCCATTGGCAGTGTTGTGCACCTGTGTTTTCTGTGTCTTCCCTTCTGCTTCCTACAGTCATTCAGATTCTGGTGACAGAAATATTTTAGATAAAAGTTAATTAGCCTGCACTCTGCAGATCAAATCTCTAGCTCATCATGAAATGGGAATCTTCTGGGCAAATACTGAAAGTAGTTTGTACTTGCCTTTTCAAAGATTAAAAATGGAAGATTCATTTTTCTAGAAAAGGAAATCTTTAGTACTCCCTTGATATTTTATACATAGATTCCATCAAACTTTTCACTTGTATATTGCCCTTACTCATTTTAGCTTTTATGTCTGCATATATATCAAAAGTGGAAGAAGAGAGATTAGAAATGATTTTTTTTTTCAGCTAAAGGGACAGAATTGAAAATGATGTAGAATAAGAAATCTTCCAGGGCCTGGACTCTTATTAGTACAATGAGCAATATTCATCCAGACTCTGAACTTTCCTTGGTTTCTCAATCTTTAAAATGGGGCCAATGTCAGTTATCTATTTGCTTAATAAATATTTTGTGAAGGCTAATACATCTTGACATTGTCATAAGAGCAATATATAAAATGTAGAACACTTCTTCAGCTAAAAGGACCCTAACCTCTCTTTAATATCCACTTCTTCATATTATTGGTAAACACTTAGGTTCATATTTTTTTTTCTCTGAAGACATACTTAGCACTTTAACCCATAGGAAACTAAATAATTAGATCCTTGTTCATTTATTTTTGGAGAATGATAGCAGAAATGGGCTGAGCACAGCAATTGCATACTAGCCTCTGAGTCCACATCACATAGAAGTAAGGTGGGGACAAAGAAGCAATCCCCAAGTGACTTTCTACATGCATTTTTACACTATCAGATACTATGTCTAAAGCTTTCTAATACCCAAGACTATAAACCACTCTTATTTGCCTATGCTGCTGTGCTAGTTGGAGATATTCTATTTACTCAAAACAATTCAGAGGGATGTGCTTTCTTACACCATCGCCCAAGGCTCAGACACGCCTTCTGAAGAAGTCATAAAGAGCAGATGCTGTTTTTTTTCTGCCACATGCTCTCAGAATTCCTCTTGGGAGGGTAAAATTGTAGCAGTCAGGGATCCCCACCCCCACATACCTCAAGTCTTCAGAATCTCGGTCGCTTTCCAAGGTCCTGAAACTTGACTTTTACTTCCGTTGGGCATTCACTGGATTTCTCCCAGCTAATCAAAACATTATCCCCCGCCCCCGCGTATTCTCCCCACTTCCTTCCATCCACGACCCCCGCCTCGCCTTTCATTTCCATGTGCGCTTAAAATGTTTCATTCAACTTCTACCGACGTCCTTCTCTCTACCATCTATGGGCATAGTCTAATCCTTAAACAATATCAAAGTTATAAAGCCCCAAGACCCTCCAGACTCCCCCCAGCCTTTTCCTCCCCCTCCCCCTCGCTCTGGTCCCGACTCCAGCAGCGCACAGCTCCATTCCACGCTCCAGACTCCTCTCACCTGACTCTCCCGTGGAAACTCGTGGCGGACGATGCTGATCACTGGAATGTGCAGGACCGAGCTGACCAAGTCGAGCTCCATCATCTCGCCCTGGCTCTGGGGAAAGGCCAGCAGCGCTGATACCCCTTGCACCACCACAGTGTGGCACACGCTCTGCAGAAAGGAGAAAGGGTCACTGCTCCATGGCGAGCGAGGGGAGGAGAAGGGCAAAAGCGGCAGATCGCCCAGGCCCGCTTCGATGGCCATCACTACTTCCAAAGACAGGTTGTAGGGCAGCAGACCTTCCACGCGGTTCAGGTTGTCCACGGCGAACAGGAGGGCGTCCCGCGGCCACAGGGTCTCGGCCCCGGCGCCCTCCCCTGGCTTTCGGGCGCTCGGCCGTCCCCGGCCATGCAAAGTGCTCCCCAACCAGCGTGCGCCCTGCGAGGGCGCCGGCGGCCGCCAAGTCCCTGACTCTGGCTCATCCCTCTGGGCACCTGCCCTGTTGCCGTCCAGAGTGCGGCTAGTTAGGCGTGGGGCTGTGGTCCAGGGCTGCAAGTGAACGGCGCCCACCCTCACCGCGTGCCCGATGCGCTTGAGGATCTGGCAGGGCTGCGGGTGCGAGGAGGAGCCGGGTACCCCGGCCAGCACCAGCGCGCAGGGCGGCGGCAGCAGCAGACAGACCCTGCTTAGCAGCCACCACAAACTCAGTCTCCTCATTACTGAGACCCGCAGGGAGAAAGCGCGCCCCCTCCTGCGCCCGGCTCGCCCCTCTGCAGC
>NW_026000101.1:10722800-10793135 GCF_001458135.2 Marmota marmota marmota | reverse complement strand
GGCGGGCGGGCCAGCGCCTGTCACCCGCGGCTTGGGCGCCGGTTCCCTGACCGCCCCATCTGCAGGGCGCCTAGGGCACTGCGTCCGGCCCGGCGAGACGGCTGGGCTGAGAAGCAGTCGGAGTTCCGAGGGAGCAGAGGTGAGACAAGAGCAATGCTCTCACTTGGTTTCTTTTCCTTTTCCCGCCCCGGCAAGACTCACTTATTTCCTTGAGGTCGCGTTGGAGAGGGCGTTCACAACCGGGATGCGGGGAAGCAGCCAAATCCGCCCTGCTCCACTATCGGCCACCCTCCCGCGGATCCCCCAGCGCTGGCTTCATTTTCCTCCTCGCCTAGCTACTTCCTCTCTTCCTTTCTTCCGTTTTCTTTCCTCCCAGTCGCCAACGCCGCTTGCTTCCTCGGAGGAGCGACACGACTGGCCAGCAAAGGGTGGTTCTGCTCGGAGCGCCAAAGTTCTCCCCGCCTCAGCCGGCGCCTCCCTGTTGCTGAGACCTGGCGCCAGTCTGTCGCTTGGCTGCGCTAAACGCCCACTGATGGTGAGATTCCCGGGTGGCACATCCCGCGCCCCTGGAAAAGTCTTATTCCCTCAAAACCTGGGAGTCTGTAGTTTGGAAATTCCCTGAGACCGTAAGGCCGAGAGGGGACAAGGACCCCAAGTCGCCTAAAATTCTGAATTCAGAGTTGCGCCTGGGAGATCTGAAGTCCTGTGCTTCACTGAGACAGATTCAAAGAGGCTGTGACTTTAAGGAGCTTCCCTTTGATGAGCCGCTATAAAGGTTTTTCTAGTTAAGGGTATTAAACCAAGAATTATTTACACATTTAATCTCCCCAGCTTCTTGCTCTCTGGCATGTGGACCTCTGTATTTTTTAAGGAGCCTTGTGTTTTTAGGTTGTCAGGATTAAAACGAAATGAATTCAAGGCAATTATTTATTCAAGAAATTGAAGTGATTAAAGATACATTTAGTTTTAAACACAGTCAACAGTAGTTCCTAGTTTAGGCCAAGAATCCCCAGGTTATGGTTTCCAGTAATTTTTAAAATTTTTTTAACTTTTTTTTCATTTGTTTGTCAATACAGTGAGGTCAATGGGCATATGATCCATCTTCTCCATGATCTGAATAATCAGGCAGTTCCAGCAAAGGAAAGGGTTAAGGGCAGGCCTATGGTTTCCACTCTTACCCGGATTAATTTTATATCATAGCATCATTTACAAAGGAGGGTGGGAGAGATATCCATGGGGCAGCAAGCACTGAGGATCAGCAATTCTGAATCCAATACCACTTCAAGAGAACCATGACCTTGGCAATTTATTTCACCTGACCTTGCCCTGCTGTTTGGTTCTGCTAAATTGTTATGCAAATATAGCTAGCTTTTAGCTCTGAAGAGTTGTTTTGATTCATGAGCTAAAGTTTCCATCATGTTTTAATCCTTAGGATGAAGACACTCTAGTTAAATAAAAATCCCAAGAAGACTGGCAAACTGAATGCTGCTTCCCTCAGCACAAAATGATTTTTCAAGACAAAGGTGCTAGAGAAACAAACCAAATCAAACCAACCAACCAACCAAACAAAAAAAAAATCTCCCATGAAGGGTTCCAGGATGGCTCCAGCAAAATAATCCAGGGTAAGAGAGAGTGGTAGCAGTTCAGGGCAGAGAGGTGGCAGACAGCATAAGCCAGTAAAGAACTTGGGTTTCTCCTCTGAATGGGGTGAGGGGGAATAGCAGCAGGGGACTGAGCAGAAGACTATAGGACAGAAGCTTTATTAGAGCTGTTCTATTGGTAGTAGATGGAAGGTAGGCACAAATAGAAACAACCAGATTTGAGGCTATTGCAATAATGTACTTGAAATAACATTACTGTCAAATCACAACAACTTTATAAGATTAATGTGATTGTTCCCATTCAAAAATTAGGGAACCCGGGCTGGGGTTGTAGCTCAGAGGTGGAGCGCTCACCTAGCCCGTGTGAGGCACTGGGTTCAATCTTCAGCACCACATAAAAAGAAAAAAATAATAAAGGTATTATGTCCACTTACAACTAAAAAATAAATATTTAAAAAATAGGGAAGTGAATGTGAGAAAAGTTATTTGTACAAATTTGTCACACAGTGAGTGGCTTCAAAATTCTGAGTTCATTCCAGCTGTACTGTTGGTAGAAAGAATCAGGCAAATTTCAAAACTGGCTCACCCAGGGAACAGGAGGAAGCTTTGCTTATTATTTGATTCAAAAAGAGAACTACTGATCTAAGGACCCATGTTGGAAAGTCAAACAAACAAAAACAAATCCAAATGCTCATAATTTAAAATGTGCTTTTATGCACATCTGTGCTCTCTGATACCAGCAATGTTTGGACCAAGAGCTAGGATCTTGTGGAGGTAGCCCACGAAGGCTAATGGAAGGATGCTGTGGGAAGTTGGAATTTAAGTTCCCTTCTCAGCACTATTTCTCCATGGGGGTGACTTTTCCCCTCTTAGGTTGGAGCTTCCTCCTTTGTATCATGGTTGCAGTGACAGCTCTTGAGAGTTGTCTAACAGATATAGCCCTGTGAGGACTCCTGGCAACTTTTTCAAGTTTCATGGAAATGGGAGGCTTCTTGCCACATATTTATAATGGTTTGAAAATCTGTCTTTTTTCCCTCTCTGCCCTAACAAAATTCAAGTTGAACCTATATCTAGCTTTTTATTTTTTCCTTTTTGTAAATGGCAATAATACTAAGTGGCATGTCCCCAATTATGGGTCAATGTTTATACAATAGTAACTGCTTAGGTTTTTATCAATATTCAGATGGAGAAAGTGCTTACCCCTAAGCTAATGTGTAGTTGTGCCCTCTCCCACATCAGCTAATCAGCTTTTTTTGTGTGTGTTTGCTCCCACAGTCTTTCTGGATAACAACAGACACACATATTATACCAAGTAGATCTTATAAAGATCTAGGGTTGCAGAATTTTAGGAGGGAAGGAGTCTAGAAAAAAGCAGTTGTTTAGAAAAGCAGACCCTGAGGACTCATTTTTCAGCAATTGAATTATTCTTTTCTTATCCCCCCAATTTTTTTAAAAAATAAGCCTATAATACTTGATACTTTATGACCCTGTTCTAATTTTGGCAACAATTATCCCCTTCTAAAAAATGCAAGTAACTTTCATCATTGTGGAACCATCAGTCCATTACACACTAGTATAAATTAGTTTGCCACAATTGTTGCAAAGTTAATATCTTTTTGGGAATTTTGATGGCAGATAAAAAAGATTTAAAGAGTTCATTTTGCATTATAAAGGAATTTGTGGATATGGGAGACTTTAAGGAAGGCTTACAGATGATATGTAAGAATTATAAAATGATCATTATTCTAGAACTTTCATCTCGAGTGACTTTTACATGTTGGGAACATTGCATGCATGATCCAAGTGGGAAATCACTGGAGGAATTTTGGGCAGACTGAGGGAATATAAATAGGAGAAAAGGAGCATTAAAAACTAAGGCAATGGAGTGAAAAAAAGAAAAGCAAAAATTCAGTCTATCTCATCTGATTCAAAATATCACCTTGGTTTTGAGTGTGCTGAAAAACATCTTCCCTTTTGCACATGATACCTATACCCAGGAAGCTATTGCTGGCTCAGGCTGTCATCTGTCTATAAATTAGGAAATGCCAATTGTTTCCCTTTCCACTGTGAGAAAGAACACTGCAGGGTCCTCATTCCAGTCGTCCTGGGGGAGTGAGTTATCAGGTGTGGCAAGTGTGTGGCATCTCCAACAGCTACCAGGAGTATTCTCTGAGGGTTTGGATTTCCTAATTCCTTTTCTAAACTCCTTACAGGGAACTCAGATAGGGCTCCGAGAGTCTAACATGGCAGCCTCTCTCAGGCTCTCTCCCCTTTGTGCAAATAATCATTGCAATTTAGTGTTTATCCAAATGACTTATCGAATAAATCTTGGCCCATCACAAGCTGCAACATTTCTAAAGGACTTTCTCATGCCCAGTTTGTTGCACTAGTTTTGTAGCTAAAGCCAAAAGGATTTGGGAATTTTCTCAAAGCTGCTTGCCTTTGTGGATCTCATGGCTAGCATCTGTGAAATCATTTTATTTAAGAAAAAAAATTCTATTCCTTTAGAGGGAGAGTGTATATAAGGAAGACTTTCAGAAAATGTTCAAAAATGATGAAATATTCAATATTTTAGAGATTTATCCTAAGTGAATTCCATATGCCAGGCACTTTGCATACATGATCTCCCAATTTCACAAATGGATTGTTATCTTTATTTTATAGTGATGAGCCAAGGGTTGGTGAGAATGTGTCATTTGCTAAGAACTGGGATGCAACCCCAGACTTGGTCCTTCTTCTCCTAAGTCCATGTTCTTTTCATCTCCCCTTCCTGCATCATGGCCTGAGTCACTGTAAAGCCATTTACTGTCTACTGGCAGGGGTAAACATAACCACAAATTTATTTGATCATGTAGTACTTAATCAGAGTATATAAATGAAAACTCCAAAAATTTCCACATGTGAGATTTTAGGAAATGGTTTTGTTGCTATTTAATACTCTACATAAATAGACCCAAATCATTATCAATTTCTATTCTTTCTTTGGGTCACAAAACATCCAGCAAAATAACATTCATCTATTTCATAAGAGAAATGATTCTTAACTTTGGCTATAGTTTTAAACATCATTAGAAATATGTCATCCTTTTTAGGGTCTTTGTGCAGCAACCACATACTCAGGACATCAAGGAATATTTTAATATGCAAGAGACTGAATGATTTTGGATGGTGTGTCTAGAATATCCTACCTGGAAAAGTTAAATTTTACAGCAGTCCAGGATCTTCTTCTTGTCATATTCTGACTAACAAAATTCTATCTTGATCAGAGTATTAAGGAGTTTGCGGGGCATGAGCTGGCGCTCTCAGAAAGTGAATCTTCATACCATGATGTGTGAACTTATGCTAAACAGAGTTGTCCTTCGCGCCATTTTCAGGTTCTACAATGGCTGTAGAATAATCCCATGAAGATGGGGAGTCTTCTGGGAATTGAACCACTCTTTGAAAGAAGGCTAGTCATCTAGATAGTGTTTTTGAACGAGAATTAATTTTTCCTGAATTTGAAACATTGTGCTTTTTCTTTTGGGGGTACCATCGTTGGGGTAAAACCCCCACAATCCATCCCCCATACACACGTCATTGCAGTATACACAATGGAGAGGAAGCCGAGCCAGGCTGAGACAACAGCAGCAGTGATTAGATCATGATCACATGGAACTCTACCAAGAACTCAATGGGAAAACATTCTCATCCATTAAAAATGCCGGTACAATGAGACTGATTTGGATGAAAGGACGTCAATAATAATTACTGTATTTTGAAAGGGGATGATACCTGTTTTTGTAAAAATTTATTTATTTTTTTTACAACTTTCTTTCTCATTCTAAGGTTAGATATGTTAATATGTAGTTTTAAATCAGTTGTGAGTAACTGATACTCAAGGCAGGGTCAATAAATGGACATCCCAAGATTCTATAGCTGAAGGCAGATGCAATAGCTGAAATCCCGTTTCTTATCTAGCGGTGCAAACTGGGAGGCAGTATTTACTATGACAGCCATGGGTGGAGGAGTGTGTGCTGTGGAGGCTGCTGTTTCTTCTCTGATCTACTCCAGGCAAGACCCCAGTTTTGTTTTGTTTTGTTTTGTTTTCTGACATTTCTGTCATGAAGTTGAGGGCTGAACTTTTCTGATAAAGAAAACACTCACTTCCCCTTTGTTTATCATGACACATTTGCCTTCATCTTCCTTTATGCCTTCTAACGGGAGATTTGCAACTTTCTCCTGCCTTGGTGTGGTTTCCTCATGGAGCATTTCATCTGGTGGGTGTCCCTGTCATGTTACTTTGGAGTTTTGAAAATGGGTTTTGGCAAAAGCAATCTTCCTTTTCTATTGTACTAGCTATTCAATCTTCCTCTTTAAGTCTCTCTACCAGCTCCCTGCTGCTTTCTAAATCAAGCTGTGATTTTCCTGGTTTATCAGCCTCTCTATCATGGGGTTTAAATTTGCTATTACAGATTTTTTTAATATCTTTCCCAGTGCTAAAATACATTGCTTTGCCTCCAAAAGTGGGTGGCCAGGACTACTATAAGACACCATATACCATTCGTTGAACAGACACTGATAGGTATATTGGGTAGGTACAGGAGGTTGCCTAGGTTTGTTTATTTGTTTGTTTGTTTTGCTTTGCATATGGTTTTCAAGTGACTAACAAGTCTATAGACTCTTGATATATCATTTCATTTTGTTTTTATGCTAATATTAACCAGTTTGACATGTCTACATAGTTAAGGGATATGATTTAAGTATATAAAACTAGCCAAGTTAAACTTTAGCTATATTTTTCACAAGATGAGAAATTATAATGATAACAAGAATACAACATTGAATTCTATGAATTTATTAGGACTATCTTTAGCCATGTATCATGTATAAATAATGCAAACTATTATTTATATATTATATGTAATACATTATAAATATATATATATATAATCTAGCAACATGTGCATGTTGAATTATTAGTCTCAACTCTTTATTCCCCTGTGGTAGTAATATCACCTTAGCTTAGTAGGAGTGTATCCCAGTCCTTGACTTAGAGCTTGGTTGACCCCTTGCTTTGACCAATAGGTTTTAGTGGACTTGATGTAAACAAAACCTTGAAATATTCACGGACACTTGGACTTGCTTTCTTGGGCTCCTGCCTTTCACTCAGTGAAGAACAGTTTAAAATTTTCTGCTGGTCCCAGGACAATAAGAGGGATGTAAAAAAGACCTGGACTTAACTTAGGAGATAAATCCAACTGATCCCACTGAAGAACAGCCTGGTAACTGAGAGAGAAATTCTGTGTTTTCTACCCTAAGATGTTTGTGGTTATCTGTGATGCAGCAAAGTACTAATGCATATATATGAATCTGGAGAAAAATAAAACTGATTATATGCATTGTGTTCACTTTTAGGAAAAACTATTCCAAATATAAAACCCTCAAACCTCTCTATAGTGTATCTTGGATAGCCTACAGTCAGTCCAAGCACTCTCCCTTTCCTCTTCACTCTCATACAGTTTGTGATTCATACTGTTGGTATGGCCCAACACAGTGGAGATCTTGAACTACCAATAAATAAACATATCCAGCATGTGGCATTTATTAAAAATAATTTCATACACTAGTATAATACCTAGGATGACTGGTATTAAGCTTAAAGTAAACATAGCCTGTCCAAAAAAAAGTCTTAAAGTTGGGCATGGTGGTGCATGCCTGTACTCCCAGCAGCTCAGGAGGCTGAGACAGAAAGATCTGGAGTTCAAAGCCAGCTTCAGCAATTTAGCAAGGCCCTAGGCAACTCAGTGAGACCCTGTCTCTGAATAAAAATACAAAAAAGGGCTGGGGTTGTGGCTCAGTGGTTAACTTCCCTGTTTTCAACCTGTGGTACCAAAAAGAAAGAATCTTAAAATAGGAGATACTCCATTTGCATTTTCAAAAACCATAAAGAAAGACATACCACAGTAACATTTAAACATTTTTCTTAATTTTCTCGTCTGTTTTCTGTATTAACTGCAAATGTATCCACATTTCTTTCATTCTAAATTATCCCTAAAATAGCCAAACCTTTCCTTATTTGAAGATTTTTTTTTTTCAGCCATAGCCCGTGGCCTCTGAGTCTTTTACATCTAGCTTTCTTCTGCGTTCTGAAGAACAAACTTCAAGAAAACAGATCCAAGCTATTTGACAGCAGAATGAGTACTTCAAGCTAGAATCTTCTTTAATAGCCAGGGTTCCGATAAGGACTGGAAACACTTATAGTTTAATAACTATTGACATTATAGTTGTAGAAACTAAATCAGCTCTGTGTTAAAGACTTGCTAGATGCTTGATGTAGAATACAGAAATAAAGATTCCTTCTTCGAAACCTCATTAACGTTGGGGGAATTTTGTTACGCCAACAAAGCATTAAAAAGATATCAGAAATATTTTTAAAAATTTTTATTCTACTTTGTTATATATGACAACAGAATGCATTACAATTCATATTACACATATAGAACACATTTTTTTTCATATCTCTGGTTGTATACAAAGTATATTCACACCATTCTTGTCTTCATACATTTACTTAGGGCAAGCTATTCTGGATTTTTCTAGATGAATTTCATGACTGCTTTTTCTATTTCTGTGAAGAATGTCATTGAGATTTTGATTGGAATTGCATTAAATCTGGATAGTGCTTAGTAGTATGGTCATTTTGACAATATTAATTCTGCCTATCCAAGAACAAGGTAGATCTTTCCATCTTCTAAGGTCTTCTTTAACTCTTTCTTTAGCATTCTGTAGTTTTCATTGTAGAAGTCTTTCACTTCTTTTGTTAGATTGATTTCCAAGTACTTTATTTTATTTTTTTAGGCTATTGTAAATGGGGTAGTTTTCCTTTCAGAGGATTTGTCACTGATGTACAGAAATGCCCTTGATTTATGAGTGTTGATTTTGTATCCTGTTACTTTGCTGAATTCATTTACTAGTTCTAGAAGTTTTCTGGTGGGATTTCTTGGGTCTTCTAGGTATAGAATCATATCATTGACAAATAGTGCTAATTTGAGTTCTTCTTTTCCTATCTGTATCTCTTTAATTTCTTTTGTCTGCTAATTGCTCTGGCCAGTGTTTCAAGAACTATGTTAAATAGAAGTGGTGAAAGAGGGCATCCCTGTCTTGTTCCAGTTTTTAGAGGGAATGTTTTCAATTTTTCTCCATTTAGAATGATGTTGGCCTGGGGCTTAGCATAGATAGCTTTTACAATGTTGAAATATGTTCCTGTTATCCCTAGTTTTTCTAGTGCTTTGAACATGAAGGGGTGCTGTATTTTGTCAAATGCTTTTTCTGCATTTATTGAGATGATCATATGGTTTTTATCTTTAAGTCTATTGATGTGATTAATTGCATTTATTGAGTTCTGTATGTTGGACCAACCTTGCATCTCTGGGATGAACCCCACTTGTTCATGGTGCACTATTTTTTGATGTGTTTTTGTATTTGATTTGCCAGAATTTTAGCATCTATGTTCATTAGGGATATTGGTCTGAAGTTTTCTTTCTTTGATGTTTCTTTGTCTGGTTTTGGAATCAGGGTGATGTTGGCTTCCTAGAATGAGTTTGGAGTGCTCCCTTTTTTTCTATTTCCTGAAATAAATTGAAGAGTATTGGTATTAGTTCTTCTTTAACGTCTTGTAGAACTCAGCTGTGTATCCATCCAGTCCTGGGCTTTTCTTGATTGTGTCTTCTATTTCATCACTTGAAACTGATCTGTTTAAATTGTGTAGATCATATCATATCATATTTCATACATTAGAGTCAAGTGGGTTATGAACTCCCATTTTTACCCCAAATACAGATTGCAGAATCACATCGGTTACACATCCACATTTTTACATAATGCCATATTAGTAACTGTTGATATGTCAAGAGTTTTGTAATGTTTTGAACAACCAATAAAAAAAAGAAAGAAAAATAAATTGTGTAGATCATTCTGATTCAATTTGGGCAAATCATATGACTCTAGAAATTTGTTGATGCCTTCGATATTTTCTATTTTATTGGAGCACAAGTTTTGAAAATAATTTCTAATTGTCTTCTATATTTCTATAGTGTCTGTTGTGATATTTTATTTTTTATCATGTATGTTAGTAATTTGATTTTTCTCTCTCCTTCTCTTCGTTAGCATGGCTAAGGGTTTGTCAATTCTATTTTTTCAAAGAACTAATTTTTTGTTTCTTTTGTTTCAATTTCGTTGATTTCAGCTCTGATTTTAATTTTTTCCTGTCTTCTACTGCTTTTGGTGTTGATTTGTTCTTTTTTTCTAGGGCTTTGGGATGTAATCTTAAGTCATTTATTTGTTGACTTCTTCTTCTTTTAAGAAATGAACTCCATGCAATGAATTTTCCTCTTAGAACTGCTTTCATAGTATCAGGATATTTTGATACATTATATCTGAGTTCTCATTCACCTCTAAAGTTTTTTTTTTTTTTTAAATCTACTCCTTGATGTCTTTTTCAACCCCATTGTTCATTCAGTAGCATATTATTTAGTATCCATGTGTTGTACTGGATTTTATTTCTTATTTTATCATTGATTTCTAATTTCATTCCATGATGATCTGATATAATGCAGGGTAGTATCTCTACTTTTTTATATTTGCTAAGAGTTGCTTTATGGCATGGTCTATCTCAGAGAAGGAAATATGTGCTGCTGAGAAGAAAGTGTATTTGTTCATCAAAGGATGAAATATTCTATATAGGTCAAAGGATGAAATATTCTATATACATCTAAGTTATTGATTTTATTATTGAATTCTATACTTTCTTTTTTTAAGCTTTTGTTTGGATGGTCTACCCAATGGTGAAAGAGGTGTGTTAAAATCACCCAGAATTATTGTGTTGTGGTCTATTTGACTATTGAACTTGAACAGTTTGTTTGATGAACATAGATGTTCCATTGTTGGGGCATATAAATGTATTATTGTTATGTATTATTGATGAATGGTTCCCTTAAGCAGTATGAAATATCCTTCTTTGTCCCTTTTGATTAACTTTGGCTTGAAGTCTACTTTATTTGATATGAGTATGGAAATCCCTGCTTGCTTCTGCAGTCCATGTGAGTGGTATGATTTTTCCCAAACATTTACCTTTAGTCTGTGGATATCTTTTCCTATGAGATGAGTCTCTGGGAGGTAGGATATTGTTGGGTCTTTTTTTTTTTTAAATCCAATCTGCCAGTCTATGTCTTTTGATTGGTGAGTTTAGGCCTTTAACACTCAGGGTTATTATTGAGACATGATTTGTATTCCTAGCCCAAAAATATTTTTATATTTTTTGGTATTTAACTTGACTTGATTTATCCTTTGATTAGTTTTTCCTTTAATGTAATACCCCCCTTTTCTGTTTTCATTGTTTTTTTTCAATTCCTCTTCATAGAACATTTTGCCGAGGATTTTCTGTAGAGCAGGCCTTCAAGCTGTAAATTATTTTAACTTTTGTTTATCATGGAAGGTTTTTATTTCATCACTCAAATCTAAAGCTTAATTTTGCTAGATATTAGTTTCTTGGTTGGTATTAATTTTCTTTCAGAGCTTGACATATGTTGTTCTAGGATCTCCTAGGTTTCAGGGTCTGGGTTGAAAAATCTGCACATAATCTAATTGGTTTCCCCCTATATGTAATATGATTCCTTTCTCCCGTGGCTTTTAATATTCTCTCCTTATTCTGTATGTGAGGCATTTTCATTATAATGTGCCTTGGTGTGGGTCTGTTGTGATTTTGTACATTTGATGTCCTAAGTCCCTCGAACTTCATTTTCCAATTCATTCTTCATATGTGGAAAATTTTCTGATATTATTTCTTTGAATAGATTGTTCATTCCTTTGGTTTGGAACTCTATGCCTTCCTCTATCCCAATAACTCTTAAAATTAGGTCTTTTTATGCTATCCCATATTTCTTGAATGTTCTGCTCATAGTTTCTTACCATTTTCACTCTGTTGTCTACATTCTTTTCAAGATTATACATTTTGTCTTTATTGTCTGAGGTCCTGGCTTTCAAGTGGTCTAATCTGTTGGTGATGCTTTCAACTGAACTTTTAATTTGGTTTATTGTTTCTTTCATCAAGGGTTTTTTTTTTAGAACCTCTATCTCCCTATCAAAGTAATCTTTTGCTTCCAGTTTTTGTTTATGTAGCTCTTTGTCAAAATGATCTTTTGCTGCCTGTATTTGCTCTCTTATATCATCCTTAAATTTGCAGAACATTTTAATTATATACATCCTGAACTCCTTCTCTGTAATTTCTTCTGCTGTGCTGGCCCAAGATGGAGGTGCCTGCTTTCAGCAGTGGTGTGTCGGGTTGGGTGGGGGAGCTGAGCCATGGCATTGGATGGTGAGTTCAGAGACAGTGTGTGACTGTTGGCTGACTTCAGAGCCTGTGGGAAGTTCTTGGGTGTAGGCAGGCTACTGTGCAAAGAGGACTCTCTCCACTGCTGCAGAGGCCCAAGATGGCGGCAACCAGAGAGCCCCATGTTGGTAGCTGGGGGTCTACACGGGAGTGTCGGCCGAGTTCCTACTTCTGGGAACCTGGTGGGTATCCTGCGTGGGAGTAGCATTTGTTATTTTTGCTCGCATGGGTGGCTGAAAGTTCTGCGGGGGTGCTGATGGTTCTGCTTGGTAGTCCCGGTAGTCCTGCGTGGGTGAGTTGTTGGGAGACCGACTCTGACCCTGAGGCCTGGAGCCCTGGGTGGGCTGGTGACCCTGATTCCCACGTGGGAGCAGGAATATTGCTCATGAAAAAGCAGTATTTTCACTCCTTGAGACCCAGGTCACAGGGTGACACAGAATGCTGCCTCCCTCTGGCCTGCCATCTTGGATCCCTCCTAAGAAATAATTCTTGAGATGGAAAAAAAAATCTTCTTTAATTTTACAAATATAAAACATAGAGGAATCAATGAAAAAATGTTAGATAATAGGAAAGTAGAGCTTATGCCAGAAACTAGAAAATGGATAATAGTAAAATAAAATAAAGCACAAGTAGGCTATTTATAAATATATATACACACATAAATATATTTTTTAATCTGTCATAGTAAACATAATGCTTTATAAATTATATGGTCTCCAAGTGGGTGGCATTTTGGATTGCAAAAATGTCACTTTACTTCTCTATAACTAAACATTAATTTAGCTTTCAAATTTATATTTCTACTAATGGTGGAAATCTTAAATAGACTATTTTTTAAAAGAAATGCAGTCTGGATTAAATACAGTTCATTGACTTCTTTGTTTCCCATTCTCCTTCTTTTCCAGGAAGTGGGCTTATGAACTGTGCTGGTGTTACAGGAAACAGGTTAGCTTTGTGAGTACTTTTCTCTCTGCTGAGGCCTCCACTGGTGGCCTCTGACATGAACCTGCATTTTCTGTTGACACCATCAGTTCCATATCCTCCTTGTTTTCACTTCATTTTTTTCTTTTTTCTTTTTCTTTTCTTTTTTTCCATGTATGTATTTCTTAGGGAGTTGTGAGGAGTTTCTGAGATGCACCCATGCAATGCTGAGGCATGTGGAATTTTGGGAGGCCGACCACAGGCCACCACCTAGACGGTTCCCTCAGTGAGTGTTCTAATGCTCAGGGGCTATCTTCAACTTGGACTTTCTCTACAAAGTTTCCGACCTCACAGGCTATGCTCCATGCTGTTAGATAACAGTTCCTTCTGCTGTGGGATCCTTTAACCTCCTTGGGTTTTATATAATCTATTTCCCTCTTGTGGATTTCAACCCTGCATTTCTTTCTTTTTTAATTTTTTTATTTGTTTTAATTATTTTTACATGACAGTAGAATTCATTTATGCACTTTGATATATCATACCTAGATGGGATATAATTTCATTTTTCTGAGTGTACATGTTGCAGAATCATATTGGTCATGTAGTCACATATATACATATAATAATAATGTCTGTTTCATTCTACTGTCTTTCCTATCCCCACATCCCCTCCCCTCCTCTCCCATCACTTTCCTCTACCTAATCTAAGGTAATGCTATTCTTCCCTAGTGCCCTGCACCTTATTGTGAATTAGCATCTGCATATTAGAGAAAACAGTCAGCCTTTGGTTTTGTGGGATTGGCTTATTTCACTTAGCATGATATTCTCCAACTCCAACCATTTACTGACTAATACCATAATTTCACTCTTCTTTAAAGCTGAGTAATATTCCATTGAGTATATAGACCATATTTTCTTAGGAGATGGAAAGATCTCTCAACCCTGCATTTTTATTGATGGTGATGACAAATTACTGCAGAACTGGCAGCTTAAATGAACACATGTATATTATCAACAGTTCCTGTGGGTGAGAAGTTCAGGCCTCTTCTCAGAGTCTCACCAAATAATCTGTTGACCAGGCTCTTCAGAGGCTTGACAGGAAGAATCTACTTCCAAGCATACTCAAGTGTTGGTAGAATTTGGTTTCTTGTCTTTTTGCTGACTGTTGGTTGTAGACTTCCCCCAGATTCTAGAGACCACCAAGTAGTTCTAGAAACCACCTCCAGTCTTTCCTGGTGGACTTTTCCAACATGGTCCTTTATTTTATCAGGTTCTCAAAGAGAGTCTCTGCTAAGATGGAATCATATATGACATTACATAATCACAGGAATGGAATCCATTACCTTTGCCTTAAAATATAACATACTTATGGAAAAGACATCCTGTTAACTTGCCATATTCTGTTGGTTAGAATCAAGTTGTGGGTCCTGATTCCACTCAAGGTGGAGGGGAAGAATTATTCAAGGGCTCAGACGTAGGAGGGCAGGACCATGAACAGAACACCGTGGAGTCTGTTCATCACAAACCACAACATGAAGTGGGAAACTGGACATGTTCAGAGGCCCTCTGCAAAAATGTGATTACATCCCCCTAATTCTCCTCCTCCTAGTAGCATTTTTATGATCTCTGCTGACTCTTACATCATCACCTTTGCTTTTTCTAATCCATCTATGGATAAAATTTATAATCTTTCCAAGGGAAGAGCTCTACATCTTCCAAATTTTTAGAATCCTACAACAAAAATGTTTCAAGCTTGACTCTTGAAAATGTGGTCTTCTATAATTTTGAAAATGTCTAGTCAGGAGCCAAAAAGTCAAAACTGTGATTCTATCCTCTCTGTTCTCCCAATTCTATCAAGTTTTAATGGTAGAATGGTTACTTAATTGAAAACAAATTAACTTTAACAACATGTCAGATACTATTTCAAAATATAATTCTTGTCCATAGGCATAAAATCGGTAGAGTATGCTTTTATTTATAGGCTGCTTATTGGAAGCTTTCATATTGGCATTGAGAAAACTCAATTTTTACAGAAAATGCATCAGTTAAAGAGCTAAATATAATCACACAATATTAAAAGAGCCCTTAAGGTTGGATTTCTTACATTTTAAAGAAATAGGAATATTACCATTTATCAATCCATATCAACCCTAGCTATCAACTTATATGGAAGTTCACACACAACTATTGATCTTTCAAATAAAATGATATCATTCATGGAAATTAGTACCAAAAAAAAAAAAGAAGAGAGAAATAGAAGAAAAGGAAAAAAAAGAAATTAAAAAGTATATATATGAGAATTTTTATTAGCACAATTAAAACAATGTAGAAATTTATAAAGTAATACAAATACATAGCTATAGAGGAATAATTATTTATGGCATATTAATTCCAAATAATTTCATTCAGTCAATTAAAATGATGAACATGAAAATTTTAGCTTTTGGTAAATCACCTATGGAAAAAAATCAATATGAATTGCATACACTTTGATTATAATACTGTATGTTACATTTTCATTTACACAACAATAGAAATTGCAGAAGATCTGAAAATATTAGTATAAAAATAATGTATATCATTTCTTTTCAATTGATTGTGATTAGTGATTAATATTAATGACTAATTTTTTTTTTTTTTTAGTACTTGGGATTGAATTCAGGGGCACTCAACCACTGAGCCACATCTCCAGACCTATTTTGTATTTTATTTAGAGACAGGGTCTCACTGAGTTGCTTAGCATCTCCCTGTTGCTGAGTCTGGCTTTGAACTCTAAATCCTCCTGTCTCAGCCTCCTGAGCTGCTGGGTTTACAGGCGTGGGTCACAGCCCAGCTTTTAATGACTACCTGAATCTTAACTAGTAACTACTTACTACCCAATTACCTCTCAGATTCGAAACATCTAGGAGCCTAAAAATAAGCAAACATATATTGAAGGAGACCAAATAGACATTGGCATGTCAATGCTCTGCAGTTCTCACGTTTCATTTATATTCTAACTTTTACTCAGAGCACTCCAACAAGAATGATTCTTATAGCATAGCAGATTAGAAGAGACAATAAGAGACAAAATGAACCTCAGAAAACTAATAATACCTTTGTAATATCTTGTACTATATAAAGTACATTCACATAATTCTTTGGTTTGGATATATTTTGAGAGTGTCCCTCAAGTGTTCATGTGGCAGAGACTTTGTCCGAGTGTGGCAGTGTTCACAGGTAGAATTTTTAAGAGATGGAGTCTAGTGAGAGGTGGTAAGATTGGCCTCTCCCCCTTAGATTTCTGGTTCTGTCTGGTGATGTGATCTCTCCCTCTCTCAAGTGCTGCTATCCATCATGGGCTCATCACAGAGCTGAACTGATGCCAGTGCCATGCCCTGAAACCTTCAGAGTTGTGGGCTAAAAAAGTCCCCTTTTCTTATGAAGTTTTCCAACCTCAGCTATTTCATTACAGTCATGGAAAACTGGCTAATATGCATGCATTATTTCATGTGATTTGTACAAGAATTTTGAGATATTCGCATGTGTATGTCTGTCTTACCTCTCAATACATGTGGTTAAGTATTTTTGCCTAAGATCATGCAATTTAAACTCAAGAATTCTAAATTCAAATTCCTTAATCTCTTTACCTTAACTGAATCCTCTAACTTGCAAACTGGTAGACAGCTTACTATTTTTACACTTTCATATTTGATGTTATTTTTAAGGTAAAATACCTGTAAAGATCATATATTTGTATAGATGTTGCTTTCTTTTTTTAAGAACATGCTTGTTACACTGAATGTTTACAGTTACCTTAATGTCTAGGGTTCTCATTCCAATCATGAAATCAAAAATTAGCAAAACTGGTCCTTAGTATGTAAAAGTAACAATTTTCATTCTGGAACAACTTAATGAGTGCAAGTATCTCGAATTTTACTTGAGGCTGCTTTATATCATGGATTAAGAACACAAGGCGTTTCAGTTAGGTTTTTCCTCACTGTGAACAAAGACCTGACAAGAACAATTAGAGGAGGAAAAGTTTATTTTGGCTCATGGTTTCAGAGGTCTGGATCACAGGCAGTACTGACTCTGTAGCTCTGGGCCCAAGGTGGGGTAGAATGTCATGGTTAAAGGGCACAGCGGAAGAAAGAAGCTCAGGATATGGCAATAGAAAGCAGATAGTGCTCACCAGGGACAAAATATAAACCCCAAAGTCACATCCCCAGTGAGCTACTTCCCCCTGCCACACCCTACCTGCCCAAAGTTATGACCCAGTTAATATCAGTGGATGAATTCATTGGTTAGGCTACATGTCTCATAACCTAATCATTTCACTTCTCGAAGTTCTTGCATTGTCTCACATGTGAGGTTTTGGGGGATATTTCACATCTAAACCATAACAAAAGATCAAGAAAATATGGACATCAAAAGCTTCTGTTAGAAGAAAAGGCTTGTGTGGTTTGTATAAACCTGAGTCAAGTAGTTCTCTTTTAAAACACCCTTATTCTTTTTCCTGTTGCCTCTGGCTTCATGTGATACTTAAACATTTTCTAAGGTCCTTTTGGCCATAATGATATTTTCTAGGTTACCTGAAACTCACAAACATATTGTTCAAGGAAGTAATTTGGGTGCTGGCAGTTTTTCCCGATGCAAACAAAGACACATACCAAATATCTTAGCATACACTCAGATGCAAACAAAGACATATACCAAATATCTTAGCGTTTGCTATATTAAGTGCATTCTGTTGTGCCTGGCTTTTTTTTTTAATTAGTGGACTTTTGGACCTAAATAGCATATCTGGTGGTGTGTATAGAGATAATGGGAACCTCTCTTCCTTGGATGATATATAAAGCTTAACTCTTGGTACTTGCCAGACTTGCTGATACAAGAGATGCACAATAGATAGTAGCAAACTCAGATTCCCCTGCTTCCCACAAACTGCATAATAGCTGAACTAACCATATTGTACTTATATTCTAGCAATTAGAAGAATAGATGTATCACAGAGTTGGATTGATAAGTGGGTAAATGCCAATAGGGTCCCAGCTCTGGCCCTCTCTTCCACCTTAAACCCTAGATTTGCAAGCATATAGTGTTTCATAACATAAACAAAAAGAAAAAAAAAATAAAGCCAACAATGAAACAAAAATCCTCACTCCTGAGCAAACAAACAAGATGAATAAGCCCCTGGTAAAAGCTGTGGGGGCCTCCCGATGTAGACAATCTCTCCACAATGACAGTCCCTGTCTTCCCTTTCGTAATGCACTGATGAACTTGTGACTGTGTCCAAATAGCAGCTAAGTCTCTGCCGGGACCCGAACTTAGGTTGAAATATTCTAATACGTATTTCTTCACGGTAAGATGACAAGTGATCTGGAGTGTTGCTGGTGTTTTTGAAAAATTCAAAAAGACAAACTTAATCCATCTGATATATAGAGGGAAGTAATGGGTCATATATCAACATTAGGGCCTATCCTCTGAGTAGGAGAAAAGGTTCCAATTTTTGAATGGAGAAATCTTTCTGAACCCCTGAATTGTTACAGTGGCCCCTAGCATGCACTCCATTAATGTTAGCTATTATCACAACTGAAAGCAGAAGTTCTGTATACCATTAAAAACAACAGCAACAAAATGAGCTCTAGGAAACATAGGGCTTCAGAATATAGGCAAACTGTGTTACATAACTCAAAAGCTTGGAGAGCATTGCTGCACTTCAGGAGAGAGCAACCCAGGGCAAAGATCAGTTCATTCTTTCAATTAGATTGAATCACCACAAACCTACACACTTGCAGTATAGTTTATTCCCATGGATAATTCTCATATAATAGTTACTATCACATACTTGCCTTTTGTTTTTCTCGATACAAAAAAAAATTGCTAGAGCATTTATTGGAGACAAGGTTTGCTGCACCCCTCCCCTGACTCAGGCAATGGCAAGGCCCTACTGAGGTGGATGGACGCCGCGCAGTATGTTTCTGGGAATGGGCTGATTTGTTTTTGTATTCCTTTAATAAGTATAGTTGTGACTTCTCATATGACCATTAAGTATGAAGGAAAAAACATGACTTTCCCAATTAATGCAACTACTTCTAAAGAATAGATCTGTTTGCTCTAAATGCAATGATTCAGCTGTGGAGTGTAAATTGTTAATGTCTAATGAAAAACTCTCTGTATTCCTGTCAAGGAAGTTTTTGAGAAATTAAATTAAAATCTAGAGAAGAAAAATTAATGTTAAGAAGACAGATTAGTGCTTAGTACTGGGCAACTTGTTCTTGTTCCTGTGCACAATGGTTTGTGCTCTTACTCTTGTTTGATTAAAATTAATAACAAGTCAACCACTTGCCGTAACCATGGCACCGGTTCCAGTCAGTAAGTCAAGAAAGAATAGTCAAGGTATAGGCCAATAGTTTGGGACATTTCTAACTATTATTAAAAGTTAAGTAAGCAGAAACAGCTCAAAGCAAAATTCGAACTGAAAGTACAAATGCTTGCTTATGCATAAGCCAAGATACATTCTTCTATTCTAATTGTATCTACGTAATATTTTGTTTCTTTGAATAATGATTCCTGTTTTGTAACCACAAAGTACTGTGAGCCTGCCAAAATGAAGAGTATATATGATCAACTTCACAAGTAAAGATTGGGATCAACACCTTCACTTTGGGGTCTTTGTTGTTTCTCCACCCACCTTTCGCCGACTCCTCACCATCCTGAGACCCCCTGTTGGAGCTGGTCTCCGACAAAGGTTAAATATTTTCTTTACTAACTTAGTCTTTATATAAAATTTTCTATGAGCTATTGCTTTAGAAATAATTTATAGGAAAATCTAGTTTTCACTTAAGAACTATAATACCCTTCTTTTCTGGAAATGAGAAATATAAATGTTTCCAATTACCCTTTTCACTATCTTTACCAGGAAGTTCAGTGCCAACTTAGAAATTCTTACAAAGCAAGTATGTTGACATTATTTTTTCTTTTGCATTAATTTATTATTTTTGTATTTTAAGATGTACATAGATTCTGTTATTGCATTTTATTCTTTAATTGCCAGTTGCCTCAAATCCTTTGTGAAAAATAGTATAACCAAATTCAATCAATCAATAAATCAATTTTACCCTGCTCTGGCTGTTTGAATTAAGAAAGAAATGTACAAATGATACATTATGCATATATCTAAATTTATTAAATCTGATGAGGGAAATTCCCTAACCAGAATTCAATGAAGTAGATAATAGACTAATAATATTATGAGGGACTTTGAAAGTCACTTAGTTGTGCCTTGAGTCTGACTCAGTTTTTTCATTTTCATTGACATCATATTTTCTGGAGATTTTATAGAGCTTAATGTATAATTATTCCATCTTTATATCTTGTGATAAATAAGCATATTAAAACAGGCTTGTTTGAATTAAGGTAGAAGTGCTTAATAATGATAATGTGTATCACAGCATATGAAGTGATTTTAATTAAGAGTATTTTGATCTCTTTTATTTTTTTCACAATTTATACACTTATAAATATCCTAATAGTTCATTCAAACCCCTTGTTTCTGGATAATTTACATTCATCTAATTTGGGCCTTTGTTAACTTTTCTAAGATCATTTGTTCTGAAAAAAAATGTAAAGCCAATTATGACATTATTATTTAAATATGGGCCTAAGCTTGAAATGTAGTAAGTTTCAAAAACTTAGAAGCTTGGTGAAGAGTGACTCTTACACACAGGCATGCACAGGGGCTTGTAAACTTGTAGCTGTAAAGGACAGCAGAAGCACATGGTGGCTTGAGTCAGTTACAGCCCACATTCCCTGCAACCCAGGCAAGTTGCAGGCAACCTGGGGAGATTGTTTAGCTGCCCTGGAAAACCTGACGGAGGAACTGGTGACATCTGAATCATAAAAGTGGCTGCCAATGAAAATAAAACTGCTAGCTTTGGTTGGTTCTGTGCAAGAATGGGCAGTCGTCACAGCTGGGTTTGCTGAACTGTGCTGGAGAAGAGACTCCTGTTGGTTGGTGTGGTAGAGCCCTGTCTTCCATCCTCCAAGACTTGATTCAGTGAGCTCCTCAGAGCAATTGCCTGTGGGAACGCTTCATTTTAAGAAACCTTGAGTCATGTGTCAAATGGTTGTGACATTCTCTTTCCCTGATAGGAAATGCAGAAAGGCTTCATTTGCTTATTTGGGGGGTTGACTTAACAGTCTTCCTTTAGAGAGCTTCCGTGGCTGCTTAAAAAACAGCAGATGTGAGAACTCTCTGCAAAATGATCCTTGTGTCCTCCAATTTGAATTTTTACCAGTGCCAAAAATAGGCTGAGGGACATTCACAAATGAAAGACCATGGGCATTTTTTTTTTTTTATGAGCAAATGCCTTCTGCATTTCCTCCAAGGTTTGCATCTTTAGTGACAGCTTGTGTTTGCTCTTTTCCTTATGTTTGTGCTTTGTTGGTATCACTTTAGCTCATCACATGTTCAGTTAGCCAATTAGTGTAAAATTACTTTATTGTCATATGTGGAAGTGTTTGGATAGAGATAAAAATATGCAAGATTTTTATTTTCAAAATAATGTCAATCTAAGTTCATTCAAAAAGTAATATTCCAGTTAAACTTGATCAACTGTCAGGTGAGACAATTTTCCAGAGCATGGATTAGCCCTCATACATCCCCAGTCAGAATTAAGAGTAGATCATTGTGTTTTTAAGCTCAGGCTTTGAAAAATGATGAAACAAGATTTTCTTGGTTAATTTCATTAACCTATATATAACTTTATTATCTGTGAAGGATGTAGACTGTTGGTTATGGGTCATGAGGCTCTCGTCAGCCAACCCAGATTATGTAAATTTGAAGCCTTAATCCATCAAGGGTTAATGTGAGATACAATTTTTTTAAGTATAATTTAGAGAAGTTGCAAGTTTTACTAACTTTGAGTTTTTGAGTTATAAATATAAGGGCCGATATTATGAATAATATTATAATATTGTGATATTGTGAATAAATCAAATTAGGATTATTTTGAGGAGGACGCTCCAATTTAGGCACCCAGATTCACAAACAAATGTAAGGATCTTTTAAATTGGATAAAATTTTAGACTTCTTTGAAAACTCCAGTTGTGGCATGATTTACTGCTTTTATTTTTTTTAAAATTACAGTGGATGAATCAATGCTACAATTGTTAAGTAATTTTATGTGCTTTTATTTTCAGTCTTTTAATGAAAAACTGTATGATGGAGTCAACATGGAAACAGGAGGGTAGAGGAAGGTGTGTATTCAGAAAGGTGTTTGGGTAGAAATGTAACAGGGAAAGATGACGTCAAATGGAATGGGCTTATCATGGGAGAGCCCCGCTCTCTGTGTTCTGCAAGAGATCTGGGGTGCAGTTGTATGAGAAAAGACACACTTGTGGACCACCTTGTGGTCTCAGGAAGCTGTAAGGCCCTGTCTAGTCTTTTGTCATGGTCTTGCCTTAGGATCTCCAGAAATGAACTCAAACCGAAGTGGGACAGAACAGGCTGGATGCTAGAGGAACTTTCAGAAAGCAGGTTTATTGACTGCAGTCAGTCCAGAGGGCTATTCGATATAAATTCTTTGAACTTTATATCCAGTGGGAAGAGGGGCTTAGAAGTTTATATAAAAATATTTTTTTTTCTTTGAATTCCCAGAAAGTGCTTTTTAGGCTAGATAGAGGTCTTATAAGTCTTTACCAAGAAAACAGAGATTTTTTTTTTTTTTTTCACAATAAGCTTGACTGTAGATTCTAACTGTCACATGTTTTGTGTGCAAACCTGGCATTTACTAAAAGAAGAAACTACCAACCACAATGCTCTCTGCAGAAGCTTTTGCTGACATCCTCTTTGATAGGCTAAGAGGAACTTGCCACAAATATGGTAGGGGTTTCTGCTTAATTATGGTAAGAGTCTTCTGAGTGGGGGTCTCTGGCCTGCTTCAGAACATGGAGATTTGCATGCAGAAAGGGATGTGCCTGGAATAGCACCTGTTGGGGGTGAGGAAAGCAGGGTTGAGTAGAAGAGAAGGTCATGCATGTGCAACAGAGGCCTCCGAAGATTGCTCAAGAATGTTGGAGCAGGACTTGCCTCTCAGAGTTGTCCCAAATTGAGGCAAGGGGACAATGCCTTTGCCCTCTTTCTGTCAGCCTTCCTTACCAACTAGATACTGGAGGAGGTATGTCTTGAGAGGTGTGACCTTGGGCAAAAGTAGGACATTTTTATCAGAGTGTGTTATTAAGAGAGGAACTTGTTCGTGAATGGTCAGCCATCAACATTCCTGGCAACTGAGTGTGATGGTTAATTTTTGATGACAAATTGACTGGATCATTGGGTATCCAAACATTTAACTAAACATTGTTTCTGAGTGTGTCTGTAAGAGGGCTTCCGGGAGAGCTTAGCATTTGAATTGGTGGACTGAGTAAAGCAGATGGCCCTCCCCAGTGGGCATCACACCATCTGTCAAAAGCCTAAGCTGAACAGAAAGATGGAGGAAGGGAGGATTTGATCTCTGCTGAGACATTGGTCTTCTCCTGTCCCCAGAATGGGACCATTGGCCCTCTGGTTCTTAAGTTCTGGGGCTCAGACTGAATGCCATCACCAACTTTCTAGGGTTTCCAGTTCACAGAAGGAAGACTGTAGTACTTCTCAGCCTCTAAAATCCTGAATCAGTTTTTTGATAATAAATCTGGTGAATTCAGAATATACAATGACTATGTTACTGTAGCATTATCTGAGCTAATGTTTATTCAGAATTGTTTATGCATTTTACTGAGACATCTTTAGACATTAAACAGTATGTCTAATGCTTTATGAGACTGACCACTTGAAGTGTGACTACCTTGTGAGGCAATAGAAAGAACTAGATGTAAACAGGATATGAAATCAAGATGCTCAGGTAAAATTCCAGCATAGCCTCCTACTGTCCAGCTTTGCAACCCAGAGCAAGTTCCTTAATTTTGTGGATGCTATCTCACAGGGTGTAGGTCAGTTTGGACTCAGGTATATGTTTGTGGCATTCAGCATTTTACCCACATATAACATGTCATAACCTGCTAAATGTATGTGATAAGTAGAGGTCCAGAAAATCGGATAGATATTTTCTCTAGGCCTTTGGGATGAGAGGATGAAACCAAGTGTGAAGAGTAGCTTCATAAAATAATATCAGTTCTTCAAACATTGCATCAAGAATCTACCTTTAAAGAGAGCATAAATATTTAATTGTTTTTTTTTCATTCATTATTCCAAAAAAGTCTTTTGAGTCAGGCTACTGTGTTCTAGTGTTGGATCCAGGGATAAAGTGGTTAATAGAACCAACATTCTTGCTGCATTTTTGATCAAATTTAAAAAACACATTAAATTTTATAAAAGAAAATATAAGCTATATGAATAAACATGAAGAATGAGCTTCAGATTTAGTTAATGCTTAAGTACCTACTAGTTATGGTTGAAACTTCCACTCTGGTACTCATAACCTGCATGAATCATTGACAGTAACCCTGTTTTCCTGATCCTTTATGGGACCCCAGAGCATATGGTAGAAGCATATTATATGTGCTCAAAAGAAAAATAAAAGATAAAAATTCTTAATCAGGCAAGCCATTTCACTCAATAGCTATATGCCCTGGAGAGAGCATGGGAAGGAGTTACTGCTTTACTTTTCAGTCAGTTGACTTCAGTTTCCATTTACTTTTTACAATATGAATGCTTTATTGAGCTGAATATAATGCGTATGTTAAAGATGCTTAATTTTCAAAAACATGGCCTCTGAACATAAACTAATGATTTTATCTTTGCTGCATTGAAGAAATAGCAATCTGTTCCCATCCTGGAGGAAAAATTTCTGGTATTGAACTTATTGGTCTCCAATGTACCATAGAGTACCATCATGTATAGCATGTGATCTGTGATTAAAAGGATATTTAGTCATAGTTTTGATAACATGCAATTTTTGCCTTATGTTCTGATTTTATTATTTGGTTTTCAGGTAAGTTTTGACTCCATGTAGTATTTTTCAATTTTTTTTTAATTTTTAACTAGTTATACATGACAGTAGACTGCATTTATGCACTTTGATATATCATATATAGATGGAATATATGTATACATATATTCTGAGTATACATGTTGTAGAATCACATTGGTCATTCAATCACATATATAATAAGGTAATAATGTCTGTTTTCTTCTACTCACTTTCCTATCCCCACATTCCCTCCAATACCATCCCCTCACTTTCCTCTGTCTAATTGGAGCTAACTCTATTCTTTTCTAGTGCTCCTCCCCCCTGCCCTTATTGTGAATTAGCATCCTCCTATTAGAGAAAACATTTAGCCTTTGGTTTTTTGGGATTGGCTTATTTTGCTTAGCATGATATTCTCCAATTCTAACCATTTACTGGAAAATGCCATGATTCATTCTTCTTTAAAGCGAAGTAATATTCCATTGAATATATATATACCACATTTTCTTTATCCATTTGTCTACTGAAGGACACATAGGTTGGTTCCATAGTTCAGCTGTTGTGAACTGAGCTGCTATAAACATTGATGTGTCTGTGTTACTGTAGTATGCTGATTTTAAGTCCTTTGGGTATAAACTGAGGAGTGGAATAGCTGAGTCAAATGGTGGTTCCATTATAAATTTTCTGAGGAATCTCCATACTGCTTTCCATAGTGGTTGTACCAACCTGTAGTTCCACCAGCTGTGTACGAGTGTACCTTTTTCTCTACATCCTTGCCATCATTTATTTTTGCCTGTATTCTTGATGATTGCCATTCTGACTGGAGTGAGATGAAATCTTAGTGTAGTTTTGATTTGCATTTCTCTAATTGCTAGAGATATTGAACATTTGTATTCAAGTTAAAAAGCTTCTATTCAGCAAAGGAAAAAGAGAGCCTACAGATTGGGAGAAAATCTTTACTACATGCACCTCTGATAAAGCATTAATCTCTAGGATATATAAAGAACTCAAAAAACTTAACACCAAAAAAAATCAAATAATTTAAATAAATAGGCTAAGGAACTGAACAGACACTTCACAGAAGAAGAAATACAGGTGATCAATAAAGATTTGAAAAAGTTTTAAACATCTCCATATAGTATTGTCCTTGTGTAAATGGACTCTGGACCCTGGTAAACTTGAGCTTACATCAAAGTTGCATCATAAATGGTTGTGTGATATTGGAAAACTCAATGACTTCTCTGTGCCTTGTCATCTCACTCTGTAAAATGGGATTTATCTTATAGATTATTATGAAGATTAAATGAAAACATATATAAAGCACTTACCTCAATGTTTGTTGAGCAATGAGTGGTCTATTAAAACAAGTTCTTGCCAAACATAGAATTCTAGAAAGTCAGAGTTGGTCCTAGACCTAAGACTTATTTTTGTTGACATGTGTAGTAGGATCTAGTAAAACAGATGAAAGTAGTATATTAATCATAAATTTAGTTTTGTAGTTAGTGTTGGGCCCAAAACTCTATATACTACCAAGTTTTCTTCAAAACTTTGGATAAATTCACTTAACTTCTTTAAGATATTCATCTGTAAAATGGCTCAACCAATATATCCTGCTCCACAGGGTTGGAGGTGAGGACTGAATGAAAGAAACTTAATAAGTTTCTGGCACTCACTGTGCTTCCCAAGGTGTTGGCTTTTATGATAGGGTGGGATTTCACACATTTCAGTGCTTTATCCTCTCCACAGTTATTAATCTTATAAATATAAGAAAGAAAGTTCCGTGATTTATCTGACTGATCAGTGGTGATGCTCATCTCCATCATGGATCTTTTGACTCTAAATTTCTAGGAACCTACTTCTTTTTCATCTCTCCCTCCTCCCCCTGTCAAGACATAGTTAAGACTCATGCTGACAATATAATTTTATAAATGCACAGGCATGATTCTTAAAATTAATACTGCAGCTAAAATTAAACTCATGAAAACCCCCCTGCAAGGTTGCACTAACCTACAGAAATGTTAAACTGTGAAAAGTCACAATACCAGAACAAGAATCTAGAAATAATTCAGATCAATATGTCAAACTTGAATGTTAAGGCAGAATTTTAAGAATAAAATTAAAGATATCTTTCTGCAAATACAAAGCACAGAATAGAAGTGGCAGGAGGAGGATTTAAAAGTGATTTTTCATTGTAGGTATCTCTTTAGGGAGAATTCATAATTATTTTACTTCATGGTCTAGGGAAACAAGTACAGTTCTTGTTTCCTGATTAATTTCAAAGTTTTAAACTAGTTACAGAAGTTTCTAATTATTTATAGCTTTAAAATCATATTTTTGTCAACTACAAGTAAAGCATTTCCTTGAACAGAAAAAACACGTTAAAGTAGGATTTTCATTGATTAGATAACTAATGAAATTGGTCCATGGCTTTGAACCCTAGACCCTCCTATGGTAAATAGATACTTAAACTCATATTCAGAGTCATTAGAGCCCTGGATTCAAAGTGCTTGCTGCATATAATATCTTTTGTACAAAGAAAGAATACATAAATTCAGGGCGATTGTGATTTTAATCTAGTCTGTCTAGGTCATGGTCATTCATTCTCCACTTGGTTGAGGTAAGCCCTTCTATCCTTTGCATTTAAGCCTGCCTAAAAGCCACTGACTCATAAAAGCAAGACATATAGTTCCAACAAAATGGGTGCAATTGTCCTGCTTGCTCTTCTATCACTGCCTATACTTATTCCAGCTCAATTCCTGCTTGATTCCTGGCCCTAGACTGAGCTGCTCCTACTCCTTACATTGTGTGAACTTTCTGTCACCCTCAAGGATTTTAATGCCCTCTTGCAGGATACCTAGTAGTAAGTGGCTTTCTGGCTTAACTACTGATAGCCCAGGAAGATGAATATGACCAATACAACTGATTAGAAGCACCAGGCAGACTTTTTAAATACCCGTTCCTCTCGTGGGAATTTAATAATCATTGCTCACCACCCCACTTCCTCCTCACATAATGGGAATTTTATATGTCTAGATACATTATTTGACTCTTACTTTGTTTTTCCTTTTATTTTTTTAAAAGATAAGTCCTTTTAAAAATTATTTATTTTTAACATAAATGACAATTGTGGATACTTAGAATGTACAATGTGATGTTTTGATCTATGTTACATTGCAGAAAGATTTAAACAAGCTAATTAACACAAACATCACCTGACCAACTTGCCATTTTTTTTTTTTGGTAAAAATAAGTCAATGTCATAAAAATAGAAAGTAGAAAAATAGGTAACCAGAGGCTGAAGGGAGTAAGAGGGAAGTGGAGATGTCACATGGTGACTATGGTTAATAATAATGCATATTTAAAAATTGCTAAAGAATAGATTTTTAAACATTCTTTTAATTATTGCTTTATAAATCATTTTTCTTTTGGTACTGAGGATTGAACCCAGGGATGCTTTACCACTGAGTCCTATCCTCATCCCTTTTTATTTTTTATTTTTGAGACAGGGTCTCGGCTTAACTACTTAGGGCTTCACTAAATTGCTGAGGCTGGCTTTGAACTTGTGATCCTCCTGCCTCAGCCTCCTGAGCCACTTGGATTATAGGCATGTGTCACTGTGCCTGGCTGAGTCATTATTTTTTTAACATGAACTCCTCTGTTCAACAGTACATGTTCAATGGTTTATTAATACAATCTTATTCCTGGACAGTATAATAGTAGTTAATATTTATACAACACTTACTAGATGACAGGTAGTATTTGAAGCACTTTATACACATCAAACACATTTAAGCTTTAAAACAACCCTATTAGGTAGGTTATGCTAGTTACATTTTGTACATAAGATAACTTAGCTGCAGAGAAGTTAAATAATTTGTCAATGGCTATCTGAAGCATTATTAAGTGAAACTTATACAACATTCTAACAATTTTATATTATGCATTAAATATATTCAATCACAGATGACATTTATTCTCCTTAGCCCCAAGTGGGTATAATATTCAGCAATATTGTAACATACATTTATCTATATTGTTTCTATTTCCTTTCCTTAACTAATTTTCCTGTTGAGGTATATCATTATTTCCCTCAAAGCCCATTCTTTCAATTGTCTTCTCAGGAGAAAAGCAATTGTAATGGAAAAAGTACAAAAGATGTAAAAAGTAACATGACTCAGAAGAATAAAAGCAAACGCTTCATAAACATATGAAAAGATGCTCAACTTTAAAAATAATCATGAAAATGCAAATAAAACCATAAGATTTTTTTTCACCTAACAAATTGACAAAATTTTAAAAGACTGATAATTGTGAAGTGGTAAATGACAGAGAAGTTCTATTTATTCTCTTCTCCTGGATGTATAAATTGGTATAGCTTTTTGGATGGCAATTTGGCAGCATCTAATAAAAAACTTAAGTATGTGTAATCTCCAAAGCAATAATTCTACTAAGTATATCTTAGAGAAATATTCAGACATGGACATATTAAGTAGAAGGATGTTTATCAAAGAAGTATTGGAAGAGCAGAATCTCTCAGTAATCAATGCCTGCCTTGGTAGAGTACCCTGTCTGCAGGTCTACCTTTCAATTCTGAAGATGCTGGAATCTGTCCAGGTGCTCCTGGAGATCTGGTGTCATGGAAGCAGAGGAGAGGAGTCAGCATCTTCATGCTGGGCTTGGTGTAAAAGGACTATGAAGAGCACTGGCTACAGTAAAAGCCAACCCGTGACCTTTGTAGACTTTCTGCTTTTATCTTATGCACTTAGGAGTAAGAATTTTGAAATCCCGTACTTCTTAACTATTCTGAAGAGATTAAGAGGAGGGTTGTCAAACACCCCTGAAACACTCCTGAGCCTTAATGGGTGAGTAGTGCAATCTCCAAAGACTGGCATGGTGGTGGCTGCAGGAGTCCAAGAGGGAAATGCAAGAAGGGAAGGTAGAAATTAGGAAGAACCTAGTGGCGATCACTTGGTGCTGTTTGGACATTCTTCTTCCAGAGGTTCTGGTCTTAGTTTAGGAGATGGTTTTTAGATATAGCTGTCTTTAGAAGAAAAAATTTCCTCTGTTTTGGGGTATTCAACAAGAAGCAGGATGACATCTCCTCAGGGTGTCATAGAGAAATACAGAAATCAGGTAAAATGAGAATCCTAGATGATACCAGAAGGAACCTGGGACTCTTTGGATTTAGAAGCGTTAAGTTCTCCATGTTAGTTAAAGAAGATATAAAGTCATAAACTACAGTTTATTGATTATTTTTAGATATTGGAAAAAGCAACACAATAGATACTCTATCGTTAATTTGGGTAGTGGCCCCTATGCTAATCATTTGACTGTACAATTACCCTTGAAGTTCCTAAGCTTTCAAGTTCAATGGAGGTTAAGAGTTAATTCATATGTCTTCCTAAATTATGAAGATCTTATTCTTGTAAAATAATAAAAAAATACATGATAATAGCCAATAAAGACATTCTTCATACTTTTCATACCAGTATTTTGAAAAAAAATTATGCATAAAATATCTTCATATGTGTTTGTGTTTTCTTTAAAATAACCAAGTGCTTAAAACCAGGGCGTGTGCCACATTGTTTTTCCAGCTACAGTCATTGAACTTTGCTTTCTTTCTCATTTAGATTTATAAGATTTGGCCCAAAGACTTGGGTGCACATGTTAACATGATTTGGATGCAGTAGAGTGCTTGATTTGTGCTGTTAAAACAGATTTTTAAAAGTAATAACAAGGCTTGAACTTAAGCTCCATCCTGGCAAAAGCCTGTTTAGAAAGAAAACATTTGCAGTTTGAAAATCAACTTATTATTTGTGTTCTAAGGATAATGAAAAGAAGCACTCAGCATAACCAACCAGCAATCTTCCAGACTAAATGCAGTGCAGTGAGAGCATAACCACAGTTCCACAATGTGTCATGTTCCTGGGAATTTGAAAACAGCGAACATCCATTGTTCTTAAAAAAATGTAATTTGTTTGGTCAACCCCTCTTGGTCCTTATTGTTCCTATCATCCATTTACAGGATCATTTTCTAGGGCAATCATGGAAATAGAACTGATTTTGTAGCCCCTACCAGGACACATCTCATTTTAGCCCTGATTCAATTATAATATGAGTCAAATTTGCAGTTTGTACACAGTTTATATTGCAGATTTCATAATATAATGTGAAAAGCCTCTAAATGCCTACCTCGGTTCTTGTCTGTGATGTTGTATTTGCAGTCCAGAGACAATGATAATAATAACAGAGATAGTTAATGCTTATTGAGGCTCAGGGTATGCCTATTACTCCTATATATAGAAAAATATTTGTATGTGCATACAATGTCAGAAAAATGGTACTGATGATATATGTGTTTGAGGATTTGAGTTATTAACCTGAAAAATGCTCTGCATTCATTCCTGTCTCCCTGATTTTAGTTGATGATTTGACCTTTACTTTATCACATTTATGGCCTTTCTACTCCATCTTTCAATATGGCCACTCAATGGATTGCTTCTTTGACTTGAGCATCTGAAGGTTGAAATTTCTAACTCAAGAAAGGTTTGACTCCCTGAGATTTCCTCCTGCCTTTCCCAGACTGGAGTATACCTGTTCCTGGCTGGGTCTTAAAAGGTTTAACTATTAAACATGTACTTGTCATGTGGCAGGTGACAGGACTCTACTTTCTACCAGCAAGGATGATGATAACAATTATACATGACCACTGCCTCCCACAAGTAGGTGCTCTGTACTAAAGAGGACATACAAAGCTAGCATATGCTCATCACTGGGTACTGATATGGCTTTTTGCTTGCTTTGGCAATACTGGGAATTGAAACCAGGGCCTCTTGCATGCTATGGTACAATGTTTTAGTTGTCAGTCTTTTGGGTTGGATAGTCAGCTCCTTGAATTCATTCTATAATTTTCACTATTATGTATTAAATTCCCAGCATAGTACCTGGATCAATAATATTTGCCAAGGTAATGGTTAAATAGAGAAATAGATACAAACATATATTTTAAGAAGTGATAAAGAACAAAAGAGATGATGCTAAAAATAAAGATCAGAAATCACAAATACTGTTCTTCCTTAATGTAGTATGTCAATATGGAAAAATTTCTGTTATTTTATCTTAAGTTTTATGGTAATGATGATTTAGTTAGTATAACAACACCTAAACTATAATATATAGCTTTTAACACTTTTAAGAGATTTCTTAACCCATGCTTTATTTTATAATCACAATGCATAAGTCCACTTTCTGTTATTATAACAAAATGCCTTTATAAAGAAAGAGGTTTACTTACCTCATAGTTTTAGAGGTTGAAAGTCCAAACATCATGACATTGGCTCTGGTAAGGGCCCCTCTGTATCACCTCATGACAAATGACATCATGGTGTGGGCACATGTGAGGGTAGGAGATCACATGGAAAGACAGAAAGCTAGTGAGTGATTCAGGGGCTTGGCTTAGGCTTATTTATTTATTTATTATTCATTTATCTATCTATTTATTTATTTAATTTGTTCTTTTTAGTTATAGATCACAGTAGAATGTATTTTGACACCATACATACATAGAGTCTACCTTCTTATTCTTGTGGTTGTGAACAATAAGGAGTTTCACTGGCTGTGTATTTATATATAGACATAGGAAAGTTATGTCCAATGTATTCTGCTGTCTTTCCCATTCCTGTTCCTACTCCCTTTTCCCCTGTCCAATCTGGTGAACTTCTACTCCTCCCTCTCACCCTGCCTATTTTGAGTTAGCATCCGCATACCAGGAAGAACATAGGTTTTTTTGGGTGTGGCTTATTTTACTTAGTATGATATTCTCCAGTTCCATCCATTTACTGGCAAATACCATAATTTCACTCATTGTAATGGCCAAGTAATATTCCATTGTGTATATGTACCAAATTTTCTCTATCCATTCATCAACTGAAGGGCACTTATGTTGGTTTTATAGCTTAGCTATTGTGAATTGCAGGTTGAGGCTTTTATAATGACCTATCTCCTAAAATCTAACTCAAGAGTCTTTCAAGAACTACTTTAATCTCTCTCTGATAATGTGTCCGATGACCTAAAGACTTCCCACAAGGCCCTGATTCCTCTTAAAAACCCTACCACACCTAACCACAGCCACATTGGGTACCAAGCTTCTAATACATGCACACTTAGGGAACACACTTAATCCATATATAAACCATAGCACGATATCTTTTGGAAAGGCGCACCGCCTCTTTACCTTGTCTCTCTTTATTATTAATGTCCACTCATTCTTCTGGCTTGGGGTTAAAGGTAATTTCCTTTGAATATCTTCCTTGATTAATAATTCTATTTGGGTAATATACAGCACCCCTCTACTTTATCTCAATAGCTTTCGAAAGAGATTAAGTTGTTATGACTCTCATTTAGCAAATGAGAACATTGAGGTAAAAAGTGGTTTAACAAAAAATAGAAATTTTTCCAAACAGCTCCATTATTGATACCATTTCTGACAAACAGGAAATTCCTTAGCAGAAATGTGTTTCGATATTGGGCCCTATCAGGTTCTTGGAAAATAGTTGATAATAGTAAGGGATGACACGTATCCAAGACCAACCAATCAATACACAAGAAATCTGAGCCTATTATATTCTATCTCTAGAGAGAAAATGGCAGAATCCTATAGAGCCAAAGTCATGAGGGAGCAGAAGCCATGAGCAATAGACAAATTTAGTTTCTTCTGTCCCTGAGGCCAAGATGTGCAGGCTTTCTATATGACACTCATATTGCCTGCAGGAACTCAACTGAACCTCTGTTTCTCGTAACCCCAGAGATTGGCAGAGGAGTGCTCAACCATGGTGCAGAGGTTTGATGACAGCTCAGGGCCATTGCTGGAGCTGGGCTAACCTGAGGCCCAGCAGGACTGGGCACATGAATAGAACTTCTCATTCTAAGAATCTGGCAAGAGAGAAAGTGACAGGTGATACGTTATTCAGACTAGGATGTAGGTTGGACTTGAGACGGTGAGCGTGAGAATAATCTGAGTCCAGCAGTGAGGCCCCACCATGAGGCAATGGGCCAGAGCCTCTCTGCTCTGGGGCCTCCTCCTTCTTCTGGACCAAACCCGACAGTGGCTTCTGAACCTAGGGCCAGATTGAGAGAGCTGCTGCTGCGCTCTATTTGGATACAATTACATTTCCCCAGTCTTATCTCATCTTTTCCATCCTTACTCACTCTACTTCCTAGTCACATTGCACTTTTTCCATATCTTGAGTATTGTTCTAATTTTTCTCCTAAAGGCCTTACTTTCTCCTCATTATCAATGTCTGTTCATTCTTTGGGGTTTGAGTTAAATGCCCTTTCCTTGGAATATCTTCCTTGAATAATAATTCTAATATACACCACCACTTTATTATACCTTAAAAACATTTTGTAGTTTTCCCTCAGAGCCTTCATAATCACATATTTACTTATGCTTGTTTGTTAAATGTATGTTTTCTCCACTGGACCTTACATTCAGGACTTAAGTTTTGTCTTAGTACCTTCTATATCTCTAATACCTATCCTTCCTGGCACAGAATTAGATTTTAATAACATTTGATGAATGAATAAATACCCACATGGGAATTAAGAGATGTAGGAGGAAGGATAGTTGGGTAGATCTTTATTGAACCACATGCTTGTTTTCCTTCAATACAAGACAATATTGGGTATCTAATGGTAATTTTCTTCTTACTGCCCAACTGTATTCCAGTTTTAATGATTTTAGTTTCTTCAAATGGCTTTTTAAAAAGCGTATCATCAAGGAAATTTCTTTTCTTGGGTGAATTTTCTTGGTGTTCCATGACTAACACATACTGAGTGATAGTGTCTAATGATGGTCTTAAATTGCTGCCTTCTAAATACTTCTCAAAAAAGCTTTCCAATAGAAGGCTTCAGAACACACACTATCACTCTTAAATGATGTCATTCTTTCTTGAAAATTTTGCATTTGTTGGTTTCAATTGGAAATCGGAGTGTCTTTAGAAAGAGTGACTCAGAAGTTTTTAGTCTTTAGGATTGAGCATCTGATCCTGATAGCTTAGATTATGCTGGCCCTGTAGAATCCAGCATGTCAAGTACAATTTTATCCATTTTTCATATCAGACTCTATACCAAATTCACAGTTGGATCTAGCAGAAGGTAAGGCAGAGATGTCAAAGAAACAGATGTTGGCATTGCAAAGGCAGATGCTCCATGCTTAATTTTACATGCCAAAGAATTCTATTATTAAAATCCAACATCTGTCTTTTTAGAGGAATTACACACTCTCAACCAGGTTGAAAGTAAGTCCTAGTATTCAATTACAGGAAGCTTTTTGATTCCAAATGCTACCCATTTGAAAATCAACTCAATAAACCAGCTGCAAACCTCTTCTAATATTGCAAGCATTCACAGTGATGTATGCAAGCAGATTCAGACATGAAAAGTTTCTTATATGCATTTCATCTTATTTTTATCTCCCGAACACTCCCTTCTCCCTTGAAAAGTCTGAAGATGACAGGGATGTTGGTGTAAGACTACCATTTAGAAGGAAGCTTGAAGAAGCAGCTTTAGTTTCTGAGGAACTGAAGTCTGAGCTCAGGAGTGCTCCTGGGGAGACTTCTGATCAGTAATGAAGGGAAACCTAACTAAGCCTGTGCTTTGAAATCCTGCATCCTTGATAAGGTCAAAGATACAGAGCTAGCTGCCCTAGGAACCTAATTAAAGCCCTGACTCTCTGAGAGAAATTAAACATTGGCAGGAATGCAGGCACCAGCTGCTGTCAGGAAGCCACTTCTTCAAGGACAGCCACACCTTGACAGCACTTTTAAAGTGTTTTCCTCATCTGCTCGAAAACTCCTCAAAATCAGTCCTTTCATCTCTGATTTGACAGCTGGCCCTGAACAATCTGGTGAGTCCATGCTCCTCTTTCTTTGCATGAACACAGTTCGTGCAGATTCTCATCTGTGGAAACTCAATGTTGCAGTGATCTGACCATGAGATGGTGATGACCCTTTCATTAGGAGGTAGGTGAAGGAAAAGCTTTCTGTGAACCAAGGAACCCGAGTTTCCACCCAAATGCATTTCCAAATGAGACTTTAGAGTTTCAGGGCAGCTTTTCACTTGGTTTTCAAGGAAGAGAGCTGGGGAATCCCTTTAACCCCACAGAAACTGGATGGCAGGAAGTCACTTAGGTGGTGAACATGTGTTGATTGTTTTTCAGACATTCTGCAGGCCTAGAGAGAAGGGTGCAATGCCTCGGGGATTTCCATAATGCTTCCCAATATGGGTTCATGTGAGTCCACTGCAATTCACATCAGGAAGCTTCAGGAGAAAATTGCTTTTAATCTGTGGTTTTGGCATCTAAGTGTTGATGCCTGCAAGAAGGATGAGGGATGTACAATGACCAGAGGAGGAGAAAATCCACAAAGGGATATTCTGCAGACAGAAGAGAAAAATAAAAAACTTTGTTAAGAAAGCTAGAGTATAAGAACATATTTTCTATTACAAGAAACTGTCAAAATGTACTTCACTTCTTGCTGAACCCTGAATTTGAAAGTTGGGAGGCACACATTTTATAAATATGTCAAGATTCTGATGAACTTGAAAGAAACCAATGTGGTAATGTTTACAGTGGGCAGTTTTCTTGCTCAGGACTAATGGGAAGCTTTAATAAGATAACATCTGAAGATATCCAGGACACTGTTTTACAACACTGAGATCAGCATTAAAAGCACAAAACAAAACACAGGCAGCTGTTACATAGGCATTTCTTGTAGCACTTGATATTGCAAAGTTTTCCTTTCCAACTTGTGTATTCTGAGTTCTAGGATACATTTGTTCTACCATGTTGGTTTTCCATAGAAAAGGTTATGGCCTCAAAAGGTCAATTATTCTTCCATCCAACTTTACCTTGAGGAGCTGGTGCTGAGGTAGAGTGACTGTACCAGTGTGTTCCTTAGTATGTGAGAAGAAATAGTACAAACACAAGTCTGTGTTATTCTCTGATCTCCCCCAAAGGATTGTGGTACTAACTATTTTCTCTGACTGCCTCTAAGGCCAGTTGCTCTGGAGGAAGAGGCACCCCAGTCTTCCTAGATGAATGAGAACACTTCACATAAGTGCTGGTATTTTGGCTGAGATCTAAAAGGAGCAAAAGTTTGCTGAGCATTTAAAACAGGTGTGAGTGCAAACATACTGTGCACAGGAACCTACAAATTGTGCTCCTATCTTTGTTTCCCATGATTCACTCACTCTTTACCCAGTAGCCAAATACTCCTAATGAAACATAAAAATACATCTGTCTCATCCCTCTGCTTGGTATGCACATAAAAAATACATCTGTCTCATCCTCTGCTTGGTATGCACATATTCTCTCTCTCTCTCTCTCTCTCTCTCTCTCTCTCTCTNNNTTTTTTTTTTTTTTTTTTTTTGGTACCAGGGATTGAACCAAGGGGCACTTAACCACTGAGGCACATCCCCAAACCTTTTTATATTTTTTTTTAGAGACAGGGTCTTGTCGAGTTGCTTAAGGCCTCGCTAAATTGCTGAGGCTGGGTTTAAACTAGCGATCCTCCCGCCTCAGCCTCCTGAGCTGCTGGGATTACAGGTGTGAGCCACTGCGCCCAGCTACTTATTTTTAAAACTCCTAGGGTGCACTTATGATTAAGAGCTTTCCGTTCATTCTTCCTTTCTTCCCTCTATCCTCCCCAGAAGTTAGATCTGCATCTTGGTCTCGTGCGTCTCCCAGCCTACTGTCTGACTCCCATCTTGTTTTTCTCTCACTGGTGTTTTCCCACTAAATCTCTTATTAAACCTGAGTTGATGTCTACGTTTGGAGACTTAAATCGATGCATTATTTCAGTCTTACTTTCTCCATTTATGAAAGAAACAATTAATAACCATATCATAAGTTGCTATGAGGATTCAATGAGATAATATTTTGCGATGACTGGAATCATTTCTAGAGCTCAGTAACCACTGCTGTTTTTATTTTTAAAATTTGAAAGGCAATTAAAGAGAGATTAGATGGAATGTTGTGATCGCCTGGATGTTTACAGTGAAGCAGAGGAAGAGTGTTCTCCCAGGTTTTTGGTCAGTCATTCTTAAGTAACTGAGGCAAAAGAACAAGGAATGTAAAAAAAGAATTATGTTTGCAGCAAAAGGGAAGGAAAATCAATTTTGTTTGGACCTGATACTGTTTTTTTTTTTTAGACCTATTATTCTTGAGGCTCCTCTAGCACACCTTGAGTAAATGCCCAGAAGGCCACTTTATCCATGGACATGGATCTCAGAGACATTTTGGACCTCTGATTTTGATGTAGGTGTCATCAAGTGTGATTGACAGTACATGCTATAGGAATGGGTGAGAATGCAAAAGAAGGACCAGAGGAAAGAGGAGAGCACTTCAGGGGACGGTGATTTTTAAAGTGTATAAAATTGAGGAGGTGTCATCAAGGAAAGATGACAGAAAGCCAGTATCAGAAAATTTATTGGAAAGCTCTAATCAAATTCAAAACCATGAGTGTGGATCAATGCAGTAAGAAAAGTCAGAAGATGACCTTGAATTTTACAAAATTTTTATGTGACAATATAGGGAAATTAGAAAAATTTTGGGAGCCTTGGGAAAAGAATTTAAACTAGCACCTTGTCTGATAAATCTAATTATAGGAGTATGTAGATAGATGAGGTATGAGTAAGTAGATAGAGGAAGTAAGTATAAAAGCCAAAGAAAAAGGTCTAGTTTGTTATCCACCCAGTTTTAATTGGCGATAAATAGAGTTGCCAAATTTTGAAGTGTTAATACTTTTCTATACGTTTATTTGGAAAATATATTCAAATTCAACTACATAAACATTTCAAATACTTGTAAAATTAGAATTCACATAATCCAAGTAAAATGAAAATCAGCTAATTTTTTCAACATATCAATGTTTGTGTAAAACGAGGGACAAAGAAATTATATCAACTTATCCTATAGAATGTTAAAAATTCAATAAATAAATTGGCAGAAGGCATAGAAATAACTCATAATAAAGAGTATAGTTATAAGCAAACATATGGGAGATTTTCACCTCATTAGCTATGAGACATATGGAAGAGTATTCAACCTCTTATCCAAGTATAAAAATTAAAAAAATATATGTGGCATAATTTTATACCTTTAAAAGAAACAAAATAAAAACAACTTGAATATTCCTTTGGATATTTTTTCTCATATTTTATTGATCATTAAATTAATTTGTTATTTTAGCAAATATTCACTAAATGTCTGTTTGCTAGATACTATTCTAGGCACTAAGGAAATGGCATAAATAAGGAAGATGCGGTCTTCTGTGATATCATTCACTAGAGTGATTGCTCCTTTCTCTCTCACTGGTATTGCCTTCAGAGTTTAGTTATTCAGTTAATTAGTATGGCTGCTACGGACATCAGTATGGAGGTTTCTTCAAAAACTAAAAATAGAAATCCCATTTAATCTAGCTATACCAAGCCTTGGTATTTATCCCAAAGAATTAAAGCCAGCATAGTTCAGGGGTACATGAATAATACCCATGTTTATTAAAGCAGAATTCCAAATAGCTAAGTTATGGAATCAGCCTAAGTGTCCATTAACTGATGAAGAGACAAAGAAAATGTGGTGAAAAAATACACAATAGAGTTTTTATTCAGTCAAAAAGAAAAATGAAATTATGTTATTTTCAGGAAAATGAATGGATCTGAAGACAATGATGTTGAGTTAAATAAGCCAGATGTAGAGAGAAATATATATTTTTCCTCATATTTGAAAGTAAGGGGTGGGGGAACAGGTAAAAAAGGGGATGCCATCAAAGTAGATGGGTATAACCATCATGGTAGACAGAGGAGATGTGGGGCTGGATGGGAGGAGAGGGGCAGAACTGGAGAGTGGAATTGATCAAATTGTGTTTTTATATGTGTGAAGGTGCCACAGTCAAACCCACCTTCTGTACAATTTAGATGCACCAAAGAAGAAGTGTAAGCATTTTTTATTTTTTGCTGTGGTAGCAATATTAATATTCTGAATTCTTTTACTTCATCTTACTCCAATCACTTCTTTGCCTTATTACTAGTGTGATCATTTAAAAATAAGCTTTTGTAAACTTCATACTTATCAGGGTACATAAAATATGAAGCCTATAATTGGGATTTTAATTTGCATTTTATTATGACTAATAAAGTAGAACATCTTCTCATGATTATGAGCCATTTATACTTTCTCTTCTATGAAATCCAGTTCAAATATTTTCCCTGCTTTCCTCTACTAATTTGTTTTCTTCGTAGTGATTTGGAGGTCTGTATGTCCTATGAACAATAATTATTTAATATTTCTCTCTCTCTCTCTCTCTCTCTCTCTCTCTCTCTCTATATATATATATATATATATATACATACGTATTTTCTACCTTATTAACAGCAGTTCTTAACTTTAATTTTAATGTGGTCAAATTTGTCCATCTTTTCTTTGTGGTTTATAGTTTTTTACTCTTCTATGAAATATTTTCCTATCATATATTCATAGAGATAGTCTCTATATGGTTTCTTAAATATTTTATGAGTTTTCACATTTATTTTTAATCCTTTAGGAGTTGACTTTGATATATGGTGTGTAGTGAAGATTTAATTTCACTTTTTTTGTATGAATAAGCAATTGTTCTAGCATCATTTATTAAATAGTCTGTCATTTTCCTACAGCTCTGTAATACAAGCTCTGTGATAAGCCCATTTCTATGTATGGGTGGATGTATTTTGGGGGTTCCTTATTTTATCTGTTTCTCTACCCTTAATAAAGTATCACACTTCTTTAATACTATTATATTATATATCCTTATATACATACATATTTAAATGGTAGGGAAAATCCTCCACCTGTATATCTTTGATAGGACTGTCTTATATCATTGTGGCTCATTGCTCTCTCATATGAATTTTAGAATCAGCTTGCCAAGTTCCACGAGAAAAAAAAATCCTGTTGGGATTCTGATTGGAAGTGCATTGAATCTATAGATCAACTCGAGGGAATTGACATCTTTATGATTTTGAGTGCTTTTATCCAAGAGGTTTATTACTCCATTTGTTTGGGTCGTCTTTGATAGCTTTTAACAAAGTTTTATAGTTCTATCTATAAAGTTTCTGCACATATTTTGTGAGATTTATTCCCAGGTGCTTTATATTTTTGTTGCTACAATAAATGGTTATATTTTTAAAGCTATATTTCCAAACTGTTGCTGCTGTTCAGAAATGCAATTGATTTTTGTATATTGATTTTACATTCAACAACATTATTAAAATCTTTTAGTTTTCTTCCCAAAATTTGTCAATTTCTTTTAGGTTTTGTTCAGAGCCAATGATAGCATTTACAAATACTGGCAATTTGGATTATTCATTTATCACTTTACATTTTCCTAAACCCTGCACTGAAGGATTTCTAATTCCATGCTGCATAGAATTAGAGTAGATATCTGATTTTATAGTATGGGAAATGGTTTCTTTCAACATTTTGCCATTTTGTAAGATATTTGTGGCAGGATTTTGACAGCTATGAAAGATAAAGTTAAGGAAGATTACTTCTAGCCTTGTCTTATGTATTTTGAAAGGATAATGGATTTTTCAAAAATAATTTTCCTTATACTGAATGATAATGTGATTTTTCTGCTTTAATCAATTATATTACATTATATTATATTGGATTTCAAATAATAAACTGGTTTACAATCCTGAGATAAATCAATTTGCTCATAATTAGTTATCTTTTTAAACATTATTTGATTTAGTTCACTAAATTAAAAAATTTGTGCTTTTATGTTCATTATAAAATTCTTATTTTACTTTTTGGTTTTGCCTTAGTTAAATTTCTGTATCAAGGTTATACTAGCTAGCCTCTTAAAGTATGCTGGGAAGTTCCCTCTTTCTTTCTAATCTCTGGGATCTTTGTGTAAGATTAGAATACCTGTCTGAATGTTTGGTTGAAGTCACCTAAATTTCTATTTGAACTTCTTGTTTTCTTGATATAAAGATCTTAGCTGGCTCAATATCTTTCTTGGTTATAAGACTATTAGGATGTTCTATTTCATCTTAAATCAGTTTTAATAAGTTATGCTTTTTAGGAATTATCTGTCTTACCTGTGTTTATAAAAGAATTATTTATATTATCTTATTCTCTGTTTAGTCTTTGCTAAAACTGTGGATGTATCTTCCTTTTCATTTCTAACATTTTCATTTTGTTTTCTCTTACATGTTATGATTTTTTTCTGATTAATATTGCTCTGTTCTATCAATCTTTTCTAAAAACCAACTTTTTGCCTTGATGATCTCTTTATTCCATGTTCGGTTGCTAGTTCATTATTTTCAGTTCTATCCCTTTGTTACTTTCTGTCTGCTTTCTTTGGCTTTATTCTAATGCTATTTTTCTAATGTCTTACTTTGTATTCTTAGTTCATTAATTTTGAAATGTTTTTCCTAATTAAAGTGATTAAGGCTCTATTTCTCTCTAAGCACTACTTTAGTTCTATCCAACAAGTTGTGATATGTCATATTTTCATTATTGTTCAATTATAAATTTTTTCAGATTTCCATTATGGTTTCTTCTTTGACCTATGAGTCATTTAGAGGGATGCTTTTAAATTTCCCTGACTCTGTAGGATTGTCTAATCTTATTTTTATAATTATCTTTCACACTTGTTCATTGTGTTCAGCAAATACAGTCTGTTTGACACAATTCTCTGAATTTTATCGAGCTATATGTGCAGCCCCATAGTTGGTCAATCTTTGTAAATATTTCTTCCAAGCTTGAAAAAATCTGAAGACAGTAATTGTTGGTTGTGATGTTCTATGCACATCTATTAGATCAAGCTCCTTTATTTTATACTTCACATCTTCTATACCCTTACTGATTTTTGTCTTTTTTATCCCAATTATTGATAGAGATATTTTAAATTCTCCCACTGTACTTGAACATGGCCCTGGTTCTAGGAAAGTTTAAGGAAAACACAGCATGAACCTGCAGCATCTTATAGAACCAAAGAGTAGGAAGTGCTGAAATATACAAATGGATGGGGGCATGTCAAGAGGACACAGGGACCACCTTCATCAAGCAGGGTGGCTGGAACACAATATCACAGAGTGGGTGTCTGCAACAATAACCATTTATATCCACAGTTTGGAAGTCCAGAAGTACAAGGTCAGGGTTCCAAAATATTCAGTGTCTAAGAGGGTCTGTTTCTTGGGTTATAGACCACTGTCTTCTCTCTGTGTCCACACATGGTAGAACAAGAGTGACAGAGCTCTCTGGTGTCCAGTATTATTCATGAGGTCTCTTCATTTGCACCATAATGACCTCTCAAAGATCCCATCTCCTAATATATCACCTTGGGGTTAGGACTTCACCAGGAGTTATTGGAAGGTGGGGGTGATAAAAGCATTCAATTCATTGCAGGGACCAGCCTGACAGAGCTCCTAATGCCAAAGCTAGAACATTTTGAGCAACAAAGCAAATAATGTGCTGTTGGATTATAACAGTATAAAATGCATCTGCATGAGTACAAACTGACACAAATAAGGGATTAAAATAAATAAACGTGGAAGGAGGCAGATTTTGTTTACAGAAGAATTCCAGATAATTTATGTAACGATGTCATTTCTAGGAGATGAAACTTAACCTCCTTGCCCCCACCCCCAAACCTCACCCTGCTCCCAGTAGTGTGGACTTCACTGAGCAACATTTTTTTCCTCCAAAAGAATAGAGAATGAAAGAAGTAAAAATAAGTGGAAAATCCTAGAAAACTCTACCTTAGTTCAGGGGAAGAAAGTTAACACCATTAATAATAAGTAATGCGGATTCCTGTGCACTCTCCTAGGTGCTCAGCACCATTACAGGCACTGGGGATGTGGACGGGAACAATTTCTGCTTTTGTTTTGCTTACATTCCAGGGCATGGAGACAGACAATTTTAAAAATAAGTAAATTACTGACTGCTGGAAGCTGAAAGCTCTTAGGTTGATAAATAAAACTGGGGGAAGGAAGGAGATGCTGATGCAGCTTTGAAGAAATCAGACATCATGAAAGGGAACTTTTGAGTAGACACGAGAGGAGCAGAGGAGCTATACAAACATCCAAAGGAAGGGTGTTCTAGTCAGAGGAAACAGAAAATGCAAAGCTCTGAGGCAGGAGCATGCCTAGGTGGTCAAGGACTAGCAAGTATGTGAATGGTGGAAGCAAATACCAGATAGGAAAGGTGTGAAAATAGGAGAGGAATCCAAGTCAGCAAGATTGGAGAACTGGGGGTTGAGCCTGATGTGCTTTACCACTGAGCCACATCCCCAGCCCTTTTTTATTTTTTTATTTTGAGGCAGAGTCTCACTAAGTTGCTGAGGGTCTCAGAAAGTTGCTGAGGTTGACTTGAACTTGCAATCCTCCTGCTTCAATCTCCCAAGTCACTAGAATTACAGGTGTGTGACACTGTGCCTGACAGTGTGAAGTTTTTCTATAAAGCAATTGTTATTAGTTAGGACAATCTCCTCAGGGACCTTTGGTAATGAGTGGAGATAGTTTAGATTTTCATGATTAGGGATGGGGTAGGGAGGTTACTGGCAACTAGGTGACCAAGGACAGGAATGCCACTAACCATCTTGAAATGTACAGAATAAACTTCACTGATATAATAAGACCATTCTTCATTTCTTACTAAAATTCGGTTTTTGAAATTATTGTTCTCCATCTCTATTATGTATTTTCTCTTTATGTTGTAGTTATTGGATCTCCCTCAGGGGGTTGCCACTTAGTTGTAGAAAATCTTAATTCTTGGTTCACTGTCATTCTTTCCAATAGTTTCCATCTCCATTGTCACAGAGAAAAGCCTTCCAACATTCTTGGTCTTTCATTTCCTTAAACTTCTTTCCTTCAGGAAAGTTGACTTTTGACTCATCATTTCCAGTGTTTTCTCCTGAGAGACCTCCATAAACTCTTCTGAGCAGACCACTCTCTGACCACTGCCTTCTATCTCTGTTTGCTATTCTGATTCCAATCACGTGATTCAATGGGTTCCTATAATCCATGTGTCAATCATATTTTATTGGTCCCTCACCTGTTTCATAGTTTCACTTTTTTTCCCCTCTGGCCAAATCATTATAATTGCTCTGTTACACACGGCTTTGTCTTCTTCATTTGTATTTTAATTCATTTTATCTGTGTTGCCACAACTAGGTCCTTGTTAAATCCAACTGTCTTCCTACTTTTCCCCTGTCCTTCTGAAGTTGAATAGTCTAATTTAAAATTTGTGACCACTACCCTTAAGATTATTAATGTTTCCAGCAGTCATATTTTCCTATTCTGTTCATTCTACAACTCTTCTAACAATTATTTCATACTTCTTCAAACTCCTAAATCCTTCCACCCATCCCCAACTTACTCTCAGTGATAGGTTTGCTTCCTACTTTGTGGACGAAGTGCTCCTCAGAATAGAACTTCTGTCAGCTCCCTGTAGCACATCTACCTCTGCCAATATCTGCAATCATGAACTTGCATTCTCCCTGGTACTAGAGTTGAATGTTCTGAACCCATCCATTTGGAAACTAGATCCTGTCTATCTTTTGTTTTTGATGGTTTTATATTTTTCTCTTTAAGGGGAGTTTTCTACTTGAAGATTTCTAAATTTTATCTTTTTAAAAAAGATTTATTGGGATTATTTGATCTGTATCTGATATCTTTCTCTATTTCTGGTGAATAACTTTATATTATTTCATGGATCCATAGATAATGTGAATTATTCTCTTTTCCAGGTAACCTGAAACTTTTGGTTAGATGATTAGAAGAATTTATCATTCCTCTGTCCTTCATTCACTTAATGACAAATTGGGACTTTTCTCCTCTGTGTATGAGTGTGTGCACACCCTGCATTCTGGAAATTTATTTAAATATCTTTTACTGTTTAATACTTCTCTCTTTGCCTATGTCTCATCATCTGCTAAACACTTCATTGATTTTTAAAAATTCAATTTGTTAAAGTTTTTACTTCTTTGAAGTCAGCATATACCTGTATGCCCATGTTTATTGAGGTACTATTCACCATAGCTGAGATATGGAATCAGCCTAGATGCCTGGCAACAGATGAAGAGATTATTATTCAGTCATGAAGAATAATGAAATCATGTCATTTCTAGGGAAAAAAAGGGTGGAACTGGAGGAGATCATGTTAAGTGAAATAAGCCAGACACAGAAACATGAGTATTGCACATTTTATCTCAATGAGGAAAATCAAACAAATAAAACAAAACAACCCCAAAACCAAAACCAGAAAGATGGCCTGAAAGTAGAAGAGGGACTCTTAGAGAAGGAGAAGGCTCCAGAGGGGAGGGGACAATAGGAGGGTAAGAGAGGGGAGTAAGGAAGGTGGGCATGATCAAGATACAATATATGCATGTGTGGAAATGACACGCCCATTAATTTGTTAAATTAAAATGCATTAATAATTCTAATGATTTAGTAAAGAACTCATGGAGGCACAGAAAGACAAATACTGTATTGTCCTACTTTGATGTGGGATCTAAACAGGTTGAACTTTAGAAATAGGAGTTAGAATCACAGTTACAGGGATCGACGTGGGGGTGAGAATGAGGAGTGGTTGGCCAAAGGCTAAAATGTTTGGTCAGAAGGAATACATTTGAGATCTGTTGTACAACATGGTTACTATAGTTAATAATTCTGTATTTCATAGTCAAATATGCCAACAACGTTCTTGCCACCAAAAATGTCAAGTATATGAGATGATGGAAACATTAATTGATCATTTCATAATGTAAACCTATATCAATCATATTATACTCCATAATTATGTACAATTATTGTTATTTAAAATTTTTTTAAAAAGTATTTTATTTCCTAAAATTCTTTTTTATTCTGTTTTCTAACTTCCTGGTAATTTTTGAGTTTTTCACTGCTTTATCTTGTATTTTATTCCTCTTCTTCCCATTGAACCTAGTTTTACTTATCTTTCATTATCTGATAATTTCTACATGGGAAATCTTTTCATTTTACATCTATTATTTGTTATTTCTATTTTTCTTGCTCATTGTGATTTGTTTCTTTGTGTATTTTGTGGGTTAATTTAATATGAGAAATGATAATTATTTGCTGAAATTCTGTATATGAGAATTCTGGGAATTTGAAATGTGATCTCTTCTACTTGGGAAGATTTGTGTTAGCCTTGACTAGTTACCTAATTCAGACTTGTATATTGCTATTATTAGCTTGTAATTTCTGGAATCAGTGAATGATCTGTATTCAATCCCCAAAGCTACCTATATCTAGACTGGTGTCTACACATTCCCAGAGAAAATTGTTTATTTGTCTCCATGCAGACAAGACCGCGAACGTCAAACATTATACCTAGGCTCCCTCCGATTTTAAATTCCTACGTGCCCACAGATCAGTATTTTCCGATAGGGTATCCAAGTGGTTTTGAAGCTTGCTTTTTCCTTGATTTAGATTCTCATTGTGTTCCCATCTTCATCAGTTTTCTTCATTTAAGATTTTTAGAGCATTTCTTTCCCCTACTCCCTACCTTCTAAACTTCAGCAAGCATTTTTAGGTATGTCAAAACATTTTATGTCATCTCTATAATACCCCGTTGCTGGAAAATGGAAGTCTCATGTGTGCTTTCTAGTAAGTAATGGTTAAAAAAAATTCAAAGAATCAATAATGGAAAAGAAACAATGGAAGGCAGTGACCCGCAAGCCTGGGCCTACAGGACAAATGAAAGCACTACTTCTTTTTGTATGGCCTGTGAGCTGAGAATGATTTTAACATTTTTAAAAGTGTGAACAAAATCAAAGAATTAAATATTTCACAATGTGAAAATTACACTGAATTCAAAATTCAGTGTTCATAAAGTTTTATTGGAACATGCTCAAAGTTTTATTGGAACCTATTTAAGCCCATTCCTGTAAGTCTATGGCTGCTTTAAAACCATAGTAGCAAAGCTGTATAGTTGCAACAGAGACAGTATGGCCCTCAAAGCCTACAGTATTTACTATTTGTCCCTTTACAGAAAAATCCTCTACTGTAAAGCAACACCTTTCACCATGTTTACCCAACACAGAGAACGCAGGGTGTTGAGAGATAATATTGCTAAGAAAAGGATCATTCCATTAAAATCCACAAATATGGATATTTATTTACTCCAAGTTTTTTTTTCCCTGTCTTGTTCAAACACTCCTGAAATTCTCTTTGGCACTGGCAATCAATATTTTCATGCTACAGATCACATTATTCTTAATGCTGTTCTTTCAAAACGTGTCATTGAGATTGCCTTCACTGCATGACAACCAACAGAGTTTGAAATTTCTTACTATGTTTCTTCTGAGTTCCATATAGCAGAGGAGTCTTCCATTTACTCTGTAAAAGCATGTGACATGAGAAGGAAATAAAGTCTACAGTTGATGTGCATTAAAGCAGTTTTCTTTATTTCAGGGAGTTAAAACCATTTTGTCAAATAACTTAAAATAACTTTCCTCCTTTGGCAGAAAATGGACTTCCTGCAGCCGATGGTAAAGCTGTTAGATAAAGGAGGGAGTGATCTGCACATTTATTGTTTAACATTCACAGTCATCAGCCCTGTTACGAATGTACCTGGGATCATCTTCCATAGTATATTTTTATATCTTTCGTTCAGCCTAATGAGATTCCTAAGTCATCTTATGTAGAGAAACTTAAATTAGAGGAATTAAATCACCTCCTTTTCTACACATTTTGGCTCTCCATTAAATAATAACAGTGGTAATTTAATAAGGTACTTGTGACACAGAGGCAAGAGTCTGCAGGGATTCTGAACCACTGATGTTTAATGGGGACCCACATTTTTCTGCACTTTGATTTAGCAGCTCATGAGAAAGGTTAGTTGGGAGAGGTTTGTTTCTGAGATGAATGGGGTGGGGGTAACTAAGCAGTGAGTCTAGAGTGGAGGAACCCAGGACAGGATAAATTTGTGGGAGGGAGAGAAATATTACAAATCTAAATGTAGAGGCTAAGGACATTTTAGAGACAGAGGAAAAAAAGTAACCTCATGGATGTTCATAGGGAAGATAATAGATAAGGCATGTGTTCATTGCTATAAGAAGTTGGGTATTTTGGCCCCACATGGTGGCATACACCTGTAATCCCAGCAGCTCAGGAGGCTGAGACAGGAGGATTGTGAGTTCAAAGTCAGCCTCAGCAACTTAGTGAGGCACTAAGCAACTCGGTGAGACCCTGTCTCTAAATAAAATATAAAATAGGGATGAGGACGTGGCTCAGTGCTTGAGTGCCCCTGAGTTCAATTCCCAGTACCAAAAAAAAAAAAAAAAAAAAAAAAAAAAAAGTGAGGTATTTTGTATTGAGTAAGATCCAATTTCCTACTCTTGTATTTTGAATATGGCTAATGCAAATAATACTTATTCCTAATGACCAGAATATTGTTTTAGAATACATTGCAACAAAAAGTGAGTTACAATGAGATTTCTAATAAAAGCACCTCTTCTGCTATAGAGAAGGAACAGGACTGGGGACCTTTTGGCAAAAGCCAGGAAGGGATTTCTTCTTATTATAACCATTTCTTCCATTTTTTAAAAAATAAAAAAAATAGCTTTATCTAAGCCAGTGATTTGCATCCCTGGTTGCATAGCACATTAGAATCACCTGGGAAACTAGGGAGAGTCATGTAACTAATACAACCCCAAATCATTTAAGTTTGAATTTCTGGGTCTGGGAGTACCAAAGGACTAGCATTTAAAAATGTTCCCCAGATAAATCTAGAGTTTATTCAGAGTTAAGAATGTTTCTCAATTTCTCAATCTCAGAGCTATTGCTATTTGGGGTCAGATTTTTTTTTTTTTTTTTGTGGTGGGAGCTATCCTGTGCTCTGTAGGATGCTCAGCAGCATGTCTGGCCTCTAAGATGACAGTAGCACTTCCCATCTCTAAAGCTGAGGCAACCAAACACTTCTCCAGGTACTGCCAAACCCTGGGGGAATAAAACTGCTTCCAGTTAGGAATTACTGATCTAGGCCAAATAAAACTAGAAGGAAACAGATAGGTGCTCTGAGGTGCATTCTAACTTAAGGAGGAGCTGATAACTTTAATAAAATGTCTTAATAAATTCAAGTACATTGAATGGACTCTCTCTGTTTTTCTCTTCATGTTTTCATATTAATATATATAGACGAAGGTGGTTCTTTCTCTTGAAGATATCTCTCTCCCCTTTAGGCATGGCTTATCTGAAGCAGCATGGTGATCTGGGGTGCATGTATATGAGGGAAAAATTAATGAAATATTAAAATAAACATAATGCTTTTTAATTTTTAATTATTAGTTGTATAGTATAAACACAGAATGAGATTTCCTAGTTATCTTTCTTGTGAGTCAAGTGATCAATTTGATATATTTTGAAACGAAAATTCAACAGAGATTGACCAGTAGATATGGAAGACAGAATCCCACAATCTGCAAGGGTTTTTAGGAAGCAAAATGGGAAATCATGATTATAATGATGATGAATACTTTTGTATATCAAGAACTGGTATAGATGGATATCTCAAAGTTCATCAGTTATCCCTGTTTTGGAGATGCAGTAATATAAAGGGAAGAAACCTTTTGAGTTAGAACTAGGTTTATATCCTAACTATACCAATTGCTTGAAGTGTATTCCTTGATCAGTTATCCACTTGCTCCTGTTTCTTATCTTTGAGATAAAAAAAAAAAGCATGATGCCCGCTGCATGTGAGAATTAGAACTCATACATGGAAGATGCAGAATGATTATCTAGGCATAGCCGACATACAATAAATATTAGATTTCTCTCTTTCTCTTTCCTTTTACCAAATGCTGACTGTGTTTTTCTCATTTAATCCTTGTAACAGCTGTGTGAGGAAAACATTATTATCTTTATGTTACGCTTGAGGAAACTAAGACTCAGAAGAATTAAATAAATGTTCCAAAGACAAATGCTAAGTCACAAGGTTAGGATTTGAAGTTGTGCCATTGCCTGGATTAGACAGCTATCTAGGTGGTAGAGTGGTATCACTCAGTTCTCTAAACACGCACATGATTCCTTCCTACTTGATGTTCTGCTAACAAATACAGGGTGCCTCATAGAGAAACAGAAATAAGTAGGGGAATTAAAAACATTTAAAAATTATATCCTTTAATCAGTTATAGACTCCAACTAATACCAGGGCTGAGTTTTTCATAGTCTATTCCTTGACTTACTTTTTAGGTTACTGACTAGAAATCCTCTATATCCATATTCTTGTGATTTTATTCCAGAGGAGGGTGGAAAGAACTCCTTGATTTCTTCCCCATTTTCCATTCTGTTGTCTTTGTAACAAGAAAGTTACAAAGTGAAAAAAAAAATCATGTTAAATGATGGCAGTTCAAGGCTAGGTTTCATGTTTGACCAAAGTCCCACTTTTTCTTAATTTCTGCAAAACAGGACTAACTCAGGTGAATTGATGAGTTTTAGATTATTGAGCAAATTTATCTAAGTCCTGAGAATAAGTCAAGATGTTGTCTAAGGAGAAAGTAATTCCTAAGTAAATAATTATATTTCATTATGATGTTATTTAATGTTAGTTCATTAATTATCATAAAACAAAATGAAAGATTTCCATGAAAATCTCAAACAAATCTTAAATGAGAGCAACTTGCCAAAAATTACAAATAAAAAAGATAAGCAAATAAGTAGAAAGAAAAACCAAAAGTTAAAATGTGCTATGTTTTCATAAGTTCATCTCATTACAGTTTTATCTACTATAAGATGGTACTGTATCCTCTCTCCCATATTCTGGACAATTACCATGGAACTTTTCTGAACTTCTTTAGTGGGTCTGAACTGCAGGGTTTACCACTGAACCATGGACATCCTTGATTTTCTCACTTTTACCAGCAGAGTCTGTATTTTGACATAAGCACAGATATTTGGCTTTCTGGGCTGTTAAATTCTGTACATTTGGGAAATATCACCACAGAAAATAATTGAAATAGATTGAATTAACAGTTGAAGCCAGAATGTAGTTGGTGTTCCAATCTCTCTAAAAATGTTTTAAAACTAATGAAAGTAGGACAGGCATGGTGGCATATGCCTGTAATCCCAGTAGCTTGGAAGCTGAAGCAGTAAGATCATAAGTTCAAAGCCAGCCTCAGCTATGGTGAGGTGCTAAATAACTCAGCAAAATCCTGTCTCTATAAAATATAAAATATGGCTGGGGATGTGGCTCAGTGGTCTAGTACCCATGAGTTCAATCCCTGGTAACAACAACAACAAATCAAACAAACAAATAAACAAAAACTAATAGAAGTATTTTCAATAGATTTTTAAAGAGGTAACTTCTGTATATCTACATATCTCTATTTTTTTTTCTAGAAAGTGGAAGACAATTAATCCTAATAATCTTTGGTGGAAGTTTAGAAAGAGTAGAGGTTTTTTAGAGAGGAGGAATAGAAAGTGAATGCTTAAATTTTTTGAGCTTTTCTTTATTTGAGTTTTTTTTTTAAACAACATATGAGGGTTACTTCTTTTTTAGTTAACAGTACAGTAGAATTATGGGGACCCTTTTTCTTTAATACTCTTTTGTGTAAAACAACAAATCAGTATGTATTGGCATTCTTTGATGTTTAGGCATAAATAAGCTTTAGAAATCTGACTTTTTTTGTAACAAAATCCATCTGAATTCTAGATTCATAGAAATGTTTTGTATGGTATATCTGTGAAACAGTAGGATATTCCACAATAGCTACCATATTGATTTGCAGAAATATCTGATGAGCTATCTGGCATTATGGTTGAAAACATGGCTCCTGACACGTAGTCTTGATCTTGTTCTCTTGCAATTAACTAACAGCTTCATGAAATGATTCTTAGCACCTTTATGTTTTGCACTACTAAAGCTGAACACATGCTGTTCATCAACATGCCAACAATCTTATCAGTGAATCAGAAGAGCAAAACATCTTATTGAATTTGTATTTCCCCCCATGTGGCAGGACTTCAAGCTTAAGAATGCCACACAAACACCCACACTTTCCTAGCATGTTGTGAAAATGGCTCTCTGATAGCAGTGGTTAGAAAAACCTATGAGAACACTAAAAAACAGTTTTGTTCAATTTGTTTCCAAAATCTTTTTGTCTCTGAAGTAAGAATGTTTTTCACAGTTGTTTAGGAGTGATTTGACTGTGATGTATGAAGGTTAAGAGATTTGGCTTTGGGGTTAGACAGATCTTGGCTCTGTTCTCTACCACTTAGGAGCTGATTAACCTTGAATAATTTATTTAGTCTTTCTGATCCTCAGATTTCCCATCTATAAAATGCAGATATTATCTGACTTTATAGTGTTGAACTGAAATTAAATGGACAATTAATTTAAAGCACTTAGTACTCAATTATTATTGGCTATTAATATTTTCATTGCTTCACATTTCCTCCATATTTATGAAAACTTAGTTCATACAATGAGGAGGTTTGCATAAAAGTACAGTCCAAATGACTCAAATCTCTAATGATAATAACAATAAGTAGGTAACATTCGCTGGACTCTTTCCAAGCATTTTAATTTCATTATCTTATTAGATTTTTCACAGTATTGGACTTCTGGCCAAGATGGATGAGATTTACCCTAATGTCTGAAATAATAATAATAATAAAAAAGACACAATACATGAGCAGTTTTTATAATATTGAACATGAAGCAATTGGAGAGGAGAAATTGTTGAGAGTGAGGAATAACTGAGGTGAGGTTTATCGTCTCCCTAGCTTTCTGGGAATGTTTCCATGTCATGGTACAGGGAAGGAGGAAACCAGGTTTGTGCCAGGAGGCTTCTTGAGTTGAGAAGTTGAAGATGTGAAAGGTGGCTGAAATCCACAAAGCAGAGCAACAGAGAATTCTGGAGTGTGCAAAGATCCCTCCTTGAGTATTCAGCAGAGTATTGATCCATACATGCCCATGAAAAAAACCCACTTAAGCACTGAGTGGGAGAGAAGGGGTTAGGAGGACAACTTGAAAGCATTCAAGGGAATTGTCGTTGGCACTCACATGGCAAAGAATAATACTTGTTCCCACTAGCCAGACCAGAAGACCTCATGATTCATGCAGCTCTGGATAGAATACTCAGAAAGGACTGGCCTTGGTAATGAGAAATCATTGACCCAAGACTACATGCTGCTCTGGTTTTGCCCAGCACATTTTAAAATCAAGGCCCCTAAGGATTAAACTGTTTCTAAGTGCATCCTGGAACAAGTTTGAGAATATTTGTTGAACAAAAAAAGTCTGGCACCAGACAAGATAAAATTCACAAAATCTGGTATCTAATAAAAAAAGATCAGGCATTCAAAATAGTGGGAGAATAAATTTCATGATAAGAAGAAATGTCACTAGATCAAAATGGACTTAGAACTGATATAGATATAGCAGTAATGCCATGAAAAGTTAATCTAACTGTATTCTTTAAAAGCTTCTTAGAAGAAAGGTTAAACAGAAAAAGGAGACATGAAAGATATTTTTAACAATTTAAATTTGACTTCTATATAATGTGTGATATGCAAAATACATTGGATTGGATGAATAGCAGATTAGACATTATAGATGAAAATACTATTGAACTTAAAGACATAAAAGTAAGGAAAAAGGAGTAGTAGCAGTAGCAGTAGCAGTAATGAATAAACAGAACAGTGATAAACTGTGGGACTGCTTCAAGTGACCTGCTATGTGTGTAATCAGAGTTCCTGAAGAAAGAGAACAGAAAAGTGTTTGAAGAAATAATGACTGAAAAGTTTCCAAATTAGAGAAATCTAAGAAATTCAGTGAACCTCATGTACAAGAAACAAATAAAATGCCACCAAAGCATATCATAAATAAATTTCTCAAAACTAGTGATGAAAAGAAAATCTAAAATGATTACAGTTTAGAAAAAGGTACTCTATGTTTTGTGCAACCCTCCAAAATAAAAAAGCAGGTTTCTCATTGGAAGCACTGCATGTGAGATGATGGTAGAGTAATGCCCTCAATATTTTGAAAGAAGAAGACCCCAATGTGAAATTCTATACCTATTAAAACTGTCTTTCCAAAACAATGGTGAAATAAAGTCCTCTGTATTTTATGAATATGAAAAGAAGTCCTTAGGGTAGCAGGAAAATGATACCATATGGAAATATGGCAGTATTTCAAAGGAGTATGTTAAATACACAATTAAGGTTATGAATTGACAGACTGGATAAAAAAAAAGAGACCTAAGTATATGTTGTCTATAATATGCTTTAACTATAAAGATGGAAGTGATTTAAAAGAATAGAAAATGAGAAATCTGCTAAAAGCAATCACTGGAGAAAACTGAAATGGTGGTTTTAATATTAAAGTAGATTATGGAGCAAAGAGTTTCACAATATTCTCATGAAAGTATGTGTAGTAGGGTTCTTCAGAAAAACAGAACAATAAGATTGTGTGTGCGTGCATGTGTGCACACCCGCTGCCCTACCTTCCTCTCTTATTTCTCTGAGACCCAGGGAAGTTGGAGACCCAGGAGAGAGTTGACATTGCAGCCTTGAATCTAAAGACAACCCAAAAACCAAACTCCTTCCTGCCAAGGGAATCTATCTTTTAAGATTTTCAACTGATTGGATAAGGTCCACCCATATTATAAAGTGTAATCTGCTTTACTCTAAGTCCACTGATTTAAATGTTAATTGCACTTAAAAAATACCCTCTAGATGGCTGGGGATATAGCTCGGTTGGTGGAGTGCTTGCCTTGCATGCACAAGGCCTTGGGTTTGATTCCCACCACCACCAAAAAACAAAAAGAACCAACCTCCTAGAAACATGTAAACTGGTGTTTGACCAAATAACTGAGCATCATAGCCTGGTCAAGTATATATAAACAATTAACCATCCCAGGTAGGTTAATATTTTTAGCTGATGAAATAAACTGAGGGTCAGAGAGATTAAATAAATTGCACGTGAGGAATAAGTTGCAGAACTGAGACTCAAACTTAGAGACACAATTCTCTCTGTTCAATATACTCTTAACGTGCTAAACTGAAAAAATGTAAATATGGCAATACAGAATTATATCTTATTTTTATTTAATTCCATTTGACCCAAGTCACCCTTCTCTATTACTTATTTATCCAATCAATATATATTCAAATGATATATACACACACACCCCTTCATCGAATCTTTATTTATTATACACTAAATGTTGACTGGTATTTCTTTGATTAAATTTGTCAGGTGAGTGCTGGGGATGTGGCTCAAGCGGTAGCATGCTCGCCTGGCATGCGTGTGGCCCGGGTTCGATCCTCAGCACCACATACAAACAAAGATGTTGTGTCTGCCAATAACTAAAAAGTAAAATATTAAAATTCTCTCTCTCTCTCTCTCTCTCTCTCTCTTTAAAAAAAAATCACTATCCCTCTTTCTTAAAAAAAAAATTTGTCAGGTGAGATCAGATTCTTCTAAGGTTTACTTAAGCATTATTTAGTGCTTAGCCTATGGATAAGCAACACACAGGGGGACCTAATGGAAATAATACTATCTTACATTTGTTATGTGACCACAACGAATGGAGACATTTTACATGTATTATATAAATCTTAGAACATAGTAGGTGTTATGAAAATTTTATTTCCATCATAACTTTATGTATCAAATAGTATGAATAAATGGTCACATTATTTAGAAAAAATATTCTTTTTGACTTATTGTTTTGTTGTTGTTTTGAAAGATTTCAGTTGTGTATTTTTGTTTCATTTTCTTTGTGTTTACTTGATCAATAAACAATGAAGTATTTAAAAATATGCTTCCTAAAAATTAGGGCAAGAAGAAGAGAATTTTGTATTTCCTTCAACCACAGTTGCTCAAGTTTTCATATGTGCTGTGAAATTCACAGAGCTCACTCCGCACCATGAACCTTTATATCTTTTATAGGATTGGCACCTAAACAGTTAAACAACCAAATTCCTGAGCTAATTCATGCAAAGAAAATGTTTAATAGCAAGTTACACAGAAAGAATAGTGGTGACCTTATTTCTTCTCAATGTGTTATCCATTTTCTATTCAGAGCCAAACTTGAAGTTCCTCTTCCTGCCAAAAAGAAGTGGGATAACCCCCTGTCTATCACACTGCAGAGCAGAATACTGATTCTGCAGAGCACAGGCAGTCAGCCAATAAATAAGGAACAGAGAACAGAATCTGCTCAGCCACGCTAGGAGAACGAGAAAGAATTCCTGCAGGAAAAAAGTAATCCGTAGCAGACATTTATTAGATGATATTGGAAGTATACAAGCACTTTCATACTTAAAGTTCTTCCATCAGGTAGAGAATGAGGCCAAAGATTTTCTTCAGTTACTAATGGGCATCCTGCTGAAAGGAAGTAGAGACCAGTACAGGTCAGTATGAGGTAGAACACAACCACAGAATCAACTGAAAGCAAATCAAGGAGCAAAACCTAGAATAGACTAGAAGAGGAAATGTTGTCTTAGTCAAACCGGAAAGGAGTTTTTCTTGTTCACTGGGCAACGTGCACAAATAAATCTCCTTCATTTATTTTCCTTCAACACATATTTTTGGAACAACCCTAGGCTGCTGGGGAGAAAAGGAAGCCAAGCAGATATGGTCCTTGCCTTTTTAGAGATTACAGTTCAAGGAAGAAGACAGATTAATGAAACAATCAAAATGCACACGTGAAGTCATGACTTCGAGAAGTCCTCCCAGCCTAGAGCATTTGCTCCAGCTCTCCCTCTGCCTCTGGCTTGCTTCTCCAGCTGTCAGTTCTCTCACTTTTTTCATGTAGTTGCTCAAATCCTGCCTTCCAAAGGAAGCTACCTCAAGTCACCATATTAATATTATAGCCTTTATCCATCTCCAGTTGCTGGCTCACACAATCCCTTGTCCCAAACTCCTGCTTCCTCTTAGAATTCATTATACTTTTAATATGAAAAACCTTTTATTTTAAACATTTTAAATACCTTTACTAACTTACAAATTTATTGGTGCTGTCTGTCTATGGCTAGATATATTTCTGTAGGTTAGATATGTTTCTTGAAGGTAGGGAACTTAGTTTATTTTGTTCATTAGGTTCATGTCCCCAAACATCTAAGACAATATCTGATACATAGTAGGTGCTCAGTACTTAATATGTGAATGAATGAGGTTCCGAGGGTCTATCAACACATCTTGAAGTGGTCAAAATGGTTAACATTGTTATGAATTACTGTACTTGACTTAACTCCATAGTAAATGTCTTTCTGCTTTTTGTTTTCCTCGGGAGATTCACCCAAGTTTTTAGTTTTCTCAATTACTTCATAATCATGAAGAATTATTTCAAAAAAGAATTATTAAAGAAACAAATTATTAAATTTTAATTAATTTCAAGAATTATTTTTAAAAAATCCCCTCTCCCCACCAAAACTAAATAAGAACAAGGCAATCCCTATTTACTCTTCATTCTAAGGCTGATATTCAGATTGTATCAATCAGGGAAGTGGCTTCTTTGCAGAATGTTGTCTTAAAATGATTTAGTTTTATTTAAAGGTGCTGGGTCTTATATAATTCAACATTACACACCTGGACATATGTAACATGGGTTTGTATCCATTATTTTCATGATTAAACGACAGTGTTTCCATGACCTCTAATTTATCAAATGTTCTCTGTTCTTTGTTTTTTTTAACACAAAAAAATGTTATTACAATTCTTACTTACTGGATTCCCTCCATTACTATCTTTATAAAAATTTTAATTTATGGAACATTTCTATGGTTTACAGAGGAGAATATTTGAAATCATAACTGTCTTAGAAAAATCAGGTTACATGGGCACCATCCCTGCAACAGATCTTCAGCATATAGTTAAGCATTGATTATGTGCCAACATCTGGGGATTTAAAAATGAGAGGACATAGAGGATCCTTAAGGAGTTGCTTGGCTCTATTAGCCTTGGAATTGAGCCATTAAAATGCTTCACTGCTGCCTAAATTCTAGGCCAATCATGTATAAGCGTTGTCATAATTTAAAGAGCCCTGCTGAAACTAAAATTCTCTCCTTAATGTTCTCTTTTTTTCCCCTCCTTTCTCTCTAGTGGCCCCCTCAGAACTTTCCTGAATTCTCTGCAGAAATCAAATCTATGTGTAACTGGCTATCTTTATTCACAGAGCTGGAGTTCACTGGTTTCCCCAGAAACTGCCACCCTTCACTCTCAGATACTTTTTTAAAACCTGGGAAATGGTACAATCAGATGTATATTTAGGCAGTAGTTATGGATGCAGTTTGAAGAGTGGAGTGGAGGTGGTGGGATGAGATGCAGGATGTCATACTTGAGGAATGAGGGTACCCTGAATTAGAAAAATGGCAAATGGAGAAGAAAGAAATGTAGAGATTGCCTTGAGGTGAGTGTGTGGAAGAATTAGAGAGGATGAAACAAAAGATGACACCCACATTTCTGGCTTGAGCACTTAGGTGTCACTCTCAGAGAAAAGAGATCAATTTGGGGAAAGATGACGGAGTCATCCATGGTCAAATTGAATTTAGATGTCTGAGTGTTATCAAAAAGAATATTAGTTTAAGGTATGTATCTCTGAGACTTTTGGGTAGATATTAGATTTGGAATTTATTAGCATGTCAGTGTTAATTGAAAGCATATTTATAGATAATAAGGGTGTGAGGTAGAAGAAGACTACCTTGTGATTTTACTACCATAGCGACATACAGAGGAGAAAATCCCATAAATTAGACTGAGACGGGGTTGCCAGAGAAAAAGAAAAACCAGAGGCTTTCATATTCATAAGCAATGCACCTGTTATAACTCCCATCACATCCATGAATCTTGAATCCTGTAGATGAGAGCAGAGTGGAGGGGGAGACAGTCACTGTGCAGGATGTTAAAGTTGAAGAATGACCACATGAGAATGGATGATGGCTATTGGCGGTGATCAGAAGGGAGAGTGTGCTATGACTGGAAGGCGCATGCTTTCTGTTGGTAAGAGCAAAGAGTTCTTTAGGTGTGAAAGGAGGAGACACTTTTTGAGAAGATTGTAGGAAAACAATATTTTGAGAGGAGAAACAAAGTTGATTTAAGGCATTGGAAGGATGAAGGAAACATTCAGTTAAAAGACTCTGGATATAGAGGGATTTTAACAACTAAAGGTTTGGCAAAGTAGAAAGCTTTAGAACCGAGGGGAGCAAGAGGTAATTGTGTTAAATGGAAGGCAGCCTAGAGTATTACAGGGTAGTGACGTGGGAAACAAAACCAGAAAGGCTTTCGTTGGGTATTGTCTAAAGATAGCAGGGATTTGAAGCAGATGAGTTTGACTGTCTCTACAGTTACTAAACTGTCTTGGCTCTATCCTATGTGGCTGAAGTTTTTGTGTTTCTTGGGGAGTTTTCTTTGGCCTATGAATCTCTGCCCTTTCACCAATGAATAGGTCTGGAAGTGGAAATAAACCACCCAAGGTCTGGATTGATGGTGTAGACTGAGTGAGTTAACCAATTTTCTTCAAGTAGCCAAACAATGTTGACTTCTATGTGCTAATCTTTGAGCTACATTGAGCACCTCCCTAGTACAGTATAGATATAGCCCCCAAGGCCATGTCCCCAGTGACCTCCTTCCTCTGGTCATGGCCTGCCTTCCCATAGTTAACCACGCAGCAGTCTGTTAAAATTATTAATCCATCCAATCAATTAACCCACCAGTAATATCAGAGCCCTTGCAACCCAATATTTTCACCTCTGAACATTGCTGCATTGCCTAATGTGTGAGCTTTTTAGGGGCCATTCCTAGATCCAAACCACAATGCGTACATATTTTTCAAAACCTGAAGCATGTGGGTGGGGCTGGATAACCCTGCAGCTACTGCATCTACTCTTTGCAGAACTATATGGGCCTGGCTCAAGGGGACTGCTCTACATTAGGGTGGAGTTTCTTCCCTCAGTGTCTAGGAGAATCAACAGAGAAGAGGGGTTACTTTGCTTGTCAGAAGTTCACATTGATCATGGCCAAAAGAGGGCAGCAAAGGGTCACATACAAAAGGTGATTTTAAGAGGTGCGGAAGAGTGGGTGCAAGATACCAAATCAAGAGTTAAGAATCTTGGGTGCTAGGGACAAGGGTGATATTTTTTTTACAGAAACTCACCCTGGAAATGTGAGGGGAGGGGGAAATTTAGTAAGGAAAGAGTCTGTGAATCCTCAGGTCTAAAGAGCATGGTTTTAAAAAAAAACCCTAGAATCTTAAAACCTAGGAATGAAGAGGATACAGTAAGGCATTTGCTCTTTGGTTAGGGAGTAATTTGTAATGATTGTGTTTTTTGCTACTAAGAGCATTCCTTATCCAGGCCAATCCCCCACCTCTGCTTCTTATTTCATAGGTACCAAAGGTTGACCTTGGACGTGTGACCTGCAAGTCACAGAATGGGTGGAAAGATAGGAGGTTCAGGGGAGTGAAGGAAAGCTACCATATACACAGGAGAAAAGCTTTAAGAAGATATTGGAATTCTGACTGTTCTTAATGGCCCAAAGGGAGAACCCGGACTAATGAGTGGAATGTCAGGGAGAGTGATTTCAATTTAAAATAAGGATTTTCTACTTCTGCCATCCAATCTCATGTTACTCCTTTCTTGTCCACTCCAGCCACACTGGTTTCCTTTCAGTCCCTCAAACCTACTTTCTATTCCTTCATTGTTAGCATGGTTGGATATCTGTTCTCCCTCAGCACTTGACTTCAGAATGATTTCTTAAGAGACTTCTTTTCTCAGCATCCTTTGGCCTTCTCTGTTACAGCATTGTGACCCATCCCTGTACTCACTTATTCCTGTAGTACACTAGTTACCATTTATAACTATGCATTCTTTTGTTTTTCTATGCTTATTATCTGCTTCCCTTGAAGCATAGGGCCACATGTATTTTATTCCCCATGGAATACCCCAAATGTAGTCTAACACCTGAATTGTGGTGGTAGTTTAGTCAGTTTTTGCTGGACAAATATACTGAATAGGTTGCCCTTGGAGTTGCTCATCATGGAAGGTTATTTAACTTACAGTCAGCTAAGATGTTGTGTAAAGGATATGAGGCTCAGACGGATGGTCACTGAAATGACATTTGAAGTTACTTTCTATCATTCAATTCTATTATTCCAAGAAATGAAGAGTATAAAATAAATGACTTTAGAATGGAAGCAATAATGAGTCAATGGCCCATCAATATGAAAAGGAAAGAGAATAAATGTGTCTGATTAGAGAGTAATGGAGATCTTTTCAAGCCATTAATAAAAGTAGAAAGTGTAATGTGTAAGGAATCTGGACCTTGGATAACTCCATAGTCTGGAGTAAGTTCTTAGGGAAATACTGAGGGACTAATACAAAAGCCATATCTGAAAATAACTCCTTATTCTCTTTGTATCTTCAGTAACTCCCAGAGTATCAGATGCAGCAAGTGAACAATACATAGTTGCTGAATAAATAAATAAGAGAACTTTTAGAAACCACACCAACAAGCTTTCATAAATCTCTCTGCTGTAGAGCCTGTCTTAAACCATCCCCTTTGCTCAGTATCATTTTGCTGTTGATGGCTTAACATCCTGCTACAGATAACTTACTGACAACATGTCTTTTGACTAGAGATAGAATGGTAGACAACTATGATTGTCATTGCTGGGGGTGGGTGCAGGACCAAATCATTGCTCAAAACATTTTTAGTTTTCTGAGATTTGCCTAAAGGTTGCTTTTACATTTTGTTAAACTTGTCATTTAAAATAGATACAATAATAACTAATGTTCACTAAGAAGATAGATTTAGATAATTAACTTTTCTGAAGTTTTTCTTAGCGCACATATCACAAACTGTCAAATATTAATACTAATAAAATATATATTTTAACAGCCGCAATTGTGTTGGATAGACTTTAAGGTGGCCCCTATGACTTCCAACTCCTGCTGTTCATGAGATTCTTTAATAATGATCCCATCATAAGTGTGAAGGGTTCTGTGTGTTGCTTCTCATTGATAAATACAACAAAGGTGTTGGGATGCTGCTCCTGTGCTTGTGCTATGGTAAATGAGACTCTGTTTTGCTGATAGACTTGTCTAGAGCCTCTCTCTCTCCTCCTATCTTTGAAAAGCAAGCTTCTATGAACCCCACAGGCACAAGAAAAGTGAATTCTGCCAATAACCTGAGGAGAGGATACTTTCCCAGTTGAGCCTCCACATGAGAAGCTGTCTCTGCTGATACTCTGTTGGTAGAGTGCTCAATTAAGATATATCAAGACTTCTGAACCACATAGATTAGCATATGTTATATGTAAGTTGTTTCAAGTCACTAAGTTTGTGATGACTTGTTATGGAACATTGAATAGAATCTAGCCATCAGCACATATCACAAAATATAGAGCATGACTCCCCAGAAGCTATTTATTTAGGCTTCAAAACAATAAAGAAACAATGATATATCTCATTTTAATATCTGATGATTTATGCTAATTTTCAAACTCTTGGGTGATTTATGCTAATTTTCAAATTCTTGCTGAACCTTTGTTTCATGTTTAATCATTACACAAGTTCAGCTTGGTGGTTATTCCCTGGACTCATTCACATCCCATAGGGAGCTAAAGCTCTTATTAACTGCCACTTGTCTCAGATTCATGTGGATGCAGAGATGTAGTTACTAGCACTGACCATGAATCATGCCGTGTGACAAGCATTTGTGTTGCAATTTGTTATTATTCGCAATTCGCTTTTATGAGTGCAGTTCTCAAATTGGATTTCCTTTTCAGCAGGAATCCTCTGCCTATAGTATGACTAATATTTGGAAAGGGACTGGAATAAATGTGGGGAAAATCACTAAGAAGGCAATGCAAAAAACTAGACAAAAGATGACAGTCACTTGGGCTGAAATGGTGGTCATGATGATGGTAGAAATGGAGAGAAGTAGACCAATGTAAGAAGTGCAAAGATACAACAGGACTGCCTCTTTTTTTTTTTTTTTTTGTCATGGAACATGTAAATGGTGGAGACCCACTGCTCAAGATTTCAGTGCTCCTGAAAATCCAGTGAGCCTCATTCATGGTTCTATGCTGCTGAGGTCACGTTGGCTTCCATCATCATGGTGTGATCTACATGGATTTGGAACTGGATAACATCCTTGTAGATGAAAACAGTTATTGCAAACTGGCCAATTTTGGGATGTGGAAGGGAGGAATTCTGAATGGCATAACAACTATCATATTCTGTGGGAGTCCAAATTGCATAACTCCTGAGATCCTGCAGGAGGTGGAATATGGCCCCTTAGTGGACTGGTGAGCCCAGGGGTGCTGATGTACAAGATCATGGCTGGCAGCCTCCTTTTAGGCTGATAATGAGGATAACCTATTTGAGTCTATCCTCCATGATGACATGCTGTACTCATTCTGGATTAGCAAGGAGGCTGTTAGCATCCTCTCACTGAGATGCTTAGGGCCAAGAACCCACACAAGCGCCTGGCCTATGTGGTCACACAGATTGGCGAAGATGCCATCAAGCAGCACCTTTCTTCAAGGAGATTGACTGGGTGCTTCTGAAGCATAAGACTAAACCACCCTTCAAACAGAGAATTAAAATCAAAAGAGATGTAATAACTTTGATCAAGACTTTACCTGGAGCTGGGTGAGGTAGCACATGCCTGTAATCCTAGTGACTCAGGAGGCTGAGACAGGAAGATCTGAAGTTCAAAGCCAGCCTCAGCAATTTAGCAAGGCCCCAAGCAACTCAGTGAGACCCTGTCTCTAAAAAAATGCAAAACAGTGCTGGGGACGTGGCCTGGTGGTTAAGCGTCCCTGAGTTCAATCCCTGGTACCAGGAAAAAAAAAAAAGACTTTACCTGGGAAGAGCCATGCTCATGCTGTGGTTGAGGCAATAGTGAAGCAGATCAACCAGGAGGAATTTGAAGCCTTCAAGCCTTCTCCTACTTTGGTGAAGACCTCATATCTTGAGAAACCACTGTAGGCATGTGGAATTTGCTGATGCTGCACGGACCACTGAGAAGATCCTGTGTCCAGAGGCTCAGAAGTTCTTGAACTATTCCTTCTTCCCCGAGCCCCAGTCCCATGTCCACTCTCTATTTATTATATCCCCATAACCCAGGCCATCTCTCCTACTCTACCCTCCATCCTCTTGATGACCAGAAGATGTTCTTGGTTCTTACCTCACCATAAATGCAGACTTGAGTTGGGTCAGCAGTAGCCCGTACATGCTGCTGTGTTTGGACTGTCCACAGCCTGGTTCCACCTCTTGGGGACTTCTGGTAGTGAAAGCAACTTCATTTCTTTTTAATCACAAAAGAAAAAAAATTAGGTAAAAAGACTGTCAGAATGGCAGTCATAAAGAATACAGGCAACAATAAATGTTGGCGAGGTTGTGGTGAAAAAGGTACACTCATACATTGCTGGCAGGATTACAAATTGGCACAGCCAATATGGAAAGCAATATGGAGATTCCTCAGAAAACTGGAATGGAACTACCATTTGACCCAGCTATCCCACTCCTTGGTTTTTACCCAAAGTACTCAAAATCAGCATTCTATAATGACACAGCCACATCAATGTTTATAGCAGCTCAATTCACAATGGCTAGACTATGGAACCAATCTAGGTGTCCCTCAATAGATGAATGGATAAAGAAAATGTGGTATATACACTCAATGGAATATTACTCAGATTTAAAGACAGGTAAAATTATGGCATTTGCCAGTAAATGTTGGAGTTGGAGAATATCATGCTAAGTTAAATATGCCAATCCTACAAAACCAAAGTCCGAATGTTTTCTCTAATATGTGGATACTAATTCACAATAAGGCAGGGGGCACTAGGGAAGAATAGTATCACCTTAGATTAGGTAGAGGGAAGTGATGGGAGGGAAGAGGAGGGGATGTGGGGATAGGAAAGATAATAGAATGAAATAGGCATTATTACTGTATGCATGTATGTGACTGCATGACCAATATGATTCTGCAACATGTACACTCAGAAAAATGAGAAATTATACCCCATCTAAGTATGATATATCAAAGTACATAAATGCATTTTACTGTCATGTATAACTAATTAAAACAAATAAAAAATAAAAGACTCTGAGCATGGGCATGGCTCTTCCCAGGTAAAGTCTTTTTTTTTTTTTTGGTACCAGGGATTGAACTCAGGGACACTTAACCACCAGGCCACGTCCCCAGCACTGTTTTGCATTTTTTTTAGAGACAGGGTCTCACTGAGTTGCTTGGGGCCTTGCTAAATTGCTGAGGCTGGCTTTGAACTTCAGATCTTCCTGTCTCAGCCTCCTGAGTCACTAGGATTACAGGCATGTGCTACCTCACCCAGCTCCAGGTAAAGTCTTGATCAAAGTTATTACATCTCTTTTGATTTTAATTCTCTGTTTGAAGGGTGGTTTAGTCTTATGCTTCAGAAGCACCCAGTCAATCTCCTTGAAGAAAGGTGCTGCTTGATGGCATCTTCACCAATCTGTGTGACCACATAGGCCAGGCGCTTGTGTGGGTTCTTGGCCCTAAGCATCTCAGTGAGAGGATGCTAACAGCCTCCTTGCTAATCCAGAATGAGTACAGCATGTCATCATGGAGGATAGACTCAAATAGGTTATCCTCATTATCAGCCTAAAAGGAGGCTGCCAGCCATGATCTTGTACATCAGCACCCCTGGGCTCACCAGTCCACTAAGGGGCCATCTGCCTTCAGATATAGAATCCTGACACCTCTTGCTTCTCATCCCTCATGTCCTGCACTTTTGCCCAGGAGAAAAGACTTTGCTCTTCCACATGAGGCCAGATGCCCTTGAGGCATCTCATATGGAAGGAGCCCAGGAGATGCTTCAGGTGGCTAGAGGTATCGGTTTGCTATAAAATGGCTCATTTTTGCTTGCTTTGGTCTTTTGGGCATAACAAAGTTACATAAGTTTGTATTTCATGGAAAAAGTCATTCTTTGTAGGAAACATAATTTTGATTTTGAATTCCATTAACATATTATCAAATTTGCTTTCTAATTGCCCCAAATACAGAAATTCCAGTATGAGTCCAGGCAGACATTAAAGGGTTAATATATGATGAGAATCCAGTAGTCCAAAGTTTGTGCTGTTGAACACTTACTGACACATGGGAGCTGTATGAATAGAGAGAAAAAGAAGCAAGTGACATTCCTCATTGCTTAAGTTCTACCTGAACACAAAAGCCACCAGAGCGATGGTCAAAACCCTGGGTTTCTTGTGAAACTTGGCTCCCAAATTTTCTTTCCAGGTTCATCTTAAGTTTTCAGTGTAAACGAAATGCTATCTATTTTCTGCAGCAGTGTGTGATTTTGGCACAATTCTACAGGATGGGAGTACTACTGCATTGTGGTTTCTTAAACTTTAAACATGTCAAGTTAAACATGAAAGATCTGCTTTTGGAACAAGTGGAATGGGGCTCAACATGGATTAGGCAAAGGGTTTGGGAGACGGAAGAGCAACTGGTGAAAACTGACAATGTGGCAAGACGTCCCGGGAATTTTGCTTCTGTGTGACATTCAATGGCAACTCATGTGGACACTTAAATGGATGTGATACTTCTTCCTGTAGATAGGCCAACAGTTTTATGTTCTTTGATTTCCAAGGGTTCTCTGTGGCTTTGTGTATTTCCCCAAGGTCATTTGATTACCTGCTTCTGCAATCTATTTCAGAAACCTAGATTTCCCAGCTGCCCCTAAATACATGAACATGCAAGTGGCAGAGTGGCAGTAATGGATCTTTTTGTCTTTTGTACATTTGAGATTTTTGTATATAATTTGCTGCAGGCCTGTGGAATTAATTCACTGGATTTAAAAGTATCAAATGCTACGTGTTTAGGCATATTAGAGAACTTTAGTCAATAAAGGAATAGACTATATCTGTCAGTTAAGTCTAAGTTATTGATTGTATTATTGAGTTCAGGGTAGTTAACATTTCCATCTCCTTAAATATGTTTTTAAAATTTCCAACTATAAAGGAATAGACTAAAGTTCTCTAATATGCCTTAACATGTAGCAGTTTGCAATACTCTAAAAGTGTATTTGTTCAAGTTACTGAGAGAGGTTTGTTCTGGGAGGGGAGTCCTTTTTATTTATTTTAAAAGCTGTATTAACTTTCACATATAGTTTAAAAAAAACTGTAGTTCTCAAACCCTAGGGCACTACAGAAAACTAATAGGTGACTATGGAATATTTTAAATTTTTGAAGGAAATACTGTAATACTTGACTTCTATCAGGTATCATGTGAACTACTAACTCAAGGTAGTTCAGTTTCAGCATTAGATTGTGTTACAATTTTTCTGATGATGTCATAGCTTTGTGAAGTAGAGATTTTGGTGAATTTTGAAACAAAATATAAGTACTGTCTGTACATGGATATGGAACAAAAAATTTTTGCAAGTGGCAAGTGTCCAATCTGTTTTCAAGGTTTGAGAAGTCACATATTGTCCAAGTACTTTAGTTAGTAGTTGAGGTCATTTAAAACATATGCATTTTCCCAATGGCTATAAATAGGATACAAATACCTATCAAGTTATTTGTATTTTAACTACTTACAGAATTATGGATGTTAATTTTGGGTTCCATGAATGAATCACTGAGACACTAAGGATGTTGTAAAATGAGAAATGTTTAGAAACTTCCCCAAAAGTGCTTAAATCACAACACTTAGCAATGACTTTTAAGACTTTATTTCTAATAACAAACTCAATAAACAAGCAAATGCATCTTCTGGGTTATAAAGTTTGTTGTTGACTAAGTTTCTGTCTGCATACTGTTTTCAAATTTTATTTTTAAAATATTTTTATTATTATTATTCACATTTGTGGGATACTGTGAAATAATTCAGCAAAAGTACACAGTGAGGGTGTAATGACCAAATCAGAGTAGTTAACATTTCCATCTCCTTAAACATGTTTTTAAAATTTTCAATTTGTGCAGAATAATTGTAGACAATAGCTAAGACATGGAATCAACATACACACATCAGTGGCTGTATAGATTGAGAAAAATCATAAATATATATATTCATATATATGTATATGTGAAATTTATTCAAACATAAAAGGAATGTTGTCCTATGATTTGTGGCAAAATTGAAGGAACTGGAGGATATATTAAATGAAATGTCAGATGCAAAAAGACAAATTATGCATGTAAAACAGTGATTACTAGAAGTTGGGAAGGGTGGGAAGAAGAGGAATATTGGGGGGGGGAGATAACAAGTCCCCAAACCAGTTAGATTGAAGAAGTCCTAGGGTTCTATAGTGGTAGGATTGTAGTTCACAGTAACCTTTTAAATATCTTATGAATGGCTAGAAGAGAGAAGCTCAAAGGCTCTTAACACAATGTAATGATAAGGATTTGGAAATGTTATTTATCCTGGGTATACTATTAAAAACATCATATTGGTAATAGAAACAAGAATAGACAAACGGGGACAACATCAGATATAAAATTTGGGGCATGAAAGTGCACAGTCCATGAAGTGAAAATGCAATATATGAGAGACCGTATTTGCAAATAATATATCTAATAAGAGATTAATACAATATATAAAGAACTACTACAATTCAACAACAAAAAATCAAATAAGCCAATTAAAATAAGTATTTGAGTAAATAAATTCTCCCAAAATGATATACAAATGGGCAGCAAATATATGAAAAGATGCTCATCACTAATCATCAGAGAAAAGCAAATCAAACCTAAATAAGATATCATTTCACACTCTTTAGAATGACTGCTATCAAAAACCAGAAATAATTAGTGTTAATGAGGATGTGGAAAATTTAGAACTCTGGTATGTCATAGGTTCTGGAAATTGGGAAATTACGTAACTTGGAAAAACAATGTGGGTTAATATTTTAATATTTTCAAAATATTAAAAAGAAAACTTTCAAATGTGCCAGCTGTCCCACTTCTAACTCTATATTCAAAAGAATTGAAAGCAGGGTCTTCAAGAGTTGTCTTTTTTAAATTTTTTTTTTATCTCATGTTTACTACAGCACTACTCACAGTAGGCAAGAGGTATAAGCATTCTAGATGCCCATCATGGGTTAATGGTTAAATAAAATGTAGTATATACATGCAATAAACATTATTTAGTGTTTAAAAAGAAGGAAATCCAGTCACATGGTACAATGCGGATGAATACTGAAGACACTGTGCTAAGTGAACCAGGTCCCACCCACACAAGGACAATTACTGTATGATTTCACTTGTATGGGGTATCTGAGGAATCAAGTTCATAGAAACAGAAAGCAGAATGGTAGCTATCAGGGGCTAGAGGAGGGGGAAATAGAAGGTTTTTAGTGAATATGAAGTTTCATGTTTGCAAGATGAAAGAATTCTGTAGATCTGTCTTCCAACAACATGAATATACTTATCTCTATTGAACTGTACCTTAAGATAAATTTTGTTTTTTTTTAAACACAATAAAACAAGTCATCATTTAAATATATAT
>NW_026000101.1:10720096-10721953 GCF_001458135.2 Marmota marmota marmota | reverse complement strand
TTTTTTTTTTTTTTTTTTCTGAGAAGCTGATTTCATATTCCAGATTCATGGAGCAAAACATTTTAATTCATGAACCTTCAGAATATACCTCTGTGCTCATCTACCATATTGGGAATAATGTGAGTGAAAGGAGTCAGGACAGGACAGGCTTGGTTGTGTAGTGACAGCTTCAAGAATAGCCCCTGTTCCTCCCCATAAATGCCAAATCAAATCAAATAAATAAGGGAAAGGGAAGGAATCTGCATTTCAGTTCTGTTTTATTTATATGAAGGCCTGCATGCTGTTCATAACTCTAGGACTTGATCCAGGACATGCGGTTATGTTACTATAACCCCCCCACTTTTAATTCTCATAAAATTTAAAAGTTAAGTTTTAGACAAGCAACCCAGGAATACATTCATGTTGTAAAAGATTAAAGCAAAAGTTAAAAATGTGAGGTCAAATGAAAAAGCTATGCTTCATTTCTACCCTGGTTCCACCATTCCAATCTTCACAGCTTGTTAATATACATATTTTCAGACCTCTATCTATGTGTTTCATACATGTATATGTATATATTTGAATTTGTCTTTTTTTAAGAGAAAATATGATATGCCTATAATTTTTGAGTTAATGTTTTCACCTAGTGCTGTGCTTTCAGTCTTTTCTGTATCTCTGCATACATAGCTACCTAATTCTTACCCACAGTAGCATTATGATTCCATGCAGTACATATAATTTACTAGACTACTGCTCTACTGGTGGGTTTTCCAGATGTTTAGAAGACTCCAGTGCAGCCTAGTGGAATTGATACATATTTTTTAGAAAATAGAAATTAGATTGAAAATTGCTGGTCTGTCTTTTCAGTTGTAGGTCCTGAGAAGGCAACCTTTCTACCATGTAATTGATAATGTGATCAACCCTAACTTCATTAATCTTATTTATGTATGACTAGAGAGAGAAAAAATAAGTTTGCCAATGAATAAGGCATAACAAAAGAAAGAGAACCCTGATGACTCAGAGAAAAGGCATATTTCTGAAAATCCTTACTGTAAGGCACAGATAAGTGTTTGGTATTTAAGAATATGGTAAAGAATTGAGAGTAGAAATCCATGAATGGAAAATAGCTTAGATAAAAATTAGAGTTATGAAATAACCCCAAGTTAGTGGGGCTCTTGATATTTGAACAATTAATAATCTCTTTGGAATTAAGGTGAAATAGTTCTCTATTTCAGATTCTATATCAGAATAAATTTAATATGAGTAGAATTAAAAGTAAAAAATTAAATAAAATGAACTGGGGATGTGGCTAAGTGGTTAAGCACCCATGTATTCAATCCCTGATACAAAAAAACAAAAAACAAAGCCAGGTGCAGTGGCACACTCCTGTAATCTCAGTGGCTTAGGAGGCTGAGGCAGGAGGATAGCAAGGTCAAAACAAGCCTCAGCTAGAGTAGGGTCGAAGAGCATGAGAAGAAGATTAACATTAAACAGGGATGAGAGGTGGGAGGGAAAGGGAGAGAGAAGGGAAATTGCATGGAAATGGAAGGAGACCCTCAGGGTTATACAAAAGTACATACAAGAGGAAGTGAGGGGAAAGGGAAAAAAAATACAAGGGGGACAAATGAATGACAGTAGAGGGGGCAGAGAGAGAAGAGGGGAGGGGAGGAGAGGGGGGGATAGCAGAGGATAGGAAAGGTAGTAGAATATAACAGTTACTAATATGGCATTATGTAAAAATGTGGATGTGTAACCGATGTGATTCTGCAATCTGTATTTGGGGTAAAATTGGGAGTTCATAACCAACTTGAATCTAATGTATGAAATATGATATGTCAAGAGCTTTGTAATGTTTTGAACAACCAATAAAAAAAAATT
>NW_026000101.1:10634053-10716317 GCF_001458135.2 Marmota marmota marmota | reverse complement strand
GAGGGGAGGGGGGATAGTAGAGGATAGGAAAGGCAGCAGAACACAACAGACACTAGTATGGCAATATGTAAATCAATGGATGTGTAACTGATGTGATTCTGCAATCTGTATATGGGGTAAAAATGGGAGCTCATAACCCACTTGAATCAAAGTGTGAAATATGCTATATGAAGAACTATGTAATGTTTTGAACAGCCAACAATAAAAAATTAAAAAAAAATAATAAAATATAGAACTCGCTGGGGATGGGGCTCAGTGGTTAAGCATTCCTGGGTTTAATCCCTAGTACCAATAAACAAACAAATAAATAAATAAGAAAATAATGGTGAATGTATTTCTGGTCTTGGAAAATACTTTCCAAATATAAGGTAAAAAACAGAAAATGTAAGTAAATAATGACAATTTAGCTAAATATATCTGAACAAAAAAAATGTATACCTACAAAGGGACACATAGGAAACTGGTGTGTTGAGAGCATTTCATGGAAGACAGAGTTTAATATACATAATATAAAAACAATCTAAGCAATCAATACAAGAAAGACAAATACCCTAATAGAAAAAATAGGTTAAGAACATGAGTAAATAATTCATAAGAAGGAAACTAGCCAATAAAATGTAGAAAAACATATCTGACCCCAGTAGTTATTTTTTTATTTTTTATTTTGTGTGGTGTTGGGGATTGAACCCAGGGCTTTATACATGTGAGACAAGCACTATATCAAATGAGCTATATCCCCAGCCTCCCAGTAGTTATTGAATTAAAGTAAATAGAAATGTAACCAGCTTAAAATTTTTAATTTGCATGGTTTAAAAATGTAAATACCCAGTTTAGACATGGGTGAAAATCTGACTATTCTGGAGGAAAATTCTGCAACACTGTATATCATAGAGCCTTAGAATTCTTGCACCTTTTGATTGGTAATCTTGACGAATGTATTCTTAGAACAGTTGTAGGGATATGCTGAAAAATGTGTGCACAGGAATCTTCATTGAGACATTATTTATAATGAAATACTCAAAATAAGCATCCATTTATGAGAATAGTTTAAAATATTGTAAAATAAGTAAAACCACATTTAGTAATAACATTTAATGACATTTAAATTTTAAGATGTCATAAAATGGAGACATAATTTACAAAGAAGTATTTATATAATGCTCAGTTTTAAATAATAATTATCTACTATTTTTTGGGAGAAGTTATTGGGGATTAAACCCAAAGGCACTTTACCTCTGAGCCACATCCCTACTCCTTTTTATTTTTTATTTTAAGATAGGGTCTTGCTAAGTTGCTTAGGGCCTTGCTAAGTTGCTGAGACTGGCCTTGAACTTGTGATCCTTTTGCCTTAGCTTCCCAAGTTACTGGAGTCTATGATTTTGATAGAGAATGAACTGAAAGATGTTACTTGTGAATATCTTTGTTTTTTTTTGGACTGGGGATTGAAGCCAGGGGTTCTCTACTACTGAGGCACATCTCCAGCCCCATTTTGTATTTTATTTAGAGACAGGGTCTCACTGAGTTTCTTAGGGACTCACTAAGTTGATGAGACTGGCTTTGAACTTGCAGTCCTCCTGCCTCAGCCTCCTGAGCTGCTGGGCTTAGTGGCATGACCTACCATGCCAGGCAATATCTGTGATTTTTGTAGTAGTCATTTGAAAGATTGCACACAAATTTTTATTTTTCTCTATCTTCTAAATTTATTAAAATATTATAAACATTTATTTATATATACCTGGGAGATTAAGAAATGATACATATTTTTAAAATGTCATCCATATTTTAAAGCTTCTAAGAAAAAGTTAGGAGACATAATGAGGATATTAATTAAAATGTTAGTGAAAAAAAGTTAGTTAAATGTTTCACTATTGACTGCACTCTGGAAATTGTAACTACTATAGATGGACAGATTTTACCATGAATCATGTTTGGTGAAGAATTGTGAATTGAGATGTGTTACTGACTACAATTATGTAATGCCTTTCTAATAGGGGTTTTTTTTTTGTTGTTATATTTGTTTTTAGAGCCCTATGGTTATTCTTCAATTAATCCTCTGAACATTATATTTTTGAGACCTTAGAGAATCTTAGATAGTCAGAGCTGGAGGGAATCCTGGATCATTTGGTTCGGTTCTTTTCATTTCACGTCTGAGAACACAGGGACATTGTATGATATCTTCACTGAAACGGAGACAGAGGCAATAGTGGCCTTTATTCTTCTCCACTCCTATAATGTGCTATGTGTATATATCTGAAGATGATTCTGCACACCTGTTTAATAGCTCTTACAGTTGAATAGGCAAATTCCCTGTGGTTAGAAAGGAATACTGAATATATTTCTGCCCAATGATCCATGTGAAAACTTATTCAAGGCATTTCCATACATGTTTTGATCTACCTGGGCATAGGCATTTTTTGAGGGGGTTATTAGAGCTTTAATAATGTGCCTAATGCATAAAATTCCCAGACTTGGCTGTGATTTCTCATCTACAGGGCTGTAAGTACAGCCCTCATCAGGAGCTCATTTAACCTCTTAGCTTTTAAAAAAGAAATGGAGATGGTTAACTTTACTTTGATATCAACTTTGAAAAATTCCTGCTGCAACTACCTATGTAGAATGGTTTGTGTCTCATCAATATTGGTGTACCAGGGTTTTGTACGCTGTGATAATTTCTGATTAAATGAAAATGACTTCCAGATTGAATACTGGAATGTTTTACATATGGTGCAAAAAGTCTTGGCTTCATGTTCTTTCCTATTTTATGTTGTTAAATACTTCCCTCAACCATAGATAGAAATACTTGGCATCTAATTTAAAATTTTAAACATATATACATTATTCTTTTGCTCAAATTCTTCATTTTTTAAATTAAATATTCCTACTAATTGTTAACGTGGCAAACATCTCTTTTAGTAAATATTCAAAATAAAAACATTAAGAACATGGAACAATGAAATTTGCATGAAATTGTGAAAGGAAGGTGTGTTGATGATACTGTTGTATCTACTAGGAATCCTACCACAGCTTACAAACGTCATTTAGGGGTAAAACCCAGGGATTGAGTCACCACATTTCAGGATCTAGTTGTCAGCCTTGCAAGGCCAAGAATTTGGTCTTATCAGAACTCTGAGATAATTAGGCCCTAAGACATTGCTTCATTTCAATAAAAGGAGAAATAGATGCATAAACTAAAATATCAATTTACTCACTTGTAATGAGAAATATAACCATGGCTAGAACTGAATTACTCTTACCATCAGATCAGCATATTCTTTCCCTGTAGGCAATATATAAAATCTATAACATTTAATCAGAAGGTTCATCTGATGAAAATAGATTTAATTCTAGGGAGTGCCTCTCCTAAATTAAGGTAAGACTAAATTAAAAGTACAAAAATGGTATTATGCAATGCAGAACAGATGGCCTTACCTATTGCATCCTTGGTTTACCATCTCCATTCTCTGGATGTGCAGAGTATATTCATACAACTAGACCCTCTCCTTCTGAGTGCTATTTTTATAACTATATATTACTTTTGAAAAACCTTTTAAAAGTGTTTCAAGTGCTCCGCCAATGATTCAAATTCTAGCACTAGATATACTTATTCTGATTTCTTCACTGGACACGATTGTACAAGATATTGCCTAAATAAATGCTTTTGTACTCAGTTTTCCAAGATACATTACCACTTACTTTAAATAATCTTTTTACAAAACCATCAATTATGTTTTCTATGTCAAACCAGTCTATAGGCAAACTAGCTTCCCAAATGTGCTCATACATATATTTTTAGATTTATTTTCACTTACTGGTAAGTTTTCCATCCTTAGTTACCTTAAACATTATTTCAACTATTTTTGGAAGTTTCTGGAAGTGTTGCACCTGCAAGGACTCTGATGCCTATGAAGGAACTGTTGCATTCTGGAGATGCATATCAATGTGGACACTGCAGCTGTCCTTGCCATTATTACTGGCACAGGTTTCTGCCTTCATGATGCAGTCTTCTGCTTGCTGTATGCGTTGCCACTCACTGCAAGCAGGGATGTGCCCCATTGTCACAAGAGCCATGGCCAATAAGCCATGTTGCTGCAAAAGCAGCTGGCTAGATGGATGCAGAAATAATGAGATTTAAATATATCATATTAATGGTTGACACTCAAATAAAAAAATTTCTAGGTAAAGTCAGATCCTGAGGAAATGGATCAGCAGGACTAAGGGAATGGGTGGTAATGCAGAATCTGATCTTAGAATTTAGAAGTGGATTTTGGAGATGCACAGAGGAAAAAAGAAGAGAGGGAATGGAAAAGAAAAGAAGAGGTATCATTGGAGGAGGCTGGTGCAGAATTAATGATAATCCATAGCATGTTTGTAGGTGAATTTGAAGTAGCTCCCCTCTTTCTTTGCAGAGGCAATCTCTCCCCAGTTTACATGACTTGAAAAATAGAATGAGGGGTAGATTTCTTTGTCCTTGTACTTCCTTGCAAGTTTATGCAGGGTACAATTATGCAACTGTTGAAAGAACTGAAGACATTTAAAAAGAATATTAAAGAATGATACAACTGAAAAAGGACTGCATACTTTTAAGAATATAAAAGTTTTGGGTATTTACAATTAAATAAGATATCTATTTAGTAGCAAAGAATTTCTCTTGGTAGCTAGCAAAAACAGGAACAGAAGTGGGTTTTAAATACTAAATGTAGATTAGGTTAGTGTTGATTATCTCGTTTATGATATATTAATCTAGTGATTCTCACCCCCAGAAGAACCATAGTAAGAGGTTTATTGGTACACTTCACTCTGACAGCACCATCTTTTAATATTTCACACTTTATTGAACTCTGTTTTCACAACTGTGATTTTCCTTTTCTCCCCAACTCAAGTACGCTTGTCAACCACATCCAAGAGGCTGCTCTTATGTAAAACCAGCAATGCTTGGTTTCTCAGTAGGAAGATTCCTGTGCAATATTGCTTTCCTGATACTTGATGCTGGTGCTATGCTTGGATCATGATTAAAATGCTTGTTTTCCCTAAAACCATTTGAAATACAGCTCCTGGAGGTATTCTTAATTTTCAGTTTGCTGTTTTCTCAAGGGGTTGAGATTTAATCCTATCTAGAGGAAGGATAGGAAAATACTAAAAATCTTTTGATTGTGTCACTTCTTTGAAATTTTCTAGCAGATGTGTGCATACATGTGTGTATATAAACTCTTTTTTTTTGTGTGTAGAGATTTTCCATTGGTTTACAGTGGGATTGTGACCCAATAAGACCATCACATGCTGATAGCTAGCCTGGGAAAAGATGAAATTCAAGATTTGAAGTACAAATTCTAAATGTATATTGCTATTGTGCCATCATAAAGTACAAAACTTGTAATCTGAACCATTGTAAGTTGGAGCCTCTTCTTTAATATATCTGCATAGGGTTAAGGTATGTGCATGCATATGATATGTTGTGTATCTAGCTGCCTACCTGTCTGTCAATCTATCAATTGATATGTGTATGTCAGACTTGCTCTAGAGATCTCAGAAATTTAAAAAAAAAAGTTTCTTACCAACTCCCCATAAATTGTTGGTGCCTTAGGGCATTAATATCACTGCTTAGAAAATTCAAACTTGTGTATTTTCATTTGAGGTGAAATCCAGAGTTGGATTTCAGTAGTGTGGGTTAGAGGTGTGGCATGTGGGGAGTCCTGAAGGGAATGAGGCAGTAGATGGATTTCACTATAGATGCATGAAAATGATAGAATGGTAAATCTTGGCAGAAAACAAATGCTTCACTCTTCTAATAAACTGTTTTTCTGTATTCATTTCAAATCAATTTCTAAAATTGCTATGTTCACTTTTAGGTTGTCTGGACTCTCCTGCATTTGCCCTACTCCCATTTCTCTAGCTACATTTTCCTGTCTTTCAGATTTAGATCCCTTTTCTAGGTTCTTACCTTCCTTTAGTTGGCTTGTCATCCATTCTACCCCTGGAATATCTGCTTCTGAAGGTCGGGTATGAGGTGAACAGTCTCCCTAGCCTTCCCAGCATTCTTCTCCATTTAACTAGTTTTCTTGTCATATACCAACAAGGTGTCAATCTGCAGTTTTGGTTTTAATATCATAGCTGATTATACAGAAAAAGGAAAAAATTTTAAAAAGTAATGCATGTGAAAATACATGATATTTATGAAAACTTAAGTTCTCCTAGTCATAGTCCTTCATCAGAGATGGTAATTGGCAGCCTAGGTGAGCTCCTGATGTCTTATTACCAACAGCACCCCTACCTCTCTGCCATCAGCTGTAATAAATTTTGAGCCAACTTTCTGCTCAACAGCAATAAAACATAAGGATGAGCCAAGGAGAGAAAAACTGAAAATAACAACAACAACAAAATATAAGGATAGAAACTATTATTTTTCAATGTAATCAAATAAAATTTTTAATGAGTCAACTGGTGTGTTGATAAATCTTAGGTATCAATTTGATTGAGTTAAAGAAGGTACAGAGGCAGGTGAAATGGCACATGCCCATAATCCCAAGCAGCTCAGGAGGCTGAGGCAGGAGGATTGCAAATTCAAAGCCAGCCTCAGCAATTCAGCAAGGCCCTAAGCAATTTATCGAGATCCTGTCTCAAAATAGAACAAAGAGGCTCAGGATGTGGCTCAGTGGTTAAGTGCTCCTGGGCTCAATCCCTGGTACAAAAAAAAAAAGACACATAGAGAGCTCAGTATGTTCATGAGAGTATTTCATCTGGATCAGTAGATTGTAAAGAAGAGTGACCTTATGAATGTGGGTCCTTACCAGATCTGTTGAGGTTCTACAGATAGAGAAAAAAAAGGAGGAAGAGAAACTTTGCTGTCCCTTGAGGAGCTGGGACATCCAGCTTCTGCTCTTGCACATTAGGATTCCAGGTTCTTGGGCTTTCAAACTCTAGGACTTATACCAGTGACCACCCATGTTTCTCAGACCCAGACTGAACTATGCCGAGTGTTCTCCTGGTTCTGCTAGCGTATTATGGGACTTTTCGGTTTCCATAATTGTGGGCTAGTTCCCATAATGAATCTCTTATGTATCTATATCATATTGGTTCTCAGGAGAACCATGACTACTACAGTTTTCATATGTAGGCAATCATAGATATATATATTTTTTTACATATTGACTTATTCTTGTTCTTTTCTATTTCCTTCTTTTGGAACTAGATTTCAGGTGCAGTGACTTTTGTTTTGAATATACCAGTAGAAAATACCTTGAACTCCTGGATCTGAAACCCTGGGAAACATCCTTTTACCTGCACGAACCAATGTGCCAAGTTTATAATTTCCTGCTGATCCCATTTTCTGTCTTCTCAACACAGTTTAAAAATATGACATAATAATAGAGATTTAAATTTTTAGTTCCTTATTTATTTAGAACCAAATGGCTTGAATTCTATAGCCAACATCAAAATGAAACGCTGAACATTTTCTTGACTGTCTTGATGAATCAAATTCCATTCCACTAGGCTTGAACTAATTCATATAATTAATTAATAATTTGTAAAGGCATAACATTTGTTATGTAATCATTGGCAATAAAATATCATTTAAGGGTATTTAATATTTTCTTATTAATAACAATAGGTTGTCTTTATAAGAACTATGACTTTATAAAAAAATCAATAATTATACAATAACATTTGAAGGGTAACATGCCCTTTTTTCTATTGCCTTTCTCTAACCAATTAAAATGAGTGCCAGAGACTAAAAAACACATCACCATTGTGAATGAAGTAGAAGATAATATTCCCTGGCATTAAATAACTTATGAAAATTAGCATAGAGAATAAATTAGTACATGATGAAAAGCAGACAAAGTAATGATGAGGTTGACTGTATGGTTTTCCAAAAATCCATAGAGAGAAAGGTCAATGAATCCCAATGGCAAAAGGTTGGCAGTCATATAATCCAACCATTCACTGTGCTGGAGAGAAACCATGACAAGAGTTTGTAATGATTTTTCTAAGACTTTCTGGTGGCATTTAGGAATGCAACACCTATTTCTTCTAGCTTTTAGCCTTAAAACATTTTATTAAGCCATAGTGGCTATAATCATTATCCTACAACATTTTGGGCAGCTCTTTCAACCTTATCATTTTTACCATTACACAGTTCTTATGGCAATAAATTGCAATAACTCAAAAATGCACTTTATACATTTTGAAAAATTCTTACAGGAAATCTTACTTCTTTTAGGCCTCTTCTAATTTCCATATATAAATTCTTGTTATTACAACTTAGGAAGAGTCTTGAAGAAAAATATCTTAGCTCTGCCTTTGTCCACATTATGCCACAGAGACATGGCTTCTGCTGGTGCATTTCATGAGAGTATTGTTGTTGCAGCGAAGGAATCTTTTATTTTCAAACCACACATTGGAAAAGATTCAACTTAGCGTTATGCTCTCTGTTTTCAGAAACTGACATTGTTTGTGGCTAACTGTGAACTCAGAATTCTAGTATACATCTTGTTCTATTGTTGAAAAATAATGTACTATTGAATCTATCTTTATATAAAAATTTGTATCACATTTTAGTTTACTCGTCACTATCAATCAGTGTTTCCGGATCTGCAATGATTCATCCTGTGTAATTACAGTTAAAAGGACATATCCTCACCTGCATACATTATTGTGAAGTTTCAGAATGTATACATCTTTTTATAGGTAATGTGAAGCATTCTTCACATTTATAGCCTCTTCATTGGTGTTTTGATGGTAGAGGTAGCATTGATTATGACTTTGTTCCTTTTGGGAAGCTTATGTTTGAGGAAGACAGGTTCCCCTTGTCACAGGGATTTGTAATTTTCAACATAGTTTGATTGGCTCTCAATTGTCCCCAACTGAAGACTTAAAACTCAACTTTAAAAAGTTTCAGTTTTTAAAAGCTTCAGTGGAATCTTTCAGCACTATAGAATTTTTCTATTACCATTTTCTGTAGAGTCTCGTCAGTGGGAACTAAACAGCATGTATCATCTGATGTTTTCCTTTAAAACTCACACCACTGAAAGATAATGGTATGTTTGGAGATTTTCATATTACATTCTTGTTCATTCTTCTATTTTCTGGAAGAGACCCAGACATGGCAAACAAGATAACATGACTTGCCCATAAATAAAAATACTTGACCAAACTTCACATTTCTTTAATAATGCAGTAAGATTGTTCTGATCAATTTCTGAATGGAGAAAGGAGCCAGAATGACTTCTTTCAGCCTTTAGATAGAGAAAAACATAAATATATTTTTGTAAGTAAGTAATGAAATAAGATAAGACTCTCCTTGGGAATTATGAACCAAAACTCCATAGCAGGAATTTAAAACATTTATTTGTGAAAGAGTTTATTCGTGGAATATAGCAGCGTGATATTTAAAGCAAATAAAATAGGGATGCCTCCATTAAAGGAGCTCTGTGTGTCTCAGAGCTCTGTGTTCAATAGATGGTAAGTCCTCTCCATTTCATTCATTTGAGCTTGTTGACATTATGCTTTGGATATAAAGTGTTGGCTGAAGACTCATGTGTTGAACACTTGGTCCCCAATATAACAACATTCAGAAGTAGAACTTTTGTGACTCAATTGGGTCATGGAGGATCTGAACCTGATTTCATTAGTCCATTAATAGATGAATGGATTATGTGGAGGCAGTGAAAACTGTAGAAAGTGGGACCTGGCTAAAGAGAGTAGGTCTCTGGATAGTTATTTCTTTTTTAAAAAAAATTGTTCTAATTAATTATACATGATAGCAGAATGCATTTTGACACATTGTACACAAATGGAGCACAGCTTCTGGCTGTACATGATGCAGAGTCACACTAGTAGTGCAATCATACGTGTACATAGGGTAATAATGTCTGTCTCATTCCATCATCCTCCCCTCCTCTTACTCCTCTCTGCCCTATCCAAAGTTCCTCCATTCTTTAGTAGGCGCCTTCCCCGCCCCCCACCAGCCCCATTATGTATCAGCATCCACTTACCAGAGAAAACATTTGGCTTTTGGTTTTTTGGAACTGATTCATTTCACTTACCTCTTGTAGGTTTGATAATGTTATTGGGTAAAAAAATCTATCTGGTATAGAGAATGACATTAACTCAGCCATCTCTGAGATCATAGAGGAGAAAATCTGGATTTGATTTTTGCAGTGGAACAGTGAGTACCTCATTGAACCCAACATTTGTTATGGTTATTACCCTGAATAAAATAATTAGTTCACTGATTAGCTCTTGGCAGCTCACCACAGTTGATTGTCAACTCTGAGTCAGAGCAAACAAATGTAAGGAAAATATTCCTACATATTAGGTGGCATTTAGATTTTGAAAATAAAATGTTAATGCATTCCTTTGTTCATATGTAAATACATCTCTTATCTTTTACTTAATCCAAGATCAATTTTGAGTTCTTATTTTAATTTTCACTTATCCATAAGCCACTTTATCAAGCTGACATTATGTTTTATCAATCCAGTGGAACACTTCCCACTTGCACAATGTTGTGTCAGGCCCTTGTGGGAATAGAAGGACGTGGGACATGGGGTTTCTGTCCTAAAGTGGGTGGCAATATAGCTGGGGAGACAAACACTGAACTCAAAGGTTCAATAGCAATGTGATAATTAAAAAACATAGAGATTAGTATGAACTAAAAGAATTTGCATTTATCCAGTTTAAAAATGGTAAGTAATCTGATTGACATTCGAACTTTGGTTTTTGGATTCATGATATCATAGTAATATGAAATGGTTCTATCTTTCCAGAGACAGTGTATTTAGTTCTTATAAATGTAAATGTATACACCGGAAATTGTTAGAAGAAAAAACATATTTGGAGTCAGAAGACCCAAGCTTCTATCTCATTCCCATGGTTTATTCCCCTTTGGAAAATTAGCCTTCTTGGGTCTTTATTTCTTCATTTATACAATAATAAAAACAATAACATACATATGTGGTAGGTTGGTTATATTAATGACCATAATTAATACTATCTCTATAGCAACATCTATTTCCTCATACTTTAACTCTTGGTTGGTCATGCTTCTTCCCTTTGTCCTCTCCTGTCATCATGAGAACATGCCCAAGATAGGGGATGAGGCATGTGGACCAGTCAAGGGAAGCTCACTTTGTCCAGCCACGGCCACAGATATAGAAGAGGCTGGTTAGGGTAATTGAAGCTGCCTAGTGATCTGAAACGGAACTCAGATGCATGAATGAACCCTGCTGAACTCAGCTTTACTGTGTAGATGAATGATTATTGTTTTATGTCACTGAACTTTTGTGCTGGTTTGTTATGCAGAAGTAACTCATTGATAAAATACTTCATTATTACTGTGGGAATTAAGACAATACATATGAAAACAGTTTGCAAACTGAAATAATGTGCAAATAATGAGTTTAAATGTCCTTAAGGTCAATGAATTATTGTAGATGAGGATACAAAACAGCCACAAGATGTTAGATTTTAGATATTAGTTGTCTCTAGCTTCCAAGTGTATCAATTATTCCATTCTTATTTTGGTACTCAAATATATATTTATTTATTGTGGTGACCTATCTATTTGTCCAAATGCTTTATAAATTTCGTATCACTCATTAGTGATTACTAAATAAACGAAGGAAGTAAAGAAAAACCCAATAAAAAAACTAGCTATGAAAGAAGTTCACCAGATTGTGTTCATTTAAATCATTAATGTATAGAATATTTTCATTAGCAATCAAGATTTTTTTTTCTTAACAAGTTATTAGTAGTTTGGCTTAACCAAGCCCAAAATTAAGGACATGTCAAGGGAAAATATTGCATTTAATATTAGTTAACATTAATTTATGAAATATTTTTCCATTGCTGAAATATAAAACAAATTAGATGCTGCAAACATAAATAAAAAGCTAACTTCTTTATTTATGAGTAGACCGTGTTCAAAAAGTTAAATTTTGAAATAGGTCCTTAGAATTTTCAAACATATTTCCCAATAGCAACAATGTTATGTTTGGAAGTTAACCCACAAGAACACATTTAACAATAATAATTTAATGAATAGCTTTTGGGAAACTTCTATGAGCCTGGCTCTGTTCTAGGGAATAGAAATGGACTAGTGAGCAAAGAGTACCCATGTCATCAAACTTACAGTCTATTTGGGGGAACAAAAATTAGCAAGATGCATAAGTAAATACAAATATGATATTTGGCAATAAGTGTTTTGACTAAAAACAAATCAGGGCAGCGGGGTGGAGTGTGCTGGTGAGGTTGCAATTTTAACCTGATAGTTTGCACTGTAGTGGCTGAAGAAAGGGACCAGGTGCTGTGAACACAGATACAAAAAGAGCAGCTGGTTGAAGGATTATTTCTGGTAGTTTGACATTTCTTTTCTTCCTCTATTCACCCTTCCTAAGGCCATACTTCACACTCTGGATTTGAGGTAACAAAAAAATAGAGTTGAGGGAGCCATGAGGAAGGAGGGTTTGATGTCATGCACCGGGTTGCTGTGGGCAAAGGGAAAGAGAAATAATACAGCAAGACTGCTGGTCTTGCCTCCTGAGATGACTGTTCACATCAGAGCAGATGATAGGAAATGTACTTGGAATTTTCTATCCTGCCAGGGACTTTTCTATCTCAGTGTCTTTCCCCTTTTTCAGAGCATATATCTATCAAAGGTGAGAAGTATGTACATGCTGGGGTGGGGTGGGGAGAAAAAGGAGGGTTTTTAGTGAGCTAGATTAAACTTCAAAATGCCATGAGGATGTTATCTCATGAGGTGACATCACCTTTTATAGTTGGTGCCTTGGTGCCTATTAAACAACTCTAAAACACAGCATCTTAGAATAGCAATTTTATTTTCCTCATGATTTTGTAGGTCAAGAATTAGGCTCCTCTGGGGCCAGAGCATCCATTTACAAGACAGCTCACTCACATGACTGTAAATTGTTGCTGACTTGTCTGGGAGCTCTGTAGGACTTTATCCTGGGACCTTTGCTCTTCTCTATGTGGGCTTCTCCACGGAGCTGCTAGATTTTCTTCACAGCATGGTGGCTGGTTTTCAAGAGTAAGTTTTTCAAAAGGTAGGTAGTGAAAGCTGTCAGTTTCATAAGACCCAGGCTTAGAAACAGATGAGTGTTTGATCTCTAGTATTCTGTTCCTTCGAGCAATTGCAGAGCACACCCAAAATCAAGGAGAAAGGACATAGGTCCCCAATCTCTCCATGGTTAAGTAAAAATGTTGAATGAAAAGAATGTTCTAAGAGATTATCAAGAACTTTTGAATTTTAAAACTTCATTCAGCTTAATGTACCTAGCAGAGTACGTTAGGTTGTCATTGTTAAAGTTAATTTATTGGATTGAACAATGATTTTATGTTGCTCACTCTTCAAGGGGGAATGTGAAAGATATTTCTCCAAAACTGAGAGAGAATAAACTATAGGATGTTTCCTATGTTGGTTATTTTACTTTAAGTAGTCCATGTTACTTCCCCAAAGCCATTTTCCTTTCATTGCAGACATGCTTGGCTGACCAAGTAGGCACTAGCTGTAAAAATCAGAGGGGGAGAAATTGCTTTAGTTGGTTCAAAGTCAGGAAAGAATGTTTTCTCCATTGTGAGCCACTGAGCTGCAGGTGTTGAGCACTGTTGCTTGCTGTAGATCCCTGAACAAATCTGATAGCTCATAAAGACAGGCAAGCTTAAGGCCAAGCTATAGGGTGGAACTATCAGAGTTTTAAAACTGAGTCATGTATTGTGGATTTTAATTCAGTGTTGTGCTTAGATATGGAAAAAAAATCATTCATCGTTACTTCATTGATAAAAATGTGCTCAACACTCAACTGGGAGTATGGCCTTATGAGGGTCATGAAATACCTACCATTTTTTTTGTCTTTATTGGTTAATACAGTTTGGAGAAGGGCATTCAGAGATTAAAATTTTGGTTTTTTAAATAAAGAAAGGATGACAAAGGTGTCTGAAAGCAAAATGTGATGTACACCCATGACTATCTAGAGATGGGGTTCAGTATTCCCTGTAGAGCATCCTTTATCCAGAATAACTTTTATCCAGAAAGTCAGGAACAATTTTCAGAGTGCAATTGCCCTTAAACAGATTTCTAAATTGCTGGATAAGATCGGGGAAGCTCTATCCCTAGGGGGAAACAAACAAACGAACACAAATATTTGCATTTTAGAAAAACTTTTCCTGGGGTTGGGGATTTAGTTCAGGGGCAGAGCCCTTGCCTAGCATGCTCAAGGCACTGAGTTCAGTCATCAGCCCAGTGGTGGGAAAAAAAAAGGGAAGGAAAACGTCTTCCCAGCAGATCAGAAGTTATGGTGATGAAAGAAAAAGATGGAATTAGTAATTTTCTACAAAGAACCTTTTTGTTTGTTTGTTTGTTCATTTTTTTGTATCAGCAGGGCAACTTAGGGGATGAACAAGTTGTTTCATCCCAGATCATACTCTTATAACTTTTAGTACAATATATTGCTATAATTGTTCCATTTTATCATCATTCATTGCTTTTAGTCTCTTCCTGTGCCTATTGTAAATTAAACTTTATCATAATAGGCAGGGCCAGAAGAAGACATAGGGTTGAGACATCCACTAGAGGTCTGGGAACACATCCCCTGCTGATAAGGGGGACATGGGACAACACAATGTTAAGCCACAGCTTGCTGTACCACAGCTGCCTCAATGAGTGCAGCCCTGAAGGAAGGAAACAGATTGTGTTGTGCTAAGGGGTTATTATTAACTTGTTCAGAACACCAGGAGCCTGCCAAATCTCTATGGTCAATCAATAACCTATCCCTTTAAATTCTCTTTATAAAGCTTTTACTCTCCCCCCAAATCCCCAGTTCTACTCCATGGTGTGATGGCTAAAGACTCTGTGAACTCCATTTTGTCCTCAATTTCTATTGGAGCTATTGCTCCTAGTCAAGGGCTGGGAAAGGTGAGGTGGGACAGGGAAGCTAGAGGGAGCATGAATTTCCTGAGTGATCGGGGCATGGTGTGATTAATAAGACATGACAGGATGTCCAGAGCACAGATTAGGGACACCTAACCCACAGAGGATGTGCCAGGGAAATCTAATGGGAGGTATATGTGAGTAAAAGCTTGAAGGAAGAACGGGAGTTAAGATGAAAAGGGAGAAGGAGACAGATTGCTAGAACTAGATAATTTATGCCCAAATATGTGGGTAAAAGGAGCAATCCCGTAATGTTTTGGCAAATTATTGCATAGCAGATGGGAAAAACAAAATCAAATTGGCTTTTCTGCCATATCTATTTTTTTCAAGTCCAGAATGAGTTTTGGGAACTTAAGATAGAGGTACTTTTAAGTGGGCATCAGGATATGTAGAATTTTAATTGACTTTATTATTTATATTACCCCACGTCCTGGTTATTATGAGTAGACATATCTTATTTTACCACTCAGACTTTAAGTGGAGACAGTGCTAAGTATTATTTTGTATCTAGCCATCAAAGCTTAAACAACTTAATAGATGCATATGGGATGAATAAATGAGAAAAATAATGAAACTTTAAAATGCCATGATGTGTCTTGAAAATGGCCTACTGAGAAAAGTAGTCTGTCTTGTAGCAGAGTGTGTTCTGTTTTCCTTTTTGTGATATTAGTCTCAAAAGGTAAGAAATGTATTACCTCATCCACAGTCCTCAGAATGTCCTTATAATACCTTCTTAACACAATCTGGATATAGATGTGGCTAATAACTGATCAGGAATGATTTTCCAAGTATCAATAGAAGACAAATATTTTCATCTTTCATAGAAAGCAGTCCATTTTTTGTTGCTATAATAGAATACCACAGATTAGGTAATTTATGAAAAAAATTATTTCTTAAGTTTGGGGTGCTGGGAAGTCCAATATCAACGTTCCAGCATCTGGTGAAGGCCTCCCTGCTGTGAAGACAGTGGGCATCACAAGACGAGAGTAAGGTAGTGTAACAACTCACGTCACCTTCTCTTCTTATAGAGCTACTAATCCCATCATGGGAGTCTTGTCCTCTATCCCTGATTTCATTCCAAATACTATCTACACACAAATATGGGAATTGTTTATAACACATGAACTGTTATAGGAGGCACTCAAAATCCACAAGGGACTATTTTTATAATGAAATCATTTTATTAATGTTTGCTGTTTTGCTGGTGTGTAGCTTCATAGTAACATTCTCATCTCAGTTTCCTTGCTTGAAAGCAGTGGCCCTCTCCCACCAGGGAAACTGAAGGAGATGTGGTCCTTTAATGATAAAGCTGTGACATAGGTGTTGCCAACAGGGTTTTTTTGTTGTTGTTGTTGTTTTGTTTTTGTTTTTTTAAGACTGAATCCTGAGCAAATGACAGTAGAATAACCTGACTGTTAACAGCTGTGTGACTTTCTCTGGTTAGCTTCTGCAGAGCCCTCCAGAACCTGTTGAGTTTGCTTGTTCCTCTAGTTGTTGAATAGGATTCCAATAAATTCTCTCTTGTTTTTGCTTCAGATTGGCTGTCTTCTTCTGTTGTTTGCAATCAATTTCCCAGATAATATAGATATTGTTCAAAGTATAAGAAAACTTTTTTTTTTTTTACTCATATTAAAAACTCAGTGTTTGGAAGAACTATAAACACTACCAAGTAGAATTTTGACCCACGAAAAAGAGCATTTCTGTTTTTAATTTCAACCATCTGTGACAAGTTTCCCACTGGACACAAAGGTTTGTGACAAGTATTGTAAATGTCTGCAAGTGACACATGCATTTGTGGATGGGGATTCCAGGTTATCCCCTGTGAATGTGATGAACTGTCCAGATGGTGCCTTGATAGCCACTCAGCAGAGTCCTTTAACGATAACGATTAACAGCTAATTACATTTAATGCCTTGAAAGGAGTCCAGTCGCATTCATCTGAGCAGAAATCCATCCCTGGATAGATCCAGAGGAGAGAAAGGAGTTCCAGCACGGCCATCTGGATGCTCTTCCCCGCCGAATCTTACCACTGAAGAGGGTTTAGCCATGTCCACGACTCCTTTTGGAGTATGGATTCTGCTTCTGGAAGCTGTTTAAAGTAGGCCTTGCTGAATTAAAAGAGAAAAACTGGCTCTTGTCTCATCAAAGCAAGAGTCAAGTTGGAAAAAAATTCTGTTTGGATGGAGAGGATGAAAAAGAAAGCTTGGAAAGCCCACCCTAGACATTTGTGGTGGTTCTAAGAGTTAGGACACACAAAACAGTATGCCAAAACAAAGTTGGAACACAGTGACTACAACTGACAGATTCCAAGAAACATATGTTGTTTCTTCCCATATTTTTTCTTCATAATAACAGTCTATCTTTATATAGCATGTGCACAGCAAATTACCATTATGGTAAAATGTGATCAATTTGTAGACTCAGAATTCATGGCAATTCTCATCGAAACTGGCATGCAACATATATTTTTCAATGTAAGCTATTTGCTTTCCTATTCAAGTGGTAACATTGTCCACCTGATATGTATATGTCATGTCAAGTTCATCCTTAATGGAGAGAGCTAAACAACTTGGAGAAATCTTTCATTTATCAACGACTTCTTGTTGCCACTATTAATACAGTGAATCCAGACAGTAGTAGGGTCCCTGTCAGCAGCAGATGGCCCAGAAATGAAATGTAATAAAATCATAATTACTCACCTTTGGAAATGGCCTCCAAGCATAGTGGAAGACCTCCAAAGCCTAATAGGTTATGTTTGTGCTGTTGAACTTCATGTTTTTGGTCAAATAACTGATCCAAACTTGGCCTATTGAATTAAATTTCCTGGAAATCTGAATCTTGGAGAAAGGAAGGTGTAAGACTTGAGCTTTAGAGCTAGGTCAAACTAATGGCGAGACTTAAGAAAGAAGGTTCTTCTTATGTATTTGCATGTACACTTAAAGCATGTCTTTTAAAAATTATTTTTTATGTTTTGAATTATATTTTAGGTTTTGATACATATTATTTCTGTTACCTTTTTGTAGATATGCTATTTTAAATTGAATTTTTTTAGTCTGTGTATCAGTTAGTTTAGGATTGTCAACACTAACTTCATCTTCACTGTACATGTTGATTAAGGTCAATTGGGGTCTGCTCCATTAATACTCACACTTAAAACCATATGGAGTAGAGCCAGTCCCTGCAGTGCAACTTTAATTCAAGTCCAATTAGCATGATTTCAAAGAGTTGGGGAAACACAATACTACTGTTTCCTGGAATGACAAAAAGCAGGAATATTAGAAATATTGATGAATAGCATGAATGTAATTGGAGTGGCAGAATTTTTTTTTTCATTATTGTTGTTATGATCAAAGAATACTACTTGACTCTTAAGTCTTTTTAGATTTGGGACTTATTGAATTTTTCCAAAGGGTTGAATATAGGATCCATTTTTATGACTTTTTCATGGGCATATAAAGAAGTCATATTACCTATATTCACTCTTTAGAACTTTCTATATATCAATTACATCTAATTTTCAGTTATGATACTTAGATTTTAAAAATGATTTCTGTCCATTTGATTTGCCATTATTTGGAATACATTTCGACCTATGGCTTTTGTCTCTTCTATGATTTTGATGAATAAATGTTTTTTAGTACATTCATTCACAATTATACCTTCATTGTGCATTTAATAAAGTGCTCTACTTTTCTAATGTTTTTTTAAAAAATTTCTCCTTGAATTCTAACTTATCCGACACAAAGATTACAATCTGTGATATATTAAAACATATATTTATCAAGCATTTTCCTCAACCACTGATAGGTTCCTTGTAACTTCTATCTTGGTAACATTGATTATTCCCGCTTCCTAGAAAGACCATTTTTACTTGTCTTACAAGAATAGCACATCATGTAGTTTTCCTTTTACCAGACTAGTTGCTAACATTTTTCTCTTTTTTATTTCCATTTCATTTTTTCCACCTGTATATTAGTTGGTGTTCTTTAAGGCTCAGTCTTTGAAAACTTCTCTGTCTTTCCTTGTCTTTTGGCTGTTGCTCTCTAACCTCTGCTTGACACCTTATATATACTGTATTTTTCCAAGTACAATCAGGAGACAGAAATCACACCAGTCATTTCAACAGAAAGTCTTTCAACCGAAAGAACTTACTATATAGAATCACTGCTAAGCACAAATATGTTAACTATTATCACCAACAATCATCTTTCTGAGATAATCTATTGGGCAACTTTTCCAACAAGCAGTTTTCATAGGCTGAATGCTTGAGCACTTTCAACTGTAATTTCCCATGTATTTTTTTTCTTTGTCCACATGTAAGCTATGTTTTGGCCTGAGATAACATTTAATATGCCTCGTATGTAGATTTAGCCAGCCATAGTCTAGGCACTGTCAAAAATTCTCTTGCTCCTCCTTTTATTTACACTTGTTCATGTGCTTTTGGTTAATTTTTTGCTTGCATAGGAGAGGTAAGAGCACAGATATTTTAATTTGATCACTGTAGAAATAAGCAGAGTCTTTTTGTCTACTTTGGTTCTAAACCTCTCAGAATCATTTGGATAAAACAGGAGTTCTTCACAAGGTCAACAGTAATTCAATAGAATCCTCTATTGAACTGTGGAATAGCTGTCTATTCAAGAATGATATATTCTTTCCCATGCTCTACTTTTTGTGCATTCATAAGATCCTTAGGATTTTGATTGCTCAAGGCAGAAATAACCATCAGTCTATTTGGAAATATCAACTAGCATCTCATGTAACACTACTTAAATTTTTTGTAATGTTTTTTGTGCAATTAAAAGGAAGAAAATACATATGACAATAAGAAACAATGTTAAATTTTGATTAAATATTTTTCCTATACCAATATGTGGTTTTCTTATTACATTTTTTTTTAATTGTCTAACCATTGTAATTTGCCATTTTTGTGTACATTTTTTTGCTCACTCCGTGTTATCAAAATGCAATTGTTTACAATTACTTTTATAAACATGATTAATGAAAATAAAACACTGCCCATTGAAATATAATATTAATAATGCCATTACTAGTTCTTGAGTGCTGTGTTGCATGTTAACACACATGGGCCTCATCACAACCTCATGAAGTATTTTGGACAACTGTTGTCCTCCTGATTTTACAGTCAATGGTTGCTGAGGCCCAGAGATATTAACTGATTTATACAAGGTCACAGTGTTGTTTCATTTAAGCCCTATCTTGTTGAGAGTCCTGAACACTCCCAGATTTTTATTAACAACTTCCATTTTGTTATTCAAGTGAATATGAGAGGTTTCACTAGTTAGATTATTTTTATTTCTGCAACAACAGTGTACTGTTTGACCCACTGAATTGGCCTTTCTGAAAGTTAGCAAGAAATTAAGGTACCAACAGACTAGAAATGAAAGATTTCTCCAGGTCCTTCATATAATAGAAAGATACAGCAGGTAGGTGTCTTTGTACATTGTGAAGTGCAGGGGAGGGATTAATAAACATGGAGGAATGAACTGCCTGTTGGATACTTTTAATGTTTAAGAGCTCCCAGTAATTGTCCCACTTCTGTCCTTACTTCAGTCAACTACATAGTGTACTTTTTTGGTCTCTAATCATCCTCCTGTCAGTGATTACACATCCGTGGTCTCAGGACCACATTTTTCCAACAGGAGTTTTAAAAGGAGAAGAGAAAAATCACTTCCTATTTCTGGTTTAGATTTTCTTCAGTGTTTCTACTCATGAATGCCACTGCTTCAAATTCTCTGAGCTGTTGGATTCTGTACCTGCCTTGACCTTCAAGATCCTTGTTGATCTCTCCAGGCTTTTCTAAAACCACGCACTTACCCATTTCCTGTCCTCTCCTGACCTCAGATTTCTGTCTTAGGATTCTCAATTTGCAGGACTTGTTGGATTCCTGACCCATTGATTCCTCTGATCTCACATTCATATCTGAATGCTCAAAGCTGGTTGAAATTCAGACTCCTCATTTTGCCTCTGAATGGATGATTCTTGTTCCTATCAATGCTTTAAATTGGTCATTCCAGAGCTGTGCTAATCATTATTCATTGTTCTCTTTCAGAGTTAGCTAAGTTAGTTACCTGAGAATGAAGATGAAATATGCAATAAACACAAAGTTATTTGATCCATGGGAAGTTTCTGATGGTGTTTCTAAGAAACACATAATAAAAGATTTGTCTTTAATGAAATGATATTTTCCAGATTGAGTTCATATAATGTTTGAATCTGGAAAATACATTTATTTATCAAAATTCTCCATCCCCATTTCCCACCCAATACTTGAAGTAAGCGGAAGATCCACAAGAACTTGCATAGGAGAAGCAAAATCAAAGGAGTACTGCAAGGTTAGGGTCTCTAAATGCCAGTTCCCAAATCTAGCTTTGCTTTTGCTTTGGGGACTGGATATCTTGCTAAGCTAAGGATTCATAGACCCCACCTAAATTAAATTATTTCATGGCAGCATAGCTTAGAAATCTGAATTTTCAACAAATTCTCCAAGTGATTTTGATGAAATAGACCAAAAAATTGGTATTTGAGAACTACTCCTTTTATCAATGGGGCAATAATTATATATATCATAATTGATAGTAAGAAAAATCTTGCTGAATACAGTTGACGAAGACTCTATGTTTAACTTTAATAAAGAATAATTGAGAGGAGACAGAATTCTCTGCAATTATTATTGAAGTCTTTGTTATAAGAATTTGAGCAACTTTCAAAATTGTTCAGGTTTGCAACATGGAAGAAGAGGGTGAGAAAATCATTATGGTGAAATCAAAATATTAAACAGACTAGAAGAGACTTATTGTCCTTACCAACACCTAATAAATAATGGTTGCACCAGTTTCCTACAAAGATGAGTTGAAAGTTAATGTTAGATCTACAGTGTTTTGGATTTGATGTTTATTGCACTATATAGATCTTTATAGATCTATATAGATCTTTCATCATTGTGTCAATTTTGTTGTTCTTAGATCATGATGTCATTTCATCATGAGTGTCTTCTTTTTCAGAATGGCAAGTTCCAAAGTGACATATCCTCAGCAATTTTTATAGGTAGGTAAATAATCGCAGGCTTTGTTCTGAGTGGCAATTGTAATCAAGAATCCATTTTGAGTGGGAAGTCTTGAAAAAATGTTTCTCCTAATTAAAATTCCATCTTAAAATTCTATGTGGGAATGATTAGGGGAGAAACACTTAACAACTGCTATGGTGATATGTTAATGTATAAATAAAAATGCATTTAAAATTTCTTTTACTTTCTAAATTAAATATGTATATGAATATGTGTGCAATGCATACACAAACTACTTATAAACCTACTTATGTAGCAACACAAATCATTCAACCACTATAATAACTTTCAAGTCATTTGTTGACTCGTTTAGAAGTAAATGGTATGATCTTTTGTTTGTCATGGCTTTCAGAGTAAGCATTGCTTCTGTTTGGGTCATGATGTAATACTGAAAGCCACACAACACTATTACATTATTCTTCATGTAATGGGTAGTGAATAGGTCCCTGGCACCTGCACTTTTTGTGTGTTGGAGATGGCTGGCTGCCCTATCTACACTTGCGCACCCCAGTGTATCACTCATGATGATAATGTTGCACCCAATACTACTGCTCCTGCTATCTCCTCGGTCACCTTGCCATTGCAAATTTTGTGTTATGTTAACACAGTAGGTGGGACCAGAAAATGCAACATCTTGGTCTAGTCAGCACCCTGTCTGTACTAGCAAGGCTCACAAACTCAATTTTCTGCCTTTTGTTAATGCTACACAAATTGATTAGGTAGAGTTTGTCTTAATTATCTCATGGAATAATTTCATATTTCAGTATACCTTGTCTATATTGGTATAAACTGGTTAAAGAGCAGTTCTCTGTATACCAGCTGTATCAGAATAAAGTTCAGCTTAATAAAATAGGTATATTAAACAAGATAGGAGATTACTTTTCTTCTTCAAGTGTGAAAATTTGGAGATAGGCAATTCAGGGTTAGAGTGCCAGCTTGATAGTTCTTCAGAATCTAAATTCCTTCTCTTTTGATATTCGGCTGTACTTGGCATCCGTTCTATGATTCAAAATAGATTCTCAAGCTCTAGTCATAATATGTGTATGAACCATCAAGAAGGGAGGAAAATGGAAGAAGGTATGCTGTCTTTCTCTTTTTTCAAGAAGACTCATGGAAGCCACCACAAATTTTTTTTTTCCATCTTTTTCCACCACTTAACTATACAGTCACATGTAGGACTGGAAATCAAGAAAGGCTGGAAAAATGTCATCTTTAAGTTAGGACAAGTGGTCATTATCAAGGTGATAACCAAAGACTTGGGGATGGCAAGAACTTGCACTCTGCCACTTCACTATTTAATTAATTTCTGTTTCCTTAAATATGATAGAAAAATCACAAGAAAATAAAGAACATGATGGAATATATGGAATGCCCATTCAAGCTTGTTTTTTTTCTTTCTTTCTTCCTTTTTGCAGTGCCTGGGATTGAACTCATGGGTGCTATACCACTAATGCTTTTGATTTTATATTTTGAAACAGTGTCTTGCTAAGTTGCCTAGCCTAGCCTTGCACTTGGGATGCTCCTGCCTCAGCCTCTTGAGTAGCTGGGATTACAGGGCATGCATCATGGGGCCTGGCTCAAGCTTTAGATTCTGGTTGATGAACTTTTGAAAACATGCGCCAGGAACCACTCACTTCCACCCATGTTCTAAAAGATCAGAACCCTCCTGTCCTTCCCTCGCAGAAAGCCTCCACCTGGACTTGCATGCTAATAAAGTAGTGACAGATTATTTTGGGGTATGCTTTGAAGGTGTAGGAGAAGAAAATGGATATCTGCAGTTCTGAATATTGATGAATACGTTCTGTGTATTGAGAGAATCAACACACAGTATGGAATATATGGTTCTTGACCCAGGCCCATCAGTCCAGCCACATCCAATTTGGAAGGATTTATAAGAAGAAATGACATTCTTCCAAGACATCTAGACCAAGGGGAAAAATTCATATATGTGATCACTCTAGATATTTTCAAGAAGGTTCCTGACTGTTGTGTTTTAATTACCTCCTCCTCACCCTGTTGGCATTTGGGGGATGGATGAATATAAGACACCTACCACTGGAAGAATAAAATTGATTAGAATTTATAATCTCAAATTATCCTGGCTTGGGAGAGAAGCCACCATATATCATGTGGGGTCACACAGGGGATGGTCTCAGAAGAAGAGTGAATAACCAGAGGCTGCAGGAGTTAGGCTTTGTAGTATTAAGAGATGTCTGTGGGTCCTTGTGGGAAGATGTGATTGACTTATTGGAATAATTCTGCAGGTTGGCAGGAAATTGAAACTCAATACTCAGGAATGAGCATGAATTGTGCTTGGTGCCTTTGATAGGAGGGCTATTTGGTAAGACCATATCTATGGGAGCAGGGTTGGAAGAAAAACTTGCAGTTAGATCATTTGAGGTCCTTCTGATTTTACGGCAGGACATAATATTGATTTTAGGCCTTATATCACATACTAAAGATTTTGCTGTTCTGGGGTTTTCCATCTGCTCATCATTGAAGATATATTTAAACAGGGAGACTGTTATTTTTGAGTCTGTTATTTTTACCTCTGTTTGCCCAAGTACAGTAAATATTCAGTGCTTTACTAAAGTTTCTTTTCTTTTAAAAATATACTAATATTTGTTGGAAAATCCAAGTCATAGAGTTGAGAGGCTTGATGCTGCATCAGATAAAAGGAAACATCATATGGCTTTTATTTCTTTGTCATAGGACATGTCAGCAATAGGACAGCCCTTATCATGACATATTTAGGATCTTTTGTGACACATGTCTCTGGCAGAGAAAAGGAAGCTGGACTGGAGTGGAGAAATGGGCATAGCCCTAGCACTAGCCCATGGGATGATCAGATAACTCAACCACAATATGAAAAATGGTATGTTGAGCTCATATGCAATTTAGAATTGGCTTTTATGTCTTTGGGAGTAAACCAATTGGTAATTTCAATCACTGGTGCTTTCCACACCCAGGCAGGTACCACAGGTAACTTGACAATGCATAAATAATCCAGTAGCTCTGGTAAAAGAGAAAGGTCCAGCCCTGAGTGAGGGTTCTGACAGATTTTTTTAGTATGGCATCAGAAGCATTGCTTCTTGCTCAGCAAGACACACTGCAAAGCTCAATCAGTAACAATTGAATGATTCTAGCAGGTAAAGGATAAGGAAACTTAGTGAGACTTTTGGTGTCCAGGTTTTATCAGAAACTGATTTTTTAAAAAATTTGAATTGGTGCAGTGCTACATCATACACAACCAGAGAAATGAAAAGTTGTGCTGCAATTGTGTGCAGTCTATCAAAATCCATTCTGCTGTCACATATACCTAATTAAAATAAATAAATTAATTTAAAAAAGAATGTATTATATTCAGAACATATTTATAATATTTAATATTTGTCTTACAATTTGAACCTGTACAATAATATAAATAAAGGGTGGAATTATTTATAAAGAAAAAATATTTTTTGTGTGGATAACATGATAGTCAAAAAAAAAATCAATATAATCTACTAAAAAATCATTTGGTACTATGGGATAAGTTAAAGGCTTTGCTTTAGAAAGTACCAATATGCAAAAATATCAGTTGCTTTGTTAAACATCAGTAAATGTTTAATTCTAAGACCAATAAATTTTAAAATAGAAAAAAACAAAGAGTCCAGAAATATGATAAAATATGAGAATTTTATGTAGAACTTTATAAAAGGTTTTATTAAATTTTTAGAGGGAAGTATACATAATAAAGAATTAGATATCTCATATTCATCCATGGATGACTTAATATTATAAAATTCTCAATTAATTTATGCAAAGAAAAAGACCAAAAATAGCCATAACCCCTTAAAAAATAAAGTGGGAGAATTTACATTAAAAATTTTTGAATTGCTATCAATCTTTCCATATTTCAGATTTTTCTTTTATTATATAATTGATGAAAAGTATAATATAACACATTTTCTTTTTTTAGAATTCACTTTTTACAATTTCTGTCAATTGTGTGAGGGAAAATAATCTATGTGTATTAAGAACACAGAAACCATACCAAAATGAGGCTAATGTGACAACAAATATTAATTGATCACTTGCATTGAAGTATGTGTCAAAAATTTGGCACCCTACATTAGACCACCCAAATATATAAAACAAATATTATTAGATCTAAAGGGAGAGTAGACTTCAGCACTATCATCAATGGACATATCATCCAGACAGAAACCAACAAAGATACATCATAGTTAATCCATATTATAGAGAAAATGAACTTAATAGGTATTTATAGAACATTCCATCAATGAGAGCAAAGGACACATTTTTTTCTCATCAGCAGATATTAACAGTTTTCAGGATATATCCTGTGCTAGGTAACAAATCAAAATTTCAATAAATTAAAAATAATTAAAATCATATCATGTATGTTCTCAGACCATAATGGAATGATACTACGAATCAGCAACAAGAATCATGGAAAATATACAAATGATTGGAGATTGAACAGAATGCTCTTAAACAACTAAGGGCTCACTGAAGAAATCAAAAGAGAAACCAAATAATATATTGGAACAAATGAAAATGATGATACAACACAATGAAATCAGTAGGATACAAAAAGCCGTATTAAGTGGGAAGTTCAAAAAACAGATTTAAAAATCAACAACTTAATGTTGCATCTCAAGAACATTGAAAAGTGAGAACAAACCAGTCCCAAAATTAGTAGAAGGAATTAAATCAAAGACATAAATTAAATCAAAACTTAAAAATATCACTAAAGATCAATGAAACAAAAAGGTAACATAGGCAACAAAAGCAAAAATAGACAAAACAGAATTATATTAAACTAAAAGCTTGTACACAGCAAAGGAAACAATCAACAGAGTTAAGAGACAACCTACAGAGTGGGAGAAAATAGTCATCTAACAAAGGATTAATACTCAGACTATATAAGAAACTCAAAACAACAATAACAATCCCCACAACAAAAACAAAAACAAAAATTTAAAAGTGGGGTAAAGATTTTTCTAAAAAAAACATACAAATGACCAATGTTTATATGAAAAAGTTGAATATTATGAGTCATCAGGGATATGCAAATCAAAGCCACAGTAAGATACTACCTCAACCCAGTTAGAATGGCTGTTATCAAAAAAATAATTAAAAAATCTGGCAAGGATGCAGAGATAGGGGGGACTTTAATACACTATTGATGAGAATATAAATTAGTACAAGTATTAGTGAGTAGAAATTACTTAAAAACTAAAAATAGAACTACCATATGACCCAGCAATCCTATTACTGGGTATCTATCCAAAGGTAATTAAATCATTATATTAAAGAGATATCTGCATGCCCATATTATTTGCAGTACTATTCATGATAGCCAAGATAGGAAATGACCAAGATGTTCATTGTCATTGAATGGATAAAGAAAATAAGGTATGCAAACACAATGGGATGTTTTCCTCCATAAATAAAAAGAATGGAATCCTCTCATTTGCAGCGACATAGATGTAAATAGAGGCTATTACTTTAAGTGTAATAAGCCAGACACAGAAAGACAAATACTGCATGTTCTCACTCCTTTGTAGAAACTAAGAAGTTGATCTCATAGAATATTATAGTGGAATAATGGTCATTATGGGAAGAGTTAGGAGAGGAGAAATGGAAAGAAGTTAGATAAGGGGCACCAAAACACATATAGGAAAAATTAGTCCTGATTTTCTATAGCACAGTAGGGCAACTATTGCCTACAATCATCTATGACATGTTTCAAAATGGCTAGAGGAGTATGAAAGTTCCCAACACATAAAACTCTAATGTATACCTGTATCAAATTATACAATTATTATGTTGTATACCTGTATCAAATTATCATAGGTACCTCATAAATATGTACATATATTATGTCCTCAATAAAACAAAGCAAACAAAACAGTTCTACAGAGGAAATACATGATTGCCCCCTTCTATCTGCTCATAAGTAACTGGAAACAAAGTAGATGATCCAAAGTTCCACGAGAATTTCTGTTTAGTTTTTGGAATGAAGGAAACAATGCATTGTGGTAGTCTAATAAAAGAAAATTGAAAATTATAGGGATCATAATTTAGTTGAGACCTGAAAGATGGATCGAATTGTTTTTAAAATATAGTTTATTTTTAAACTAAATATGTGGTTAAAATAAAATATTATTATTACTTATAAAATAATAATTATTTTTTATTGCTACTGAAAATATTTTTATGCATTTGCTATTGTCATTGTCATGAGATATAATTATCTAATTTGCATTTTTCAAACTTCCTAAAATCTTGTAGGATACATAGATTCCATGACATATATGTATCATAGTTTAAAACATTACTCCCACAATTTGAACTCTGTATATTTTTCTATAAATATTTATGGATAGATCAGTTAAATAGAAGATAGCATTTCTAATGTTATTCTGTATTGCCAAAATGCTGTCTATAGGGCTTAAACTACTTAAGGTCATTGTTACGAAATGTCTTTTACCACACACTTGGCATTATTATTCTAATTTTTAATATTTGCTAAATTTTAGGTTGTATCATTATCTAAGTTGAATTTATTTGATTGAATATTTATCAATATATTTTCCAATCAGTTGACCATTTTTCATGTCAGATACATGTTTAAATCTTCTGCACATTTATCTAATGTCAACTGTTTGTCATTCGTGTCTGCTGTATAGAATTGATATTAAGAATTATAAAAATATTCCTTTGTTATGCTTATTTTACATATTTTTCCAAACCATGTTTAGGCATTCTTCAGATAAATGTTTTACAATGCAAATCTGCCAATTTCCTTTTTGTTAAATAAAATATGGAAACCCTCTTAGGTGGTAGATTTTTTTGTGTACAGGTGTGTTAGAGATAATTTTTTTTCAAGAAAAAAACAGAAGCCAAGACTGTAAACAGGTCAAGTTGTAATAAAGACCTCTGGAATTATTACTGATGCCCCAGACTTGAGAATGTGGTTACAGATAGCAGGGAAGATTCATTTGAGAATTGAAGAACTAGTGATGTTTTTGAAAAATAAGTCCCATGCTAAAAATGACTTCTTAGTTTAACTTGTTACCATGAATGGGATCAGCTGGAGGCATAAATGAATGAGTGGGTGGGGAAATGAGGTAAATTTGTTTGCTATTGCTGCTATAACATATTACCACAAAATTAGTAACTTAAAACAACATGAATTTATTGACTTTCAATTCCAGAGATCAAAAATCTGAAATGGACTTCCTGAGTTCTGGTGTAGGCATGGGTATATTTCATCTAGAGACTCTGAAGAGAATCTGTTTCCTTCCTTCTCAACTTCCAGAGGCCACCTGTGTTCCTTGGGTATGACCCATTTCTCCACTTCCAAAGCTAGCACCATCACATCCTCAAGTTTTTCTGATTATGACCCTCTTTTTATCACTGAGCTCCTTCTCTGCCTTTAGTCTCTCCTAATCTCCATTTTATAAGGACTCCTGTGATTAAGTTGGACCTAGCTGGATAATCCAGGATAATCTCTTCATGTCAAGATGCTTAACCTTATCACATCTGAAAACTCTCCCTTTGCCATGGAAAGTAATATATTTTTAGGTTTTGAAGATCAGTACATGGACTTCTTGGGGACCCATTATTCTGCCTACCACACAAGGATATGGTGTAAATTTATACATGAATTAATGGAGAAATGAACTAGAATGGTGGCCATGTTACTGACACTCTCTGTACCTCCCTCCATGACTAATCAGACTTAGACATCTGTTGTCTTCATCCCTTAAAGCTATCTATTTCTTACTTTACTTCCTGCTGAACCACTCTTGAATTGAGCATTTGTGCTTTTGCTAAAACTGTTTACTTCGGGTGAACAATGATCTCCTATAACCTCTTCTGCTATCCAGATTTTGCTTATTCATTGTTAAATTGCATTTCATCTTGTAGTTAAAATGAGATGAACCACATGTAGGCTTTCTTTCCTATTCTGTGAGACTTCTGCTGAATTTTTATTGTTCTGTCATATTTTAGGCCTTTCTACAAACATGGCAGGTGGTCATACTGAGTTTATTTGTTACAAATTACACAGGAAATTAATCCAAATGGTCACTTTTATCTTAGATAAATAAAGCTTGGGCAAATCTATTTTCAAATAATCAACTTACTTCAGAACCTAAGCTTTGAATCATTTTTTGATTGTTCCCTCTGTCTTTTCTCCCCTCCAGTCAACAAACTATTTCCATTAAAACAAAACCAAAGAATCCTAAAGAACAGCTAGTGGCATTTCCTCACTCTGGAAAGGAAAACCTAAAGATCATAAATTTAATAATGAAGTCACTGAACTATTATATGGCAATATAACAATACTTGAAGCCCAGACTCTTGAATCATTTTTATAACATAAAAATTGCTATTACATCACACTGCCTGAGGTCTACATCAATGAAAATTAAATTCTCATATATCTATCAAGAAATTGCTTCTTTCAAAATATTATGAAGAAAAGTAAATTTATGATAATTCCTAATTTTTACTTTTACATCATTTGTCCTGGCATTTTGCAAATTTAAGATGCAGTATATAAAATTGTGGAGACAACACATGATTAATCTTTTTTACTTACTTTCTAGTGAGTATGTGCTCTAAAATGAAGCTGCTGAAAGCAGCAATTTGGTACCACATTTCCTCCATTGACCAAAATCAAGTGACAAACCCATTTTTTAAATTAATTTATTATTTTTAAATATTTATTTTTTAGTTGTAGTTGGACACAATACCTTTATTTTATTTATTTTTATATGGTGCAGAGGATCAAACCTAGGGCCTTGCACATGCTAGTTGAGTGCTCTACTGCTGAGCCACAACCCTAGCTCCCCAATTTTTTTTGTTTTTTTGATTTATTAGAGCAGATGTGCAGGGTTAGTTGGACTCTCGGCTTTCCTTATCTGCCCCTGATAGTCAATGGTGCCAATGTCCAAGATTTAGTCTGGTCCATTTCACAGACTACAGCCCAATAAGTGGTCAGAAGACAAGTCTACTGATTGGTGAATGTGTGGACATATGGACATTATTCTTCTCACTCATTAAAGGATGTTTCCAGATCTAGTTCCATAACGCTGACTTGGGATGCTGACTTTTGAAATCATTAGTCTGAGGTTAGGATAGAGGCAAACCATTAATCACAAAATGCATCATGAGAAGGAAGTGATAAACTATTGAGGGGAAATGGGCACATTATAAAGTTGTATTCTCTTTGAAGAAGAAGAATAGCAGAAAGAAGTAGTCATAAGAGAGTATCCATAATTCATTCTTGGCAAGTTTCTAACAAGACCCCTATCTGGTCACAGGAAAATAATCAGGTGACTATGGAGGTCCTTAGAAATACAGTTATATCTGAAATCTTTCCACGTTCATTTTTTTGATGACATCCTTTCTCATTTTATCAGTCTAGAATATGGGCAGTTCCCACTGACTGGGTTTTGGGAGCAAAATTAAAAATGGAAAGCAGAAAATACAAGTGCATACATGTGTGTTAAACATTAAAACATGGTTTCTGAATCTGAATTGCACTACCATGTTTCACTCTTCACAGAAAAGGCAGATTTCACAGTATGTCACTGTGAATATATCAACAACACAGAGTTCAAAAGTAAAAATACCGTAGTCAAAAGCAGTGGGGCACTGGGAAGGATATTTGGGAAATCTTTTAAGATTGGAACTTCTACATCCCTGCCTACAAGGGATTTCCCACTAGGTCCTGTCAGACATGGTAAAAGACCTCTTCATCATAAATGGAGGAACAACTGTTCTGATATAGAATGATTGCATTTTAGTACTCAGTAAAAGAGCAGGAATAAACAGGTAAGGAACTAGTAAACCTTCCAGAAGACAATGCTTTATTGCTTCAAATACCCACCCTAGGCTCACTTCATTCTAAATCACTGTAGTAAATGACCACAGAAAGGTAAAAAGAGCAAAAATGTACTGAACATTTCCACACCTAAAGCTAACACAATATTTTAACTGACAAGAGGCTTAAGCATGATGAAGTGTAATTGTGACAGCTTCAACAATTTTGCTATCCACAAATTCTACTCAGGTAAGCACAGACCCACTATATGAAGGGAAGATATATAGCCAATCAGCTGTGGCAAATGTAGCAAGACAACAATAAAGTGATGAACTATGATTAGGAATGGAAAGCTGAAGGAGCCTTTGAAGACCCCACTGATGCTAAAAAAGTGGCTCTGGAGAGTCAAGAAAATCTAGGAAGGAAAGAAGAAAGACATGGTAATCCCCTAAAGTAATTCAGCAGTATTTCTGGCCCCACGGGAAAGGAGCTGGTAAATATGATCCTTGTGTGAAGAGGAAGGTGATCAGATGCCTTGTCATTCACAATAAGGGCTTAAATCCATGTTTGTGAATTATGGATTATTTCTGTCTTATTTTTGTCTATACTTGTGTTAGTCAGCTTTTCATTGCTATGATAAAATACCCAAGGAAAACATCTGAAAGGAGATATGGTTTATTTGGGCTCACAGTATTAGAGGTTTCAGTCCATGGTTGGCAGGTTTCATTGTTTCTGGTCCTGTGGTAAGGCAGAATATCATGGTTGGGAGAGTGTGGTGGAGCAAACTGCTCATCTCATGGCAGCCAGGAAACACTGGTGACGGGTAGGTACAAAATAGAGTTCTTAAGAACATGTCCCCAAGAACTCATTCTCTTCAACTAAGTCCAACCTCCTACAGTTAATACCACCTTCCAATAGTCCATTCAGCTATGAACCCATCAATGGGCTCAGTCACTTACTAAAAGTTCCACCTCTGAACATTACTGCATTGGGAACCAATGAGCCTTTTGGGGGATATTCCATATCTAAATGGTAATAATATTCCAAATATTAAAGAGTCATTAGATAATATATTTTGAATAAACAGGGATGAAGGAATTTGGTGCTTGTATACTAAAATTGATTAAAAATTATCAGTATGTATTAAGTGCACTTGACACTGGGCATTGCAATTCTCTTATATAATAACTTTTTAATATTATTAAAAGCATGTGTATGCATATAAATGCATATGTAAATGCAGGCAGCATTAAGGAAATGAAGCCAATTTTTAGACACATCCTGCTGAGATATCTGAACTTATGAGATGAGTAGCTCCCATCTTAAATTATCAGAGACACTTGATAGGGGCTTGGAATGGAAGGGGCTGTGTTTATTACATAAGCATTATCTCAGGAATGATAAAAACATGTGCATATAAATGTACTATGTAAATAGCTAAGACAAAATTGTGATTATGTTAGCAGAGATTTTTAGATGGAATTTGGAGAATTTAGTACAATTTGATCACAAAAGAAGCAGTTTTTTTGTCACTGCAACATTTTAAATATGAGTTAAATTAATATTAACATAAAACTGGGTTAAGAAACTGAAAAACGACTCTTTGCTTCTCTTCTTTATATTTGTCATGAATTATAGTGTAGTAGGTATAATTAGGCTGACAACAAAGGAACAACTGTATCTGGCCCCAAATCATTGCTTGTCCTAAGAAGAGATAAAGGAACAAGGATCTATCCCTCTGCCATCAGCTGGGTTTGCCATCCACCAGTGTGGACACCCTGGATTTCAGTCTCCCCACAATAGCACCCCTCTTCAAATCCAAACTGTGGATCTCATGTCCTCTGGCCAAATGTAACACAGGACAGGAGAAAGAGAGAAGTAATAGGGTATGTTCAGAGAATGCAAGCCCTGGGGGGCCTTATATTCCCAGCAGTGGAAATGGGGAGCTTCCCCACGTATGAGAGACCTCTTAATATGCAGTTCCTTCATCCCCTTGCAAAGGGGTTGTCTAGCCATTCCCCTTGTATTTGACTGGTCTGGTTAATGACAATTATTTCTAGTATGTACATGCTGGAGCAAGAAAGAGATTTGGTTATACCCCATCCTTATTGATGTATAGTTCTTGATTAAAGATAAAGGAAGTCATAGATTCCCATTAAATGGGACTATAGAGTCACAGAAGTATACTGTAATATGCATAGTTAAGTTAATATTTAAATGCAGGTGCAAATACACAATCATGCATTATGGTTCACAGAAATGAAATTTAATATCTGTTATTTTATAATTTCAATAATTCAAAACTTGGACACTATGAAATAGTACAATAGGAATTAAGACAATTGAGAGATGAAAACAGAGTCAGACAAGGTAAGTAAATATTAGGATGATGCTTAAAAACTGCCAGTGAAGAATTAAAATATGTATTAGAAATAATAAAGATAAAAACTGACATCCCAGAAAAGGAGATCAGTGATGTGAGACACGTTGGGGAAGCTTCTCCAGGATACAGGGTGAAAGGATTAAGATGTGAGGATGACAGTGAAGATGAAAGATGAAAGATTAAGGGAAATCAACACAGCAGATAAATGAACAGAGCATAGAACAGATGGTCTAAAAAAATCAGCAAAGTTGTGTCTATAGAAAACTTTGCTGAACTAAAAAAAAGTGTTGAGTCTGCAGAATAAAGGGTCTCACTGAGAAGCAGGCGGCATTAAGGAAATGAAGCCAATATTTAGACACATCCTGCTGAGATATCTGAATTTCAAAGGATAAATTTAAAAGTCCTACAAACATTCAAGTAAAGAAAATCAGATTATTTGTGTAGGAAAACAAAACAAAGCAAAACAAAAAACATTTTCTGCGAGTCTAGATGTCTCCATTGCTAGATGGCAATTCAGGGGGCAATTTTTAAAGTGGTGATGGAGACAAGGATACTGTTTTGACTACAGATATTTTATGCAGGCAAATTGCCTTTCTTGTGCAGGCAACAAAGAGACTTTCTGCAATATGAACAACTTGTGAGATGCACTCCACAAGTCCCATCCCTGATCATATTACTGAGAGGTACTCTCTCACTGAGGAAGAAGTGAATCATAATAAAACATCCTTTGAGAATGGGGACAGTAGTGTTACAGAGTCACTGGCAATAAGTATTAAGATCCATTAAATGAAAAATATAATTATGATGATTATAAACATAATAATAATATAAATTTCAAAACAAACTTTAAAGAGATGATTAATACTATACATTATTAAAATGTAATAATTAAAAATATCTGGGGATAAAATTTTACATCAGGCAATGGGAGGTAGAAGTGGGTAGAACTAGAAGTATGAACATTTAAAAAATCACTGATTTTTTTACTTTCATTAAAATGCCTGTCAAGTTAACTGATTTGTGTCTTTAAGTACACAATCTTTTCCTCTATAATTGTTTCATAATATTATTTATTTCTGTACTTTTATTTCTGCTCTTCATTTCTCTGGTGTTTGCAGAAACAGACACAAAAACCTGCTTCTGCTTCTCCAACCAAGCAGTCAGCACTGCATTCCAGAACTCCTGGTTACAAGAATGGCTCATTCTTTCTTTTGCTGTTGGGTCCACTGAGTGTCTCCTAGTGATCACTGACAAAGCAGTTTCTGGCCTGAAGGATTCAAAGCAGATTCCTGATTCTTGATTTCCTAGGACTTCAAAGGTATTCAGATGCAGTTGACTGCTGGACCACTGTGTGTGGTAAAAGTTATTTCTTTTTGGTTGCTAATTAGTTCTTTGATCTGCATTAACAATGTCAGTCTAGCAGGTGCCAATGTCCTGACTGTCCTGACCCTTAATGATTTCAGGCCTCCCAGGAATCTCTTTCTCTGCTCTGCCAACCTGCTTAGATATTCTGCTGAAGCTTTTCTGTTCAATGTACATGTGGACGGGGACTTGATAGTATCATGTTCTTCTGCTCTTCTGGATTGCTTTGTTCTTTGTCCTGTAGTATGTTTCCTTACTTGTTTGTGTAGCTTTGCTGAATTTCAGATTGAGTGACCATGGTGAGTAGCGAGATCTCTCCACTTCTTTTGGGCCAGAACTCTGAAGTTTCTTGGCATTGCACAACATCAGGGATCTCACTTCAATTTTTGACCTCAGAGTTGCTACCTTCGGTCAAGGCTTGAAGAATTCTGTCTCACACATGTGATTCCTAGCATCCTCCAAGGACCCAGGGGAAGTTAGTACCTTTTCCCCTGAGTAGCTTCTGGAGTCCTACTCTGGGCATTCCAGGTATCTCAACACTACGCTCTCCGATCTCTGATCTCTGTCTCCTCAGTTCAGCATGATTATTACTTTCTGCTGGGGCTTCAAATTCCTGCTTCATGACTGGGAAGCTGCTCCCTGGGAGAAAACCAGGAAAAATATGTGATTCAATGTGTGCTTTTTGGTTTTCAAGAATCACAGTCCTGTCTGTAGTCTAATGCTTGAAAACAGATATTTCACATATTTTGTTCAGTGACATATTTTTTTAATGCAAGTGTCAGTCCCAATCCAGTTTTTTTTTTTTCTATCATGGCCAGAAGCCCAGAATTTTGTGGTTGTGTTTGTGTTGATAATGTAGTAAAGTTTCCTGCAGTTTCACAACTTATCATTGGTCACGTCATGGGTATTTCAAATGAGTTACCAAGTTTGGAAAATTATTTACCAATTCATAAATTCATAATCCTATATAGATGAGATAAATGTAACTCCAGTTAAATGGCCTCTTGGCATCACTACACTAGCATCATCAGAGGAGAGGCAACAAGTCATGGAGTCAGAAAGCAGAGACAGAAGATCAACGCCTTTTAAAATGTCTAAAAACCAAGGATGTGTGAATATGATGTTGGAAGGGCTTTGTGCAAAATCAGCACCCTTGGGTTGCATTACTCTCCATACTGGGAAGCTGGGGCACATCTGTTTCTTTCTCTGTGTTCTGACTAAGGATGTCTGCCTCTGCTGCTTCTCACATTTATAAAGTCTACCTCACATTTATGAAGTCCACCTTCTGTGCAGGCCCTGCTTCATGAACTTTCCTTATTAAAAAAAAATACTTTCTCTGTATTTTTGACACATCTTTTTTAGCTATCTCCTTCCCACAAATGATAATAACTTCTGATAGCTCCTTATAACTGTCACTCCAGCAGATAATAAATGATCTCTCACAGGTGTTTTAATCTTGCCTGATGAATCTAGTTTCTGATTTGACTTCTTCAGACAGATCTTTGAGAGTCCAGACAGCTCAGAATAGCTAACCCTTGCACTCATGCTGAAAACCCACAGACCTAGAGGTGAAAGAAACTGTTAGAAGCCTCAGAGTATTTTAATTGAAACAGGATTTTAAAATGCTTTGTAAATGCAGAGATTGTACATCCTTGCAAATATTGCCTTAAGAATATAACTATTATATTATTTTTGTATATTTTGACACCTATTTGTGAAACTAGAGTTACTTACTCAAATTTATTTGAGAAATTTAACATAATCTCTGGGAGATTAAAACCCAAAGATGGTAAATGTTGAACTTTATAAAAGTAACTCTATTAATTCATCATTTAACATAAAGACTGTCACCTGAAGATATGTTTTTCAAGTTGAGAAGACATTCTAACACACACACACACATTTTCTTTTGTATTTAAATTTTATATAACATAATAATCTGTCACAGATTTTCATTTCCTTGGATTACTACTTTTAAAATATCTACTTTTAAAACATCTTAGTTTGACTATGCAGGCATTACTAGATAAAGATGAAAATCTAATTTGTCTTGTGTTGTACTTGAAATAACATGGATTTAAAAATTTTACCTTTAACAGTGGAAAGGCCCTGAAAGATCACTTAATTAAGGAGTTACTCATGAATAGATAGCCAATTACTTATATAGGAAAGGTAGGTCAAGGGAATTTATATATAGTTTTCATTCTCTGTTAGAAATTCAGATTTATGGTGATTTTTCCAAAAATCTAGGTGAGCCTTTTATGTTTCAGACTTGTTTGTACATCAGAAAAAATCTTTGAGGAGGCACATGAAAAGCTTACTATTCTTAATTAGAACAAGAAATCACTGTTTCAGCAAAAAAATATATAAGTGGGAAAAGGGAAAATTAAAATTTGGCATTTTGACAGCAATTGACCTGGCTAAGGCATCTTAGAGCAGTAGCTTAGAACTCTGGTGAGATGTTAGCTTTTATTCTGTCTCTATAACCCATGAAAGTTTTTAGAAAAGTTAGTCAATGATATGGCTTTCACTCTGTATAATAGCAATTGAATTCTCCATGACATAGTACTCATTTTTCACCTTACAGGAACTTCTTTTGGCTAAATTTCATTTTATTTCATCTTGTGATTCAGGAGGAGTTTTCCTATACCACTGGCTCCCTGGTGGATCTTTAATGGCTTCAGTCAACCAACATATTCTGATCCACAGTATCACACAATTTCATAGTGGTTTAATAAAATGTAGCCATCTTGTTCTTTCCCTATCTTTTTATAATTGGAATGCTAATAATAGTGGATATACTCTTTATTCAGCTTTAGGTTTCCAGGCTGTGAGAAGTTAACACAGAGACGTCACAGTGAGAACTGAATTTTTTCCCAGTCTTGGAGCTGAATATAGAAAATTTTCAGTTGTTCTCTCTTAAGAGAGACGTGGGTGTATTTGAAAAATAAGTGGGTGGGCCTGTGAGGATACTGAGTTGGTGTTTGCAACCCAAGTTACTTTTATTTTTCTTCTTTCCCCTTTTTGCTTTGGAAAACCGCTAGTTCAGCATTCTCAGTCAGAGATGGTTCCTAGTTGGCTTGTTTTTATTGGTATAACTCAACTTCTCAGCCATAGCGATTGCTTCTCAGACAGGCACACAATCCAACCATAACCAACACAATGCAAGAAGAGGTTTGCTAGGAATTTGATAGAATAACTTTCTCCCTATTCCCATAGAAGATCTGCAATGTCTATGGTAATTTTAACCATGATTAGAAAATCTGGAGGTAGGGGGATATTTGGAAGAAGCATAGTATAGTGTTTGCCATGGAAGGAAGAACAAGACAGGATCCTTGGTAACATCATTTTTAACCATTAGATCAAACTTCTCTTGAGACTAACATTAACTCCAACATTTTTAAATAGATGAGCCAATAAATTCTACAAGGTGGAGTGCAGTGGTTCAGAGCAAGACTCCGGAGCCAGACTGTATTCAAATTTCATCTCCATGCTTATCAGTTGTGATGCCTTGGGAAAGTTAATGCCTCTGAGATTCATTTTTTTCATCTGTATAATGGAGATGAGAATACATCTACCTCGTAGGATTGTGGCTCAATTAGATGCTTGAATATCTATCTATCTATGCATCTACCTATTTACCTACCAGCCTACTTACCTCTCTACCTACCTGTGTATGTAGAACACTACACAACATATAGTAAATACTAAATAAGACTTTGTTATCTATTTAAATAGATTAAAATCTATTTATTATTGTGTAAGCCATTTTGAGTTATGTCATCTATCCTTTGCCACTGGAAGAATCCCAACTGTTGAAAATTTTACCTTCATTCCTTTCATAATAGACGATAATCCCCATAGAACTGTTATTTGAATAAAAAGAAAATTCTGGAATATATTGCATTAAGAAGCTTCTGAAAGGTACAACTTTGCAGGAAAATCATACACTTTTAAAAGAGAGTGAGGTTTTACTGAATATCCTCCCTATTTCCCTGGCCCAGTGGAGCATTCGTTTTATTCATATTCTATGATTTTGTCAGACTCATCTGAAATCTTGTACTCATTAAAGTTGATTTTAATAAGTATGTTTAATTAAAACATTTAAGGGGTTCTACCTTCATGCTTCCTCAAACTCTCGCTGCTCTTATCTTTTTTTATCATTTATGGTGATTCTCTGTAATTTAAAAGTGTTTATGTCTCAATTTAAGTGTCTTGAGAACAAAGATTTAAGCACAGCATCTCTGGTGCTCATGACCCAAGACAACCTCTGGTTGAATTACAGCCTACCTACACTCTCTGTGACAGAGATAACAAAGGTACATACATATACTCTTATCTTCTCATGATAAGATTTTATTTTCGCATGCAGTAATTGCCTTGGTAGATGATTATCCTGCCTTTTAATTACTGTCAAAACAAAATGACTTCAGATCATGTGTTTTACTAGTTGGCTAACAATCAACAGTTCTATATATCAGATCATGTCTTTCCATGACCCACAAGTACATTTTTGCAACTCATCTATCTTGAAAGGATCATCAGACTCTTCATTGCTAAAATTAGATATCCGTTGCTTAAGAAACTGAATAAGTGTGATGAATAAAAGAATCGAGGGAAGGAATGGTCCTTCTGTTGCCAATGTTCTCCATAGAGCTCTCTGATCATGGTGTGTCAGCTGCTAAAGGCTTGTCACTCCTGCTCTGCTCTGGCTGCTGCCCATCAATGTTTCCCCAGTATCAGTCTTGTGAGGATCTTGGACATGTCCCTGTTGCCAAGTCCAGTGTATATAACTCTTTTCTCTTCTTTTTTCGTCTTCTCAGTATATTTAACTTGGAGGATTTTTCTGAAAACTCTTTCTTGTTCTGCTAAGCTGTCTCTTCCCTATTTTTTTTAAATCCATCCAGCCCATTCTTCTAAGACTCTGTTGTTGATTTCTCTTCTAAACTGTCCTTTAAGTTTTTGAGTTCTTCAGGGTTTGATAATAGGCCTGTCTTTTTTCTCTCTAAAGGCTTCATATAGTAGGTCTTATAGGTTCACACAGATATAAACACCTATACATTGATGACTTTCAGTTTGTATTTTTGGATTCCATTCCAATCTTGTAGTCTAACTGCTCATTTAATAAATTCATTTGGAAGTTTTATGGATATCCCAGATTTAATTTCAGTCTTCTGAATCCTTCTCCATCCAGAGTCTTCTTCATGTCAGAAAATGGTACAAACTTTCTCCCAGCTGTGTTATCAGAAACCTGGACAGAATTCTTTATTCTTCCTTCTTCCCATCTACTGGTAAGTCCTGGAAGTTTTACCCACATTTACATCCCACCACTCTCCTCGGCTCCTAGCCGTACTTCCTCCAGGCCACGTAATACAGTTGTTTTGACCTACTTCAATAATCTCCTGGGTTTTCTACTTTCTTTATTGCTATTGTTTGTTCTCCTTACTGCATCCAAAGTGATTTTATGTTTCACTACTTGCTTGCCTGAAAATATTTCAATCAATTTGAACTATATTTTGAATTAAATCCAATCTTCAAATATTGGCCTTACAGGCCTCATGTGAAATGACCCTTACTTATCTCCAGAATGTCATCTCATATCTTTCACTACTCTCTGGTCATGTTGCTTTTGACTTTCCCACCCAAGATTTTACTCCCTTTAAAAACTTGGTGCATTCTGTTCGTTCTTCAGAGAATGTTCTTTCTCTGGCATTTCACATGGATGGCTTCTTCTCAGCTAATAATCACTTATTAAGGGTACTAGAAGGACTCATTACTCTAAGAAGATTCCTTCCCCTTCTTTTTTGCTATCATGGTACTATATTGGATCCATCCATTTTGTTTTGTATTTAATAATTTAATTTTTATCTCCCCATAAAACACTTGAATCTGATTATGGGAATAAGTAATTGAAGTGTGAATAGTTCATATAATCAGTTTAGGTTATTAAAGTGGAGAGAGGCTGACCAAATGCATTTGCTAGTTGTTAGAGTACAGAAACTTTAAACAACAACAATTAAAAAAATGAAGTATGAAGCTCAGGAATTGCATTCTTGACCTGGATTTTTCCTCTACAAAATAATATGTTGAGTATGATTTTAGCTATGCAGCTGCTCCGTATTTAAAGTAGAGTCAATCTTTCTTGTCTTTGCTCACCTTCTAGGCCTCAGGTGGAAATAAATAAAATATATAATAGTTCTTTGAGGAAAGGTACTATATAACTCTAAGAATATTCTAGGATAATAACTAGTAGAGATGAAAGTTCACCCTCTGCCTGCTCTGTATTCATTATTGAAGGTATGTTTTATGAAAATTTGAAAGATATTTATCTTTAGGGTTTTTAAAAATTCAATCCAGCAAACATATACTGAACATGCCAGGGTCTAAGGAATATGACTTGGATCGTACCTTAAGGTGTTTGCAGTTTCGTACAGGGAATAGTATACAAAAAAAAAAAAAAAAGAAAAAGAAAAAGAAAACTATCCTAAAAAAGGATGTGATAAATATTTTTTTAAAATCAGAAAGTTCTATAGGAACCCAGAAGAGCGTGAGACGGGAACAGTGATTAAAACTTTCCCAGCTCTGGAACTTTCCCCATCTATAATGGAGACAATAAAGCCATTTACCATACTATGTAGGATCTAGAATACCTCACCACATTGTAGACTGTTGGTAGAAAGTTGGTAGAAATGTGTTGAAGCACTAAACTGGACATTCTCACAGACAGAGAAAACCCTTGGTTCCTTGGGAGGCCACACTTTATTACAACCTATACTCCTCTGAGCTTCATTTCCTGGGTTAGCCTCTTTTCTTTTTGCAGTTTACAATCCCAGTTGAACAAGATCTGTGAAAAATCTGGGCAGTGATGAGCCAAAATCAATGTTGAAAAATACAGCATTTCCTACTTTAAATGTCTGAACCAGAGCCTAAAATGAGAGGGTTTTTGCAAGAGAAAGTGAGTTTTTGCATTTTTTCCCCCTCTAGGTTTGTAGTTTTTAAGGTTGTTTTTTGTTTGTTTGTTTCGGTTTCCCTTGTTTGCTTCACTAGTCCTCTTCTACTGCCTGTGTTTCCTAGTCTCTTAGATCACTTAGACCTCCTAACACCTTCCTTTAATTCTCTATTAACCTCTCATTGGGTTTCAAGATTGAAGTCTGTGCTGAATTTATGTTTTGTTTAGAATGTCAAGAGAAATGAAAAAGAAGAAAATGACCAACTCACCCTCTCTGTGACATCTTGATTAAATTATAGCTGTAGCTCTATAAGTAAAACTCCCCCACACCTCATAAGACCCCCAAAAGAGCTTTCAGAGGGAAGCCAACCTATTCTGATGGAAGCCAACCTATTCTGAGTGGTGGAGTTGGGCATCCTTCTCCCACAGGAGTTGGGAATATATGTGTTCCCTCAACACAGTCAGGAGGACCTTCACGTTGTACTAGTGATTAGTCATTTTGGTGCTCTGTGGTATCCAGTGAAAAGCCATCCTACTGCAGAGCTGGGGAGAAGCAGAAAATTTCCATGGGATTTTATTCCACAGGAAAGCTTCAAGGGACTTAAATATCTCTACAATTGAATCCTTCTCTCCCATTTTGTATAAAATAGAATTTTACATTTAGACCATAATACATGTATCCGTTAACTTTCGCCTATCTACTATGAAAATGAAAAAAACTCAGAAAAATGATCTAACAGTAAATTTAATAGCTGGTAACTCACTTCTGTAATTGCCTATAAACAATCACATATTATTTTTATCTTCTGAGGCTGCCACACTGTATTTCTAGGTCTCATCTCCCAGCTGGTTACAACTCATATTCGGATGCTAAATAGAATACAATTGCAAAATAAACTAACTTAAAATTCATAATTAAATATTGAAACTCTTATAACTGGCAATAACACGAATGGCTCTAAGATATAGGTTTTTCTCAGTTGTACAGTTCATATTTTGCATCTAATAATGGAAAGCTCTTAGTAATGGCCAAAATAGGTGAATATTTACCTTTAGTATGGTATTGATACTTTTAACATCAAATGTTTTTTAAATCAATAATTTGTTTGAAAAGAAGAGATCATGATGACCTTATCTTATTTCTAAGTCAGAGTGCTTCCAAAAAAAATCAACCCCTCAGAATAATTTATAAATAAACCTGTGCAATTTCCTCTTTTCTCAAATCTATTTATGTAGTGAGATTACAGTAATTAAAAAATAATTATTTTATCAACTCAATATGTTACCCACAAGGTGACTTCTTGAAAAAAAATCAATATTTCACCCAGTGAAATGTTATGGAATGAGACATGGTAATTAGCATAAACAAATTACTTCTGTAATGCAATCCAAAGTACACAAACTCTCCCCCATAATCATCAATCTTTCATTTTAGCAAAAGTGGTTGTTTAACTGAACTGACTACAAGGCATAAGGAACACCCCTCACTTCAACTAATGAAGCCATCAGTTAATATTTGAGTATCAGCTGGGTATAGGGACCCACACTGAGACCCAGTGGAGACACAGTTTCTGCTCTTAAGGGATTTATATACTAGAGCACCGACCAGATGAATGGTAAAAATCTACTTTGTGTTGGTGACAATACTAAGGGAAATATCCAGATAATTGGTGGGCCTGGGTGCTTTCTAGCTCCACTGGGAAAGCACAGTTATAGGATACTTATTCAGGAATTTGGGGTGTTCAGAATTATGCTCCTTTCCTCACACAGGTGTAACATTTTAAAGCCCAATCTTGCAGTCATTCTTAAGTTTAAGGCTTGGGTTCTTGCATTCAGCAGTCATAAGAAGAGCCACCAGAAGGCAGAAAGCCATGTTCCTGCTAAGGGGCACTGTGTAAGTAAGTAGGTAGCACAGCTTGATTTGCTGAATGCTTCTGAATCAGTCAGAGAGCAGAAAAATCTGTCTCTACAGGCAGCTCACCTGTGGGAGAACAGGGGAAGGGCCTGTAGCTATTTTTGTCTGCTCTATTTTCAAAATAAGTTTGAATCATTATTAGAAAATCAAACAAAATGAGAAATGCTGTGCATAACCATGCCCAAAAAACACTTTAAAAGAAAAATGATTTTGCATGGATGTCTTTATTCTGACTTTATTTACAGTAGAAGAAAAACATAAAAGAAAAGAAAAAATTTAACTAGCACATTTAAATACAATATTATTTATCACTCCATATTACTACTTGGCTACCAATAACATGATAAAATGATGAAAACAACCTAGTAATGAGAGGAAGTATTTTTGAAATTTTTAAATGACTAAAGTAGTGAACTTAAGACCACATGTTTTGTTTAAGCTATGAATTTGAAGTCAGAATATCTGAGTTTATAACACATCATCATTTATGATGTGCACTTGAGCGAGTTAATGGGTCCTCTTGAATCTTAAATTGTAAACTGGGCATAATGATGTCAACCTTCTTGGTGAACTAGATGAACTTGCCCGTCATTAATTCAGTGCAGTGAAGAAAACTGAGGCAGTCTACTCAGATTGCCACATATTACTTTTGGAATTGTGGACAAAATAACTTACAAGGAAGCCTTAGTCTCCTTACTAGTACCTGGGATGTTTGGTTCAGGGATTAAACGCATTTGGTATTAATCAATCATTTATTGGCTTTGGTAAATTACTTCACGTCTCTGCACCTCAATACCTTTGTCTGTTAAATGAGGATAAGAACACTACCTACCTCATGAGTTGTTGTTAAGATAATATAATTTAGTGTGTTATGAGAGTTTCTAGCATAGCACCTGGCACACAGTAAACACTTAATAAATGTTAGTCATTATTATTCAGACAAAAGGGAAAGCATCAAAGTTGAAGCTGATCTGAATTTGGATAGATTCTGAATGGGAACCCAGACAAAAGTTAATGCTATTGCAGTGGGATGATGGGGGAATGGGTGGGTTTTTGTTCTTGTTTTAAATTTCTTTCTTGTGGCTGCAGTTTTTGTTTGTACAATAAATCATAATAATTTATGATGAGAAAAATGAGCAAATCTGCCCTATGTACCATTTCTTGAGGCAATGCCTGCTCGGTAACTGGCTGACAAACTAATTTGTGTTGTAGTATTAATGATTGGTAATGGATTAACATGTTATCTGTGCAAGGTAATCTATCTACATTTTAAACAGGCACCTATGCTGGAATAAGGAAGAGAAGAGCTTCTTTTCAACCTGGTGTGAGGAAGTTTGTGACTCAAAGGAAGCTTTGGGCACTGCTACAGTCACTGGGCCTTGAAATTTAAGAATCACACAAAGGAAATCTGAGTTCAGAAGGGCCCCAAGGGTGCCCAGAGACATTCTTTATCTGACCAATGAGTAAGTTTAAGAGAAAGCAGATTCCATCCACAAAGCAAAAACAGACCCACTCCACAGACCCACTGTTTCACCACTGCAGAAAATTATGCCCAACCCTTGCACCAATGGCTTTCCTTTCTCCAATTCCTGCAAAAAGGGAAATAGCCACTTTTAAAGAGTAACAGACTAATGGATCTGCCCACAAAGCAAGCATAACCCATTAGTCTGTATCTATAAAATTACTCATCTTGAAAATATTTTAATGGTCACCTTGTGGTAGTTCAGGTACTTGCTGAATGAATGGTTGGTAATCAGCTTCTCTAAAGACATCCTGAATATTTTTTCACAAAAATTTTTTGAGCACCTACGAAATGCCAGACACAGGGGACTGGGTAGAAATATAACTCCAGTTCTTCCCCACAAAGTTTCTTTTCTGATGGGCATTATTTCTGAGAATTACTGGTGGACTTCGCTGAGTTTGCAGTTATTTCAATTGCAGTCACCTCCACCCTGGCAAGGTGTCGTCTGTCCTCCCCTGTTCTGGGTCTCATTTCCCTCAGCATTCACCACTAAGTCATTAGGCTCAGAGGACCTGCCTTATTGCCGTTGCCTCCACTGAGAACCCCAATGGCCTTATTAACAGCGCTGACTCCTGCTGCTCTGCAAGTTTCCAATCCTCAGGGAGGCAGATTTGTTTGAGTTTCTTGAAAACTGATATGAAGTTTTGCCCTTGAATATGATCCCACTTTGTGATGAGTGCCATTAGAGTAGCCCTTTTTATCTTACAAAATTCTACTTGCGTGGGTAAATCAGATTCTGGTCACCATCTCAATGAAAACCTCATGAAGGGAGACATAACCATGACTTTAGATCCTTCACTCCTCTGATCACAGATCTCAAACACATGCCCAGAAACCTAAGGATGTTCTGCCACCTTGCTATTCTCCTCTCAGTGCTTCTTTCTAGTGTGAACTCCTCTATTCTGCAGGTACAAACATTCTCCACTCCTCTTAGTAAAGATGATATTTTGGTTTCATTGAGGTCAAGCCCAGATGCACTGTTACAATCTTAAAAATAAATAGAAAAGAAATAATGGAGGTCTAGAGATGAGAAAAGTGAGGTCAACATGACAAGAAGAGCACCAATAATTCTGGACACTGAGGCTAAAGCAAAGTCCATGTGTGAAATCGACAGCTGTTAAGCATCTCCTTCACAGCCCACATCTGGTACTTCCCAGTCAATTCTCTGATAGAAGACCTCAGCAGAGCAGAAGAGAAACATGGATCTTCTGATCTCCACATCAGATGTCTCAAAAGGCAAACACTTCCCTTGAGTGCACTGTTGCTTCTAAAGTCCCATTCAAATAAGTATATTTGGGACCTAGAAATTTTTCGTAGAGAAGGAACTGAAAGCATGATTATGTCTTCAAATTTTCCTTATCGTTTCCTGGGAATTGATTCTACATAATGCAGAGATAATGGACTGCTGCAGAGTGAATGGATCACATAACAGGTAATCTCTAGTGCAATCTTATAGATTTTCAGTGCATTAAAGAGTAAAGCGATACAGGTTCTTCTATTTTGTCCTTTTTTTTCCCCAAAACTACTATTTTGGACAGTCAGGCTGGGCCAGCAAACAATCTCAGAGACAGACACTCTTCTGAGTTTAGAATCCTCTCTCCTCTTCATCCAAGCTCCATTATTGGCCTCTTACAATGATGCATCCATGGTACTCTCTAATTTGAAGATGAAGCCTTACAAGGGAGACATATAAATCCTTCACGTTAACTGTTCTCTTGGCACCAGCCTCATCCATCCTTAAGAAACACTAAACCAATTCCATATTTGGGACTTCTGTAGTAATGGTGTTGAAATAATCATACAGATGCTTAATGAGTGGAACTCTGACTGCATAAACACTGAAGCCTGGTTCCCGTGCCTGCTCTCACCTCCAAACCCCAAACTAATTCTGTTGGAAGGTGTTATAATTTGGATATGAAGTGTACCCCCAAAAGCTCATGTGTTAGGCAATGTAGGAATTTTTCAGAGTTTAAATAATTGGGTTAAGAGGGCTATAACCTCATCAGTGGATTAATCTATCTGATGAATTAATAATTTGTATGGATTCCTGGGTGGTAAACATAGGCAGATGGGGAATGTCTGGAGGAAGAAGGTCCGTGGGGACATGCCCTTAGGGATTATATCTTGTCTCTGCCTCCTGGCTTGTGTGTGTGCATGTTCATACACATGCACAACCTGCCCCTGCTTCTCTGCTTTCTGGCTGCCTTAACCTGAGCAGCTTTCCTCTCCCTACCCTTCTGCCATGATGTTCTGCCTCACCTTGGGTTCAGAGCAATGGTGTCTACAGATCACAGACTGAACCTCTGAAACTGTGAACCAAAAATAGACTTTTCCTTCTCTTAAATTGTTCTTGGTCAGGTATTTTTAGTCATAGCAATGAAGAGCTGACTAACGCAGAAAGCATGTCTCACAGACTTCAGCCCTGAGGGAAACCACATCTAAACACATCTTCATATGAAGAAGGAGCAATACCAATTTACTGGTTTGAAGAAACAGGTTGAATGGTATGTTGAGGGCAAAGGATGGACTTCTTTTCTCTAAAGTGTAGAAATGCTGATTATTTCTTGTGGGAATAAATACTTATCATTTGAAGTAGTATGTGAGAGGACTAAGATTTCAAATTAAACTTTTTTTAATGCCACATGGTAGATGTGACTAATTAGAACATTTGACATATTTTTTGAAGAATTTGTTCACTTTCTTTCTAAAGAGTTTCTCCCAGCTACAATGAACAGATAATCTCAGTAGTTCTAGTGAATTGCATAAACATTTGTACATGTATAGAGAGGTAAGCTTCATCCTCTCCAAAGAAAATTATTCCAATTCACATGATTTCCTAGGGACTTTGCCTTAAAGGTGTACTATACTTTAACTGCTTTATCATCCTCTCAACATATTTTTGTGCTGTTCTGAGATGACTACTCCATGCTGACATCACTTTCTTTAATTTATATTATTCATTTCTATGTGGTCCAAATAAATGTAAAATGTGTACATTTTAAAGAATTTTCACTTTAAAAGTAGAAATAAAGGAAGATATTCTACCAGAGCAAAAATATTCAATGTTCTGCTTTCCCAATTATTCCATAGTTTAAACAATGCAGTCTTTGTGTAGACTGCCTTGTTACTATGACATTTATGAATGCTAGAATTTTCCTCTGTGATTTACCTTCTCTACCACTCTGTAATTGGTGGAGAATATTTAAAAAAAAATTCCCTTGACAGGAAAAAAAGAAAAAAAACAACAACAATAGCCAGGTTGTTCTGCTGTTTGAAACCAAGAAGCAGCCTGAGGTCTTTAGAAGCAAAATCATATTCCTTTAGAGAATATTATAAGATGTTTCTGCTTTCATCTCCAAAAGGTATCTATCTACAAGTTTTTCATTTCCTATGACCCTGCTCATTTCTGCGTGCATTTAAACCTTTGCTCACAGCTGTGGGAAATCAAGCCAAAATCAAAGCATCCCAGGAGGAAAAAGAAAAGATGAATGTATAATATGTGCAGGGTAACCATACCAAGTAACTTGGCAGTTCCCCTAATGAGCCACATTCTCTTATGCTGCTTGTCTTTCTACAGTGCTGCCTCCTTGCATGAAATGTTCTTGCTGTCATTTCCTGGGTAGCTCCTGTTTCTTTTGCAAGACTCAGCTCTGGTATTGTTTTAGCAGGCAGCCTTCGCTGGCCTCCTGAGTCTAGTTATGTGTCCTCCTCTCTGATCCCCAGTGCCCTGTGCCTTCTTCGTCACAGCAGATCTCTGTGTTGTGATTGTATCCATGCCTCTCTCTTCTCCACTAGAGAGGAAACACTCTGATGGTCTGTCTGTCTACTTTTCATCTCTGAGATGCCAGGCCCAGACCATTGCTTGTCATGGATGATTTGAGTAAATTAAATGAAAGTGGCTGTGCCCTTTTGCTCTTCAAAGGGAGAAAGGGACACCCTGCTCAGTAAGGCTGAGTTCTGAAGCATTTTTTTTTTTTTTTGGTTATGATAATTTGCTTTTCTTTCCCTTTAGCCACTATTTAGAATCTTTCCAGGAAAGCTTTAAAAATGGATACTAGAAGAGAGGGAGATCTCTGTTTCCATTTTCAGGGAAGCCTTGGGCATCAACGAGGGAAGCATTTTAGACAGATGAGAATAACACTGGGCAAAGACATAGCATTGTCAGATAGGAGATAAGGATGGGTAGGTATGTGCTGGGAAGCCTGGTTCTCCTGCGGTGCTGATGCTACGTTAGGGGCAGCGGGCCTTCCAGAAGCTGTGTGTCAGTGAAGGGGAGGGTCACTGCAGCATGGTCTGCAGAGCTGGTTGAGTAGATGAAGGTGACATGAGGCTAAGCCATTCAGTGATTATTACCAGGCCTGGACCATGTCGAGAGAATCTCAATCAATAGATACACCAGCAGCTGCAAATGCCGGAAGTTAAGCTCCTATCAGGAGCTGTGCACCAGTGCAAACCCAAGGATAAGCATGAGGTCAGGGTCCCCTTTCTGCCCCCTGGCAGCCTTCTCATATTATATCTCTTCTCTATATATCTGATGTTATCTTGGGAAGAGATACTGGAAGTGAAAGCTACCTGAGAGATTAAACACATTTTATTCAAAAACTGCTGAAAATCATGTGACATAGACTGTACATGTAACAGAATGATCAATAGCTGAAACTAATTTTTAAGACTATGTTAATTTGCTTGCAAATTAAATCACCATACCCATGTAAGTATTGTACAGGTAAATTTACCAATATCCCCCTTTATACATGAGAAAATGGAAGTAAAAAGAAGTTTAATAGCATCTTTAAGGGCAACAAAACTCCTGCTTATACCAACAAAGTAAAAAAGGAGAATAGTGTCAATTATCTCTCAATTATTCAGGAAAGCTGTCATTTTGGTCTATTTATACACAATTTCCTTTTAAAAAACATACACGTTTGGCTAAACAGGCAACAGCTGTCTTCTTTCCACCTGTGTCCTATTGAAAATCTCATGGATTTATTATGCCAGTGTAATTTCCCCAGACAATGCATATTCCTATTTTTCACTGAAAATTTCCCTAAGTAAAATATAAAGTGGATGAGAGAAGGGAGAATAAATTTGTTTTCAGGAGACCTGAATTAAAGTATTCTGCTGATCATTTCCTGCCTCATTTACAAATGCAAAGCAAAATAGAATATTGGAACTGTTATCTGAATAATCCTGACTCCTATGTCTTTCCAAAGAGGAATGGCAAAAATGTCTTTGTTTACGATTCTTTAAGCCTCTTGGATTTCTCTAAGCTTCCATCCAAACACAGGCTTGGCTTCTTTAGTTGTGCTAGAATGAACAGCACTCCATTTGAAAGTCTTAATGGGAAGAGTTGAGAAAAAGTCATGTTTTCATTATCTCTTGTGCATCCAGAGCAGTGAGTGCCCAGGAATAAACTTTTTAGGGCTGTCTGAGGTAAAGGCTCCTACATTCTAAGTTTGTCTAGAACTGCGCATGTTCTTTGATATATAATGTAGTACTATGTGCTCCTAGCTTTCTTGAGATATTATTAGCAAAAAAAAAATTCATGTGCTGGCATTCTTCACAAGTGGTGAATAATAACTTGCATCCTCAACAATAACCATGCTAAACAATGGTGTCCATGTATGTAGTGCTTTGGATTTTTATAAAATGATTTGTCAGGTCACTCAATCCCCACCTTTAGAGCTCTGGGTATGATTCAATCTCCCCTCCCTACCTGCCCAGATGTTTTGTTTTCTATACTTTTAGAAGGGTTTAAAATTAAGATGTGTCTTTTTCCCTTTGCATTCTCATGCTTTTCCATATCACCTGCCCCCATCATTATATGCCCTGTTTCAAGACTCAATTCAGAAATCATCTTTTCCATTGTCTACTTCTCCTGCCCACTCAGGAGAAATGTGACACGTTAGTTACTTCCTTACCACTCTCTTAGAATTCAATAGTTGCTATGCCACAAACCTGTGGCACTGTAGGAAAATGTGCACTTCCACTTAGGCTCAGAATTCCTTCAGGGAAATGGTTTCATATCCTTTATCTTTGTATACGAAGGGCTGGCAATAATGCTTGCTACATATTAGGTTATATCACAAAATATTTTATTACAAAGCGATAAATGATATAGCATAAATTATTTTTTAATTAGAAGTCTTACTATCCTTATTTTTACACTAAGGATCAGAGATTTGGGGATTTAGGAGATGTACTCAAGGGATTAAAGCTGACCAAGGGATGGGTGGGAACTTGATGTCTAGTAACCTGACTCCAGGGAGAATGGTTTTCCAGCTGGATGTCTGCCCTTTGGAGGAAGTCAGACCTTCCCAGTTCCACCTTTCTGAAATTAAAAGATGACATGCTTTCCCTGGTCTCTGCTAAATGGGTATTACAGATAGGAAATTGCACAAGTGGAGGTTAAGAGGTCTGACAAGGCAGCTCACCTGCCTGTGCTCAAGTTCCAACTCTCACCTGCTGCCAAGTGCCTAATCCGTGTGTGTCCGTGGCATGTCAAATGAAGACGAAACACCCATCTCCAGTGGTGTCAAAAATGTTAAGAAAGTTTACCTAAATCATTAGAACAGTACCCAACATATTAAATGCTCTATGCCTTTCCTATGGTTATGTATGTTTGTTGTTACTTAAAAATGGACAAATGAAGAATTTCTTAGTGTGAAATATGACAGATGAAATATCTCAAATCAACTATTGAAATAATAAAAGTATCTTTAGTGGGGGAAAGGTTGAGAGTTATTCGATGTGTTGTTTGTCCTTCTGGCTGAACTTTAGAGATCATCCAGTAAAATCAAATACTTCATGCAGTACGCAAACAGAAAATGTCCCCTTTCCAGGGAGGATACTGATGGAGAGGTACAAGCAGATTTTCTAGTTGCTGGGAGCAATTTGGCAAAGAAATAATATAAGCAGACATCATTTCTAGTAAATACTCCCTTTACAATAGTCACTGAAAAGCTATTAAACATGCCTCCAGATCAAAATTTACAGCAGAACCCACAGATAAGATTCACAGCTTTTGGTTTGAAAAGAGCCTCCTGTGGCTGCACAGGGAATATTTAGGGAGCTCTTACTTTGCAACACTATGTGTTGTTTAAGTGATATTATGCATGCTAAGGATTGCTGTGAATGCAATAGAAATAAAGCATAAGGGTGATACAATAAAATTCAAATAAACTGAAATCTCATGCCAGTTTGGGGACTCACCAGAGCATCTTGGAGTCACACTGGTAAAATAACATGTCCAGATTAGGCAATTAAGTCAGGGTCCTCATTACAGAATGTGAAAATACATAAAGGGAATAACCAGTGTTGAACAATATTAAATGAGGTGTTGCTAAATCCTGTTGTGTGTTTGTGGGATCCATGAGTAAAAAAAAAATAATAAAGCAGATATCCCCAGGATCAAGGAAGAAATTGAGACTGCCTATTGTTGACAGTAAAAGGCAGAATGGAAGAGGATAGCATCTGATGAAAGCCAGGAAAGCAAGTGTTTGTCTCAGTTTTACTCGTTCCCAGCATTATGATTTTAAGAAGTCAGGTAATCTATGAACTCTAGCCTGTGTATTGGGGGTTATGGCACCTGTCTACTTTGCATGCTGTGGCAAAAATCAAATGAAGCCATGAATGTAAAAGTATTTTGAAACTTTAAAGGGTCCAAGAAATTCATGTTGTTCCCAGAGATATTTTTTTTAAGCCAACTCCAAAGGCACATATATCTTATACACAGAGACTACATTTCTTATTTCAATGGAGATTGAAAATGGGCTGCTTATTTGCATAAGAGGGATAAAGTAAGAAAAAGTAATGGAGCTAGGAACAAAATGGTTAGTGTTTAACAAGTGAGCAAAAACAATTGTGTTCTGTTTTCCCCTAAAATGTATCCTGGGAGGCTATATAATTGAAATTTTCTGACTCTCAGATGAGCACAGACTATAATTTTTGAAGAGGCCTCGCTTAGCATGAGTTCTTAGGATTGCATTCTTCAGGCCTTAAGGGAAAATTCAATGGAGGGCTCAGGGTTCCATTAGGAAGCAATTTTCCTCTGGCTGAGTAACTCAGGATAATACTGCTGTGACAGTAGAAACCTTGCCAGCCGCCCTGGTGGCACTGTGAGAAGATAACCTGAGCGGTAGGGCTTCTTTATCAGACACTGTGCCCCTGACTGAATCAGGAATGGGGCCAACATCCCCCACAATCAGTGTTAGCATTATTTTTCATCCTGAAGCAGAAGCTTAGGTTTCTAACTCATGAGGTCTATTTGACAGATTCCATATTGGGGGTCTGGTGGAGTAAGAGACAGAGGATAGATCCCAATTGTAAATTATAGACTGTGCTTTAGAAATTAGCTAATTCATAGTATTTCCAACGTAGGATACATTATAAAGCTGGAGACTTTTGTAAAAGGTAGCGGAGAGACAGCACTTTTGTAAATTCTCAGCACATTAATAGAGTAAACGGGCTAAAAAGAAATCCTGGCATGGAAGAATATGTCTGCAGTACTGAAACTAGAGATATTGCCAATTACAAACATTTTAAGACTGTTTGTCAGATAAAGCATGATTGATGGCAGGAAGCAGAATATAACTCATCCTTTTTAGTGAAGCTATTGTACCTTTAGAGGGTAGGTGCAACCTTCCCCAGTTGCTTTGAGTATGTGCTGCCAAGGACTCCCAGCTTCCCTCCTCACCCAAGCCCCTCCCCACTCTTGACCTGCTTCAGGACAGCCAGTGACCTATGACTGACTGACTTGGGAAACAAAAAGCTGGTCCTTTGCCTAAAGGTGAAACTGAATCTGAGATGCAGTTTTGCTCCAGGGATTCCCAAGAGACCAGACTGAAAGTCTCCAGCTGAGAAACCCTCTCTTAGCTTTTTTGCTCTTCCCTCTCCTATCTTAATCTTTTTCTGAAAACCCCCTCAATACTTCACTGAAAATCCCTTTCTCTGTTTCTGCTTTTAGGGAGCTAGACATATTATAAAAATAATGCATTCTTTAGGATAAATACCAAGGACTGGTATAACTGGGTCATGTGACAGTTCCATTTCTAGTCTTTTGAGGAACCTCCATACTGATTTTCTATGTATACGTGCATATCTATGTTGTAGTAGCACAAGTCACATAGCCAAACTATGGAACCAGTCCAGTTGTCCATCAGCAAATGAATGGACAAACAAAATGTGGTATATATACACAATGGAGTTTTATTCAGCCATAAAAAAAAAATATGCCATTTGCAGAAAAATGAATGGAACTTGAGATCATTATGTTAAATGAAAGAAGCCAAACTCAGAAAGCCAAGTGTCACATATTTCCTCTCACATGTGGAAACTAGAGAGGAAAATGGAAAAGAAAGATGTGTGGGGTGGAGTCTCATGATTCAATAGAGAAAAAGGACCAGAGGGAGGAAGGAAGATAGAGAAAGGGGAAATACTGGGGAATAATATTGGCCAAATTATATTGTTATATTGTGTACATGTATCCCGCCATTATGTACTACTATAATGCACCAATAAAAATATAGGGAAAAAAGAGTAATACATTATTATAGAATGCAGGTGAAAAAAATTTGTAAAAATCTGCCAATATCTCTCCATTGGGAGAGTCCAGTTGCTTGGCCAACTACTTATTTTCTCTTTGCTGGTCTACAAGTAGCAATGCTAGAGGAAAACTACTGTAGTATTTACCTATTGCTGAAAAACAAATCACCACAAATATAATGACTAAAAAATATCACACGTGTTAACTGACTTAGCTTTAAAAAGTCTTTTAAAAATGTATAAAGTTAGTCTGCCAAATTCTAGCTTCCAGTTTCTCAGATGAGATGCTTAATAATTTTCTTCTTTGTTAGAATTTTCTTTCTACTAGGAGCAGGAAGAAGTCACTATGGACACAATAGTTTTTATCGCATATGTATGCTTTTGTGCATGCTGGTCTAGTTCATACTAGAATTCGGTAATGTCTTTCAATTTGAAGCCTCAAAAATTTCTTAAACTCAGAGAAATTGAATTTTTTTTATTAATCATATAACTATTTTTTTCTTCCATTAATGTATTACATTTCTGGATATTTCATTTGTATTAGTTTCTGTGAGCTACTGTAACAAATTACTACAAAATGGGTGGCTTTGAAGAACAGATATTTATTCTCTAACAATTCTGATGCAAGAAGTCTGGAATCAAGGTGTCAGTGGGGCCATAATCTTTCTGTAGCCTCTTGGGAAGAATCCTCCCTTGCCATTTCCAACTTTAGATGGTTACTAGCAATCCCTGACATTTCTAACTCTGTCTCCCTTTTCATATGGTCTTCTTCCCTGTGCCTCCTCAGTGTCTCCAAATATCTTGCTCCCTATAAAGATACTAGCCATTAGATTAACAACTCACTTTATCACGGAATGATGTCACCTTAACTTTATTATGACTGCAAAGATCCTATTGCTATTTATCTTGCATGCTACAGCATTTCCTCAAATGTCTTGTGTTTAGAATTGGGTGATGGGAAGTTAGACTAACCTCATAATATCTATCTCTGTGAGATACTTGTACTTCATATTCAATTTTAATGGACACTGTGTCTAATAGCTAATATTACCTCTAATTATATGTTAAATTTTAACCATAAAACATGTTTTTATTTGATAAAAATATTTTGGACTTATTGATTCTCCCTATGTGATATTAATGCTATTTGCAAGACATGGCCTGTTCTTGGTGTTCTGTTTGTCCTACCTCTCTCTGGGTGGCTGAAACTTCATAAGCATGTCTTTTCTTTTTCATCCATTCATGTCTCATCCTTTGATCATGAAATTGTTGGCTTAAATGCATGTGGAGGTAAGAACCTCAATAATTTCATTCCCTAGGGACCAATGATGTAGCAGGTAATGATTTATCAATCTTCCATCCTGGACTCCTTAGTTGTAGTATATAGGGCAGAGGTCTTCAACTGGACTGGAAATTACCATAGAAGAGTTTGCAATGTACCATCAGCTAGTGCCTCCCTTAGTTTAATTGGTCCAGGTTCCTAGTCCTTGGACTATATGTAGAACTTCTTATATTTTCATGTACACATAAATCCCTGCGGGCATCTTGTTAAAATACAAATTCTAATTCTGGGAGTCTGGAGTACCCCCTAATTCACTATTTCTAACAAATTCACAGATGCTGCTGTTGTTGCTGCCCAAAATAGCTAAGCGCATTGATTCTTAAACTTGGCTATGGGTTGAGATTACTTGTTGAACCTAAAAAATGCTACTGGTTGTGTTCTACCCCAGAGATTCTGAGCTAATTGATATGGGTTGTGGCCTCAGCCATCATGATGTTTAAATCTCTGCAGGTACTTCCATTTATTTTGGAGAATACCTGGACTACAGCTTTTCCAGGTCCATGGACAGGGTCACACAGCTGTTGTGCTTAGTTTCCCTGAAGTTCCTGGAGAATGTGCTTTCTTCTCAGGATCTTCGGCAGACAGAGGATGGTGTCTCTCCAGGCCAGCAGGTGCTACACCTCACCTCCCTGAGCCTTTTGCTGCTGTCTTCAGATCTGTGTCCATCCTGACAGGCAAGACTGACAACCCACTCTCTCCACCCAGGCCTCAGCAGAGCCCAAGACCTTCTCTACAATCTCCAAAGCCCAAGATCTTCTGTACAATCTCCAGGTTCTGCTGGCAGTTTCTACTCATAAGAGGCTGATTTGGGAGTTGGAATGGGATGACAGGGCAGTAAGGATATGTGATTCTTCTCTCAAAATTCAAATTCAAGATCTCTTATTCTCTGATTTGTCTTTGCTTTTATAATGCAGTATTAGTTTAGAAGGGATATCTTCTTAAATGTCATTGAGAAATCTAACTTGAAGGTCTTTCTTTGTCATTTCTTTATTACTTTTCCAAAGGTTATTATTTTTTAAAATCTTGCTATTTATCTTGCATGCTACAGCCTTTCCTCAAATGTCTTGTGTTTAGAATGGGGTGATGGGAAGTTAGGCTGCATGATCTACGGTGATAGCTTATGTTTATTGACTGCCAAGCTTTCTTTAAAATAAGAAAAGACTGGTTATTGGGTTAGAGAGTATTATATCATAAAACGAGGGGTGATTACCAGTACTAGTACCCAGTCTTAGCTGCCTTAGTTCTCTCTGTACTTTTTTATGATAAAGTTTTATTTACTTTTATTGCCTAATTGTATCTATTATACATATCTATGGGGTACTTGTTATTTTTTAAACATATTTATGTAGCATGTGCTCATCAAATCAGGGTCATTGTCATTTCCTTTCCCTCATCATTTCTCTACGCTGGGAACTTCCCGTTCCTCTCCTATAGTTCTCCATAAAATATATAATGGGTTATTGTGAACTGTTGTCACCCCTGTGTGCTTTGGAACAAACACTACAACTTATCTTCTAATGTGTGGGTGCCCATTATCCCACTTCCTTCCATCTCTCCCTCTTCCCAAACTGTAGTCATCACTACCCTACCTTGATTGATATTTTTTTAGCTTTCCCATGTAAGAGGGAACATGTGGTATTTGTTCTCTGTCTGGTTTATTTCCCTCAGCATAATGTCCCCAGATCCATCCATTTTGCTGCAAGATTTGTCGAGGCTTGAGTATAGAGAAAGCATCAGGCCCCCAGACACAGGCAAGACAGGAGGACCTTTATTTTACAATTTGCACACAGACCTTCACCTACTGTTTATTTTTACCTTTTCCTTATTTCCTCACTTTGCCTTTTCCTTGTTGTGCTTGCTGGTTGATTGTTTTTTGTACTGATACCAATTTGTGAGTTCCAGACGGTGGCTTCCTTTGCTATGCCTCATCTGTCCAGAATCTTCCATTTACCTCCCATTGCTTATTGCTGGCTACTCTCTTTTCCTCTTATTTGCTGTGGGCTCATCTGTTTTAAACATTCCCTTATTATCATGCAATCTAAAGAGAGAAAGACCTGTCTTCTCACATCAGAAACAGTACATTGTCCATCAATGGCTGTGTAATATTCTATTTTGCTGTTGTACCATATTTCATTTGGTTAATGAGTGGTCTGAGGTTTGCATTAAATTTTCCCCTAATATTTACCACTATAAACACTTGCACAATGAACAACCTTAGAATAAAATACAACTCAGATACAATCCTAAAAGTATAATTATCATGTTAATTTGCATACACTTAAAATGCGCTAATAAATGATACCCATTTACTTTCATTAGAGATTGATCAATTTATGATGCCCATTCTTCAGTGCACACTCAAACCTGGCGAAAAATAATCATTTCTTGAATCTTTACTAGTTGCATGAGTTAGAATTTTGATATAATTTTAATTTATCTCTGTGAAAAGACTAACTGACTTATAAATCTATATCATTCCTCTATGCAAACATTGTTACTCCTTGTAAATTTACCTTATTATTGTCTCTTCATAATACTTATGGAATCTGGATTTATTAGTCCCTCCCACTACTTTTCAAGTTCCATGAGGTCAAGGGCATTATTTTCACAGTTGTACTCCCTGAATTTAGCAAAAGGGCCTGTAGAAAGATGGTATTTTCCTAATTGAAAAAAAATGGAGAAAGCATATTATTAAACACAATTTTAAACCATATTCTATTATAAATGACTCAATTTTTAAGTATTTAATTTTTGCTCTAATTCTTGTAACCAAAACTATCATACAATCTAAGCCTTAAATTTGCGCATAGTTATAAAGACAAGCCAAACAAGTAAGGGACCCTCCTTTGTAAGTATTATGGTTTTGATATGAGGTGTTCCCCCAAAACTCACATGTGAAACAATGCAAGAAGATTCAGAGGAGAAATGACCAGGCCACACCCTTAATCCTTTCACTAAATTGATCCTTGATGGGATTAACTGGGTGGTGGCTAGAGGCAGGTTGGGTGTGGCTGGAGGAAGTGAACAATGGGGGGCATGGTTAGGGGTATATATTTGTATCTGGCAAGTGGAATTTTTTTTCTCTCTCTTTCTGCTTTCTTATCATGATGTGAGCTGCTTCCCTCTGCCATGTACTCTGCCATGATGTTCAGCCTCACCTTGAGCCCAAAGGAATGGAGTCTGCTGTCTATGGGTGGAGACCTCTGAAACCTCAAGCCCTTAAATAAGCCTTTCCTTCTTTACAGTTGTTCTGGTTGGGCCCTTCATTTACCGTAGCAAAAAAAGGCTGACTAAAACAGTAAGAGAGTTATTTTTCCATCTATGAAATCATAGAAGACCTTCTGGTAATTACTGGGGATATCCCAGAACTTAATCCTATAGCACTGATTTCATTGCAAGACAAAGGATGCTTAGCCACCTTGTGTCTTTATTTTAAGCTCTTTATCTCCATGTTGATGCTAGGCCTTCTTTTCCTGTGATTTTAGTAGTAGGAAATGGAACTACCAATTCTGTACAGATGTCAGAGAACCAGCCTTACAGACAGCTGGAAGAAACAGGTGTGCAGAAATCTAGGGACTATTAACATATCTAATTGAATAAGTATTGGTAGTTACAAAAGTAATTAAGAATAAAAGAAAGCCTTGTGAAGCCCCTAACAAAAACATTGCTGGTAATCACTGCCAACTTAAAGCTCATTTTGCAAAGCTTTCTAAAAAATGGGAGCATTTTATATTGAATATTACCTTTGTCTTGTAATTTACATAGGTATCTTTAATGAACAGCTCGTTTATAGTTCCACTGAGTCTTTCCTGTGTGTGTCATAGGCATCTTTGAAACAGCAGTATCAGCAATTTAGAGTCAGCGGGCTTCCTCCTGAATATTTATAGAAAGATTTCAAAAGTACACCTACCAATTTTCTTTAAGTTGTCTTTGTAAAATTACTGTTTTCTCCTGTACAAACACCCTTCTTTTAGAATAAGAAAATAGGACCTTTTCTGCTATGGTTTCTTTATTGTTAGGACTTTCAGATAGAATTCTATAAATGATTCCACAAAATTTTTTTGACTATTTTTTTTCTAATTGTAACAGAAGTGCAAGGTTATTGTAAAACAAATAAATAAAATAATTTAGATAGAAAATCAATCACTCATGATATAACCATATGGAAAATGTGTTACATATTGCAACATATCTTTTACAGGATACGTTGGTTTGCTAGGATTACTAGTGCAGAGTTCCATAGACTGTGTAGCTTAAGTGAACAGTGTATTTTCTCACAATTCTGGAGATTGTAAGCATGAATGTAGATGTTGGCAGCCTTGCTTCTTTTAAGACTGTTGTCTTTGGTTTAATACACGGCCATCATTTCTTGTGTTTCTTCCTGGTCTTCCCTTTCCATGTGTGCATGTTTGTATGCTAATCTGCTACTCTCATATGGACATCAGTCATATTCAGTTAGGTTCCAACCACTAGAGAATTTTGATTTCTTTCTTTTTCTCTTTCTATTGCAATGCTGGAACTTGAATCTGGGGGCTTACTCATGCTATGTAAGCATTCTACCACTTGGCTACACCCCAAGTTAAAGACCTAATATTTTTAATATGTCTTTATTTTATTCATTTTTATGTAATGCTGAAGATTAAACTCAGTGCCTCACACATGCCAGGCAAGTCCTGTACCACTGAGCCCAAATCCCAGCCCTAAAGACTTATTTTAACAATTCTTTACAGATCCTATCTCCAATATAGTCATATTCTAAGGTACTAGAGGTTAGGCCTTCAACATATGCCTTTTGGTGGGACATAAGTTAGCTTATAACACCAGGCTTTCAAAAAAATGTATTTAATAGCTTTATTGTGTCACTGGCATTTAATAAAGTGGGAGGACAGTGTATAATTTTCAAAGTTTTGACATAAGTTTTGACATAGTCACCAATCAACAGTTTATATAACCTATAAACTATTGTCATAGTCAAGATAATAAATGTGTTATCACCTTCAGAAGGGTTCCCATGACCTGAAATTTCTCCCTCTTTTTTACTCTATTTCCTTCCTCAGACAACCACAGATCAACTGTACATTAGTTTGCATTTATTGAAATTTTACAAAATGGTATCATACAGCATGTATTCTTTCTGTGTGGCATGATTATTTTGAGAGTTATTCATGTCACATGGTGTGACTCAGCATGTAGAACAGTAGCTGGCATGTGGCAGGTACCTTAATTCTTAACTCAATAAGAAAATAAAAGTATAAATTAATGAGTCCTTTAGAAGATCAAGGAGATTGAATGTTATAATATATGCAGTTGCATGGTACTGATAATTTTGTTTTTTTCTTGGAAGTGTTTTATACACATAAGTAAATGAACCACATCTGTTATTTTAGAAAACTCCTCTGATGGTAGCTTGAAGAATGAATATGTGTCATGGAGAAGCTAATACAGGGGATCAGATACTTTAAAATGTTAGGTAATTGCTCTTATAAGTACCATTTACCGAGGCTGGCCATGTTAAAATATCTCATAAGTGATTAAACATGTGAACGAGCTGGACTTGATGGTGCAAGCCTGTGATTCCAGTGACTTGTGATTCAGTGACTCTGGAGGCTGAGGAAAGAGGATCACAAATTCCAGGCCAGTCCCAGCAACTTAGATAGACCCTGTCTCAATATAAAAAAACAAAAAGGGCTGAGGATGTAGCTCAGTGGTAGAGTGCCTTTGGGTTCAACACCTAGTACCCCAAACAAACAAAATGTGGACCAGTAGGAAGACTGTTTCAGTGGGAGGTGGAGGTGGGTAGGAGAATCAGCATAGGGAAAATAATTTGCTAAATGTCTCTGTGAAGTCACCAAACAACCTCATGCATGCATGATGGAAAGAAAATGGATAGATAAAAATTGGGGTTCCAGACATTAACTCCCTGTCCTTAACACTTTAAGTAAATAATAAGATGTGTTTGTTTCTGTTTCCACATGTTTTCAGGATCTTTTTTATTACTTGTGTTTTCAAATTTCACAATGACAGATCTACAGGTAGATTTTTATTTCCAGTGCTAGGTAGGACCTTTTGTTTTGTGTATAGAGAATTCCTGTCTGTTATTTTTGTGATTCCCCCCCCTTCTCTATGATGTCTGTAATCTGTTTTTGAAAATCTTATTACTCAGATAGTGATATTGATATTTTTGGCTTGAAATGTCTTTATATTTGCTCTCATATTTTTCATTTCTTTCCACCCTTGGTGAGGTTCTCTTAATCTTATTTCCCAACTTGACTATTGAAATTTTAACTTTGTTAATCTCATTTTGTAATTTCCCAAGGGCACCTTCTGATTTCTTTTACTGTTACTTTTTTCATAGCAGCTTCTTCATGATTTATGGATATCATATTGTCTGGGCCTTTTTTTTTAAAAAAAAAACCCATGAATTAGAATGTTTGGAACTTATGTTCTCATCTTTACTTTTATTTCTGTTTATTCTGTGGTCACCTCTTTCCCTTTGGTTTGTCTTGTTTCGGTCTTTTTTTTTTTCATATTGCAAATTTTTGTTTCTCAAATGTCTCTTGTTTCGCAGCTGGGAATATACTTGACTTATAACAGAGTTCCTCCTGAACACTTCATTTAGTTTATTTATTAAAAAGAAAGAAAAGAAAAGAAAACCTGCTTTTATTGCCTTTTCTTAGCTGGGAATAGATGCCCACCTAAAGGCTATCTGTGAAGGTGGGTGCAGAGGCTCCACATGGTGGAAATGACAGTTCTGTGGAGTCAGTTCATCACTTCTAAATCCTGCTCTATGCAGCATTTTGAATTCTGATATTCTCCCTAGGGATTTGCTGGTTGAATAAATGCCTTCTTTGCTCATTCTCATTATGATTTTGTTTTGATGTCACAGCTTTCCCTCTGCTTCATTAATCAATATACCAACATCCATCTTCCAAAAATTTGCTGAACTCTATCTTCTGCTAATGATCCCTTTCTTGTTTTCTTATTAATATTGTTATACTGGGTTTATACATTTTATTCTAATTTGCTCTTCTTTTATTATTTAATGGACTTGACCTAATCTCAATTTACCTTCTTGAAGTCTGTAAGAGTCACAATACTGCCTAACTTCAAAATAATCTGACAATTATGTGATATCACACATGCAACATTTCTTATTCACTTATTAAATACTAGTTTCATTTTCCCATCATCTAGGAATGTCTTCTAACAGATGTTTTTCCAACTAACCTCATAGCATAGGTAGTAAAATTATAACCTATGGAAATTTGATTTTGAAAGCAGATACAATACTTGACCACTTGGAATAGGATTCTCTAAGTGACAGATATTTTAGAAAGCTGATTTGACTTCTACTTTTCTTTTTGAAGTAGTCTGCTTTCTAGTCAATATCTTGATTTCTAGCATTTCCATCCCACTATCCCTAAAATACATCTATAAACAGAGATTTAAGTTGTGGCTCTTGCAGAAAATATTTCAACCTTTGATGATGCTCAAGTACATTCCAATAGAAAAGGAAATGGTGAGCTCAGCTATAGAAATGCAAGGAACTGGGTTCTGCCAACAACCTGAATATTCTTGGAAGTGGATTCTTTCCAGAGTATTCTGATGAAAGTAAAGCTGGCCAACATTTTGAATTTGACCTATGAGATCTTAAGCAAAGAATTCAGCTAAGCATACACAAGTGTCTGGTGTTCAGAAGTATGAGATAATAAATAGGTTTTGTGTTGATAATAAAATGATTATAGTGATTTGTTGTATAACAGTAAAAAATGTATATAAATCAATTGGAAAGGAGGGGAACAGGGGTCAGGAACACCAAGCTGTGTCTCTCTCAGCTTGTTCACTTGCTAGCAAAAGTGATGTAACTTGAAAGTCCTTAGTAATTGAAAAGGGATAGTTGCTTGTTTTATTATATCCTCCACATTCATCATATCCAGCAGTCAATAGTCACTGCTTGAGTAAAAATGCGTTAGATCTATGAATAATGGCACCATATATTTTATTTTTGTTTAAGATATTTGCTGTCTCTTCTTGTGGGAAGAGAACTGTGTTTTGCTCCATTCATATAAGACTAGTCTTTGTGCTATGATCTGAATGTTTGTATTCCCAAACTCAAATTCCTATGGTTAGATACTTAATCACCAATGTGATGGTCAAGGAAGTAGGGCCTGTAGCAGGTGATTAGGTCATGAAAGTAGAGCCCTTAGAAATGGGGTTAGTGCCCTTCTAAAAGCTGATTGCCCATTCAACCATGGGAAGACACTGCTAGAAGGCAAGATCCATGTACCAGACATTGTCTAAGACTTGCTCTTGTACATCCAAGCCTCCAGAACTGTGAGAAACAAATTTCTGTTGTAGTCTCTCTAGTTTATAGTAGATTTATACAGCAGCCCAAAGAAACTAAGGATAGTCTTATCACTATTTTGGACAATTAAATATGAGGAGAAGTGGCATATACATCTTTCAAAAACAAACATTAACAGACTGATTCTACCAGCCTTGTTTTCCTTTTACCATAGGACCTAACTTGTACCTTGGACTTCCCTTTTAGCCTGACCCTAGAGTGGGGTTCATAAAGCAGAACTCAAACAAACCCATGATAGACATGAAGGGTGGACAATAAGTTAAAGTTTACCATTGTAAACCAATGAGAGTTTTGGATAACCTTTTAGTGTTGCATGACTTGCCTAACCTGACTGAATCATTTTTTTTGGTACATGAAGTAGAAACCTGCTATAACAAATGCTGAAAATATATGACATTGTCTCTAAGGTGAGTAATGGATGGTGAAGAATCTATTATTGGAAGCTAGAAAAATGGTAGCCTACCTTTTGCAGTGGTGTGATATTTGCAGTAATTTTGGACTCATGACTTTAGACAGAGATGTGGGAAACAAAATATTAGTAGTGCTTCCTGGTTATTATGGGTGAATTTAACAGACCATTTAGCAGTGGTTTTTCAACTCTGGCTAGAAAATGGAATCAAGTATGAATAAAAAAGGCTGATTAAAACTCAGTCTTTTGAGAAGGACCTACACATGACTGATTTTCCTATCATTTGTTAAATCCTCTGAATATATTTGTGATTGTGCTCAGTAAATAATTTTAGGTGGGTAAAAAGACTAGAAAATAAAGGGTGTGGTTTTACAGGAGTCTGATAAATTTAAAGAATGGGAAATTAAGTGTGTTATTGGCACACATTATTGACTGGAATCAAAAAATAAATAATTACAAATTTTTGAGAGAGTTGTAACATCACTAAAGGATTTACTAATGTAAGCTAAAAGAGACTGTACTTTTACAAGCAGGAAAAAGAGGAAAGTATTCAGCCTTTTATGCCCATGTCAGCTGTGGGGCAAGGAGGATAATAGGAAAGTAGAACCTCCCAGAAGGTGAAGCCTGGGATCAAGGAGGACCACGGACTGAAGGTTACTGTTAGAATCAGAACTGGTGCCTCATCAAGCAACATTTTCCACCCCAGAGTAGAGGACTGTGATATTTGCCTTGCAGAATTTCAGAATGGCTATCAATAGTGACACAGTAAGTCTCCTTTTCAAATGGAGGTGGCTATTGTGCTTCCCTGGACTCTTTTCCATCATTTTGTATTGGATGTGTTTGCTACACATAACTTGTATTTTTAATTCACAGGTCTTTGGATCAAGAGAGTCAGCGACTAGTTCTAATGAAGAGGCTGTCATGCAGTTTTGACCTCTGAGTACCGTGCTGTGATTGGGTGGGACTCTGGGGTTTTATCCCTTGAGTAGCATTGGTAGGGGCCACTGAATGTGAGTGGAATTGATACATGCAACTTCCAAACAGAGGCTTTTAAGAATCATTGCCTGGCCCTGCTGTTTTTCTCTTTTCTATTTACCATGAAAGCTGGCAGTGTCCCAGGATGAACAGGGGTGAGCTCTTAATGTAGGTCCTGGAATGAAGAAAATATAAAGCAGAGTTAAAGCTATCTCACAGTGGACATGTAAAATGAGCAAGAAACAATATAACTTCTGAGTTATATTCTGAGACTTCTCCCTCTCCTTCTTCACTCCTCTTCCTCCTCCGTTCTTCCCCAGCATCCTAAGCTAAATTGATAGAAATAATGATCACTTTAAACAAATAAAATAATTAAATACCACCACATGTGTAATTGAAAAGTTTTTAAAAAATTTTGCTGAGTATTAGAAGATCTTTTCCTTTATAAAGGTCAGTTTTTAATAAGAGCTGATGAAATTGACCTCAGGCATATCTCCTGGCAAAGAATGTTTAATGGGAGAGACAGTCTCTGGGTTGTCTAGAATATAGGTTGGAAGAGATAAAATACTGTCTCAATAGGTCAGGAAGATGAAATTATCAAGAGAACCAGGCATCAGTAGCTAGGGAGAGAAGTGCTTGAGTTTTATTACTGCAAAGCACTCTTCATAGATTCAAGTTTGAGAGATTGCCGACCAACTAACCACACTTACCCATGGAGGATGGAATATTCTCAAAGTTGCAGTTCTAGTATTAATGTTTAAATGGAATAATATAAAGAGCTGAGGGAACTGCTGTGAACCCAAAGAAGTGTCATCTTTTCAAAGGAAAATTAAAAAAACAAATAAAAACTATTAGTTTTTTCCTATAAAAGGATGCTGTCATGTCAGTTCAGTGAATGTGATTTTGCATGAAATAGGGTAAGCTAACGCCAGCACATAAAATAGCACAGCATTGGTGGACTGATGTCATACTACCTACCCGGTATGTGTAGGTTGGTTCTCAGAGTTAGACAAAATGCAAAGTTTAGGGACAGAGTCTACAAGCCTTCTCTCACTTCTTATAAGCTGTAAGTTTAGAGGGTTTCCAAAACTGCTATTAGGTTAGACAATTTTTTTAGATGAAATCACAGAACTCATTGAAATTTATTGGACTTATGATTGAAAGTTTATTTAAAGGAAAGGACACCGACAGTAATCAGCCAGAGGAAGAGGTCCATAGGGCAGGTTCTGGGAGTTTTCAAATATGAAACTTTCACTGTACTCTCCTGTGTGTTAGGAAGTGTTACCTTCTTATCCTAGAAGTGACTATGCATTAAGTATTGATAGCAAGAAAAACTTTCTTGAGCTTTGCTCCAGAGTTTTTATTTGGATGTCATTATGCAGGCATGATCGATTGATTGATTGCCCACATGTTTGAACTCAGTTTCCAGATCAGTTGATACTGCATGACCAGAGGCCATTCTTTAATTTACATGTTGGTGTTTCTGGCATGGCCAGTTCTTACCCTAAGACTATTAAGTGATCCTGGTCCCATCCTGAAATCCCATATGGCCAGCCCCTACCTCAACAAATATATTCCAGTCAGGTAAGACATAAATTATCTCCGAGAAGCCAAGGACAAACACCAGTCCTCTCTTTGGGCACAGAAATATTTTTTTCTACACACTTTCCCATTAGAAAAGACAGTATGTCCTGGGGAGAGAGAGAAAACAACATAAGTACCCGAGAGAAGGCAAGTTATGCACAGGAAGAACTTGCTTTAGTTCAGTTCCATGACTTCAAGTCAGTAAACAGGAGACTGCTGTATGTGTCTAGCTTACAACAGGAAGATACCTTGTAATCCTTTGCCTCACAGACACCATTTCTCAAACACCAGAACTCAATGTCTGGCCTTAGGGCTCATATTTCCTGTTTATGATACAAATGGATCCAAGAGTCTCTTTTTGTACTTGTTATTTGTTATCCAATACAGTATAGCTGTTATTCATTCAAGCTCCTTGTCTTACATTTATGAGGGTGCTTTCTAGTTTGTGTATAGATACAACTTTGGAGAGAACAAGCTGAGAACATATTTGTGATACTGCATTAAAATTTATTTACATGCGAAGTTTGAGGATATGTGTTCATCCACTTTTTATTCCACCTTCTTTAAAATCATGATAGAATAGGAGTGAGATTAAGAAAAGTATTTGTTTGCAGGGACCATCAGGTCTGCCTCCATCCTATTACCCAATATTTATAGCCATGAGCATATGACCCTGAAATTTTTCATAATTCTTCTCTTGATGTAAAGAAGCTGGGACTGTGTTTTATGTTCCCTTAAGATTTTGGTAACAGCCAAAGGCATAAACAAAATACCTATATAATTTTACCCTGGCCCCATTTATTTTTGCATTAGTGAAATCATAAAATGGCTTTAAATAAATGTATCAAACTCACTTGGTTCTCAAAAGACTGCCTTAATTTGCACTATTTTAAAAACTAGATATTCCTTAGAGATTTCCAAAGTTGAAAGATAACTGATGCATTTTAGTTTTTCTAATTTGCTATCAGAGTAATAAAGAATGTTGACAAAAGGAAATTCCCAGTACAATCAAAGCAAAAATCCCTTTAGAATTTTTAAAATATACCAAGGTTCATTATTATCTTTGTCCTAGAAAAGAACAACTGGTATTAATCACAAGGCCACATTAATACATGTATTAAGCTAGGTTATTTAGCTAGCGGTGTCTTGCCTAGTTTTTTTTTTATTTTATCTGAGAACATTCAGAAGGCTTCTGTTATAGAAAAGCTTGTGAGGCCGTGGTAGTAATCACACTAATCACATTAGCAAACATTAGTGAGCATGATAAAATTCAGTGTTGCTAGGACTTTAAGCAGCACATTAGGTGCTGGTGGCACTGTTAAAGGACTTAGTCTTTCTATTGGTCAATCAGATATTCTCCAAAAGCATTAGAAATGGTCTTTGTCACTTGACCAAGAATTTACTCCAATGGAAAAAGAAATCCAATATCAAATAATTCATGGAATCACAGGGTTTAAAAATAATAAAATAAATAAAAAATAACCCAAATCTTACAGAGAACAGTTAAAATGTAACACATAAAAATCATGGGATTTTAAATGTTCGGAAAGTTGTTTCAGGGTATCGTGTATTGCTTCCCAATCTGACTTCATCTCATGGTCACCATGAGAAATTTCTGTTTCTTTGTCCAGTGCGTTTTCTCCACCCAATGTGTGTTTATTGGGAATTCATGACGTAGAGGTGGCAAATGGATGAGGAGTATGAGTGGGGCTGTTGATAATGTTTGCCCTTGTGGGTTTTGTGGGAAACTGGACCTAAGTGGTAATCATTGGTTTATGAAGCTGCCCACTACACTCGAGAACACAATTACTCTTGAATAAATGCATGTTCCACTATGCTGTTTCAGAATGAGAACCTTTTCATTAAATTTCGTGGTTTGGTGATGAGCGGGAAGTGGGTGCCTCCACAGAGCCAGAGTAGGGCACATCATGGCTATTCACAATAGATAGCCTTTTGTCCCCACTGCCCAACTAGCTGGGTTAAGGTCACTTAGCCCAGAAGGTGAAAACATCATGTCCTTTTTCTTTATCTTCAAACGAGATAAAATAACAAAGGAAGAGGCACTAAGGGACGCGTAGTTGAGTGCCTTGCAGAACAGGGACCACAGTGCTAGACCATTTTATTTCAGAGTCTCTTTAAGGAGCCATAACTACATGACAGAACTGTAGACATGGGCCCCCTTGATGTCTGTGGCTGATGGTAGCAATGCCGTCGATGATATCCTTTAGCTAGTACTATTTGGTCTTTGATTAATAGACTGCCTAGTTGTAAGAAAGAGTTTGATTAGTTCTTTGCTGTCTGAACCTGTTTTCATATATCCATCCGTCTGTGCAAAATAAAGAACTAGAAAGAATTCCAGTCGGGGTAAATATGCCTGGGAGAATTCCTGGGCAGTAGTTCTATGGAAGGATTCTTATCACTCTCCTTGGACTACATTAGGTCACTTGCCACCAGAGGGCACTATTAGAATAGCTGTGGGAAGAGGCGGACTTGAGTAAAACCCCTGGCTACCAATGGTCACTGGGCAAAGGCTGGGGCAGAGGTGGGGAGTAAGTTTGGGTGGGATTGGGTGTGGGGAAAGGAGTTTGGCACTGAAAGGAGTTTGGCTCTGTGGTTAAGGAGCTCTGCAAGAGAAGAGGTGACACCGATCTGTGTTGGCTTCAGAAAAGGTGCAGTGTACGCTGTTGCAGCACCGTGTAAACTGGAGTTCTAGGAATCCAAAGCTTCCAGAGAAAAACAGCTGAAATTTACCTCTCAGGTGATGCATGAGGCTGGGGTGATGAGTGAACAGATGTCTGGACTAATCTGACGTTTTACGATATGGGTCTTTTTAAGGGAGCAGGCAGGGAGGTCCTCAGCAACTGACCTGCTGTGAAAGCCAGGTAGGGCAGACCTCCTTAGGGTGCAAAGGCAATTCCCACCAACTTGTGAAGCACAAGAACTTGAATCAAAGTAAAGGGTCTACAAATATATGGTGAGACAAAAGGTTGTGGCAAGAGACTGAAGAGAATCATCCTTCAGGCAAGAGTTTGAATGAAGAGCTGGGGTTTTTATTTGCATTTTTTTTTTTTGGCAGTACTAGCGATGGTACCCAGTTGTCTTCTACCACTGAGCTACATCCACAGCCCTTCTTATTTTTTATTTAGAAACAGGCTTTCACTAAGTTTTCCAGGCTGCCCTCAAACTTGTACTCTTCCTACTTTAGCCTCCTGAACTGTTGAGATTATAGGCATGTGCCTGTGTGCCTGGAAGAAGAAGCTATTTTATTGCAGTGACTTCTAATTAAGACAATTTATACTCTTGGGGGAAAGAGGTCGAATAAAAGAGTTTTTCTTATTATTAGTACATTATAGTTTACATGCAATAGTGGGGTTTATTTTGTTATATTTATACGTGCATATAATATAATTTGCTCCATTTCAATCCCCAGTATTTCCTCTTTCCTTCCTTTCCTCCCTCTCCTCCCTGTCCACATCCCCTTCCATTCCCCTACTATCTATTAATTTATTGTTTTTTAATTGGTGCATTGTAGATAGACATACAAGTGGAATGCATTGTGATATATTCCTACATGCACATAGCATAATTTGGTCAATTTCATTCTGCAATTCCTCCCCTTTCCCATCCATCCTCCTCCCCTTGATCTCCTTCCTCTACTTTACTGTTCTCCCTTCTCTTTTCATGGGATCCCCCCACGAACACTTCACCTATTTTTACAATTCCTATTTCTATCCAGCTTTCACATATGAGAGGAAACATTCAACCCTTGCCTTTCTGAGTCTGGCTTATTTTAGTTAGCATGATGCTCTCCAGTTCCATCTGCTTATCAGAAAATGCCATTACTTCATTCTTCTTTATGACTCAGTAAAACTCCATTGCATATATCCACCACATTTTCTTTATTCTTTCATCTGTTGACAGACATCTGGACTGATTCTATAACTTGGTTATTGTGAATTGTGCTGCTATAAAGATCGATGTGCATGTATGACTATAGCATGCTGATTTTAGTTCTTTTGTATAAATACCAAGGAGTGGGATAGCTGAGTCATATGGTTGTTCCATTCCTGTTTTTGTTTTTTTTTTGAGAAATCTACACACTGCTTTCCAAAGTGGTTGTCCTAATTTGCTGTCCCACCAACAATGTATGAGTGTATCTTCTTCCCCACATCCTAGCCAGCATTTACTACTATTTGTATTTTTGATGATTGTGATTCTAATTGAAGTAAGTTGATATCTCAAAAAAGCTTTGGTTTGCATTTATTTCTCTGACTGCTAGGGATGTTGAATATTTTTCTTCATGTATTTTTTGGCATTCGTATTTCTTCTTTTAAACAATGTCTGTATAGTTCTTTTGCACATTTATCTATTGGTTTTTTTGTTTCATTTTCTTTTATTTCATTTGAGTTCTTTATATGTTCTAGATATTAGTCCCCTGTTGGAAAAGTAGCTGGCAAAGATTTTTCTTCCATTCTGTAGGCTGTTTCTTCAAGTTCTTAGTTGTTTCCTTTGCAGTGCAGAGCTTTTTAATTTGAAGTTATCCTGCTTATTGATTCTTGGTTTTATTTCTTGAACTTTGAGAGCCTTATTAAGGAAGTCAGTGCCTGACATGTTGGAGTGTTGACCTTGTGTTTTCTTACAGCAGTTACAGTGTATATGGTCTACTTCCTAGATCTTTGATCACTTTGAGTTGACTTTTATGCAGGTTGAGAGATAGGGATAGGTTTCATTCTTTTACATAGGGATCCCCAAAGCATATTTTTTCTCTATCTATCTAGCTACTATCTATCTATCTATTTATTCATTTTTAAAAATTTTAATTTGTTATATATGATAGCAGACTGCATTGTAATTCATATTACACATATATAGCACAATTTTTAATTTCTCTGGTTGTACACAAAGTAGAGTCACACCATTCATGTCTTCATACATGGAATTAGAACATCATATTTTTTGTTTGTTTGCTAGAAAAAAAGGCATTTTTCAAGTTTAAAATATTTCCTTTTTTGCTAATGGTAAAGACTTAAATTTACCTCTGGTGCAGATTGTGCCTTTGTTTTGACAAAGTAGAAGTAAATTTTTGTTATGCAAGAGTAAGATGGAGACATACTGCAGTCCTGAAGACCTCTGAGGCACTGGGATTTAGTCTATGTGATTAACGTTATTAAATAGCTGTGTTGGCTGAATCCTGAGATGATTATGTGTATTATAAATATGAATCTTGAATGAACTATGCATGAAACCTTCTGCAGGAAGCATGAGTAGCAAGCTTGATGTTTACCTTGAATAAGAGAAAAGAACAAGCCTGGGATTGGTATGTTAATATCCTGAACAGCATGTGATTGAGTTCAGCCTTTATTGATGTTGGATTGTTGGGTTCTAGTGAAGTTCAGGGTCACAGGGCTGAACCCTTTCCTTGTGGGTCAGAATACTTTTGTGGTTACATTTTCTTTTGAATGGAATTCATTTGTATTGTCAATCATTCTTGGAAGAGGTTGACCCATGGGATAGGAAATGAGAAGAAGCCAGTAAGGGTGGGATAGAATGAAGGAAATTTGCCCTCTTTGTATTGTGGAGATTATCAGATGGTCTGCGACAGAAGTTCTTGAGCATGAAACTGTCCAAACCTAAGGGTGGGAGTACTCTAAGAAGATATTTATCTAATCATGGTTTAAAATTACTCTGTATTGTATTACTTTTTCATTTCCTTCAAACTTACAGTAAAGTTTTATTCAAGTTGCCTCAGTGCTGTTCATACTTGGGGAAAAGCAGTATAAGGGAGAGCTGTGCACACTGAGGAGAAATGTTAATCTCCTGTCTCAGGCAACGATCTACACCCGGACATCACTTGAGGCACAGGTGAATAAGAAAGGGCATATGTGAGGAATGTTTAATTGCCTTCAGTCATGATTGGGGAGGGCAACATATTAGGAGGAGACATCCTGCAGTTAAGATAGATGAGTGTTCTAAGTAATTACAACTGAAATAATTAAACCCTTAATGGCCTCAAAATGGAGAGTTAAAATAATATTCCAAACATAGAAGATGTCTACAAGTCCCTCCCCACCTTCAGCCCAGGTAATTCCTTGTTTATAAGGTTCCCATCGCTCTGACTTCTCTCTGTTTCCTAATCAAGCCCATCTCTCTCTAGCTTTGAGGACTGAGCCATGCTGTCACCTCTATATAAAAGACTCTTTCAGCAGCTCTAGTTTGTAAAACCTGGTTTCTTTTTCTCACATTTAAAATATCAGCTTAACTGACAACCCCTTAAAGCAGTCTTTCTGCCAGCAGTATTTAAGTGCATTCTCTCTTCTTCCCTTCTTGCTTTTTTCTCTCACAGTACCTTGTTCATTTAATTCACAGCTCTTCACAATCACAACTGTATATATGTATTTTTCATTTATTATCTGTATTCCCCTCCAGACTACAAAATCCACAAAGACAGGGGCTGTGACAATCTAAGCACTGCATAATGAGTTCCAAAAAGTAGATCTTCAATTGTAGTAGGTCTGTAATACAAAATCTTGATTAAATGAATAGTGTGCTTATTAAGAAAACGCAACCTTATTTTAGTTGTCATATAGACATGGCCCAGGGACATAAAGTGACATAAAGGTCATCTCCCCAGGATTTTCTAAACCCCATATTCTCATACATTTCTTATGTCTGCCGAGACCCCACACTTTTAACAGAGTCTTGCCAACCCATTTGCAACATGCCTAACAACATGTAAAGGTAAAACCCATCCTTTCAGTACTTTAAAAACAATTGAATGGGGGATCTTCTTCCTCTCTGTTTTCCTCTCAGTTCTTGTTTTGTTTCTTCCTGCTTGTAGTCTTGGGCTACATGGACTTTGAATCCACCTGTGACCCCAAGCTTTAGTGTTTGCTTTTGGTTTTCTCCACTTCAACTTTGAGTGTCCTCTAAGGACTTTGGTTGTGGGCAACCTCAGCCTGTTTCTATTTCTGGCTTTCTCAGGTTTATTACTCTGGCTTAGCTGTGGCTTGGGACCTGAGGTGCAGAGCATCTGATCCCTGTTTGATCCCTCACCATATTGATTGCCCAAGTGAGAAAGGCCAGACATGTTTCTGCTCAAGATCGGGAGGTCATCAGCGAGTAGACATCTATCATGATTGTGTCCTAGGGGTATGTATTATGCCAGTGTCCCTGCGTTCCTCCTTGTCTTTTTATTCCCTTCTCTTTGGAGCCATGCTCCAGTCACACTACATAGTCTGTGCATCTTTGGACCTGGATAAAGCACCACACTGTGGGCAGAAGTTCTGGCTTCCTGAAACGTCTCAGGGGACTGAATGACGGAACTGAAATGCAATGGAGTTAGCTCTCCAAGGCAAGACCACTGTGAAAGGTGAGGCAGGAAGGAGCTAAGCCAAGTTCCTCTCCTTTCTCCATATCATGGGCTATTCTAAGGCTCACTTCCTCCTTGCAGTCCTCTGGAGAAATCCTGCCATTGAATGGACACATCTGAGTGATGTGCTTTGCCTTGTGCAAGTTATAGTGAAGGGAAAGAGAGTGTGACAACATGTGCCATACCATCCACCCTTGCCTTCCTTTTATCTCTTACCCAGGTCACCCTATTCTTCCACCTTCCACAAAAGTATTAGCAACTTCATATTTTCTCCACCGAGTTTAAATTGCATTGTGTGTTTGGAATGGGTCAGTAGAGCAGAAATTCCTGCGAAAAATAACTACAAACATTATGTGAGGCTAAATGGAGGAGTACAAGACCTTGACGTATGATTTCAAGGTGAACAGTCTAGGTGAATTTCAAGTGGAAACTGTGTACACTTCCATCCATGCCAGTAGGAATTCCAACAAAAGTATGTGACTCAGTGATTGACTTACAAAATAAGGAATATTTTAAATAAAAGAAAAGCATGTAAACAATATTCTAGGTAATAAAGAAAATTGTCCCATAACTTGTGTTAGCCAACAACTGATCTCTTCTTTTTGTTATACAGGATTTCCTTTAAATAAAACTGTCATGCAAATGGTGGTTGTTAATTTTCTATGTTTGGAGGCAGCATGTTGTTGTTATTATGTTATTATTATTATTTGCAGGGTGAGTATTTAATTCTTAGGGCATGTAATTTAATCTGCACAACTGCAACTTACTAATGAAAATATTTAGGTGTTTCTATTTTGTTTTTCATTATGCTGGAAAAGAATGATAAAAAATAATTCTATGAAGGCCAAGTTGTATCTTACAAATAGGTGTCCCCTGAATATTAGTAGGTATAAGTCTACTTTTGGTTCAAGCAATGATTGACTTCCATTATTCTACTTGGTGTGTCTAAAACACTTTATCTATAGAAGCATAATCAAAATAATTGCCCATGAATCTAGAGTCGTGTGAAAATTAGATAATGTCAGCAAAAGTGTTTTAGCTCCTATAGTGGTATTATGACCTTTATTCTCCACTTAGAATTAGTCTGAAAATAGTTCCATGATAACCCCTTATTAAAGCTTTTGAGTCTGTTTCAAGTCAATGAATGGAAAGGGAAGGGAAGAGTCATAGACCTATTAAATAACTAATAGGTAGAGTTTAGGGATAGGACAAGAAAAAGAGAACTGTGGAAGAAGCTTATTAAGCTTTTAACACAAAAGTAGGTTATGATAAAAGTGATCCTTCAAGTGCTTAGAGTCTTTCTCCTCCCTTCTCCCTCCTTACCCTCCCCAGGGAAGTTTGAGAGTTTTAGAAACAAGGAAGTACCTGAGACAAGTGAAGAAACTGCTAAGAAGAAACTTAAAATACAAAACAAAAAGATTATTCGCATGTATCTATTTTAATGGGTACAAAAATTGAGGAAATAATTTGAACTATTTTGAAATTACTTTTGCGTCTGAAAAACTATGATTTTTGAGTGATTGTGCTTTGTTCAAATTTTTTTTTCCTTTATGAAACCAATGCTCTTACAATGAGTTAGGTTAGATGCCAGAGAAAGTAAAAATAGGAATTAGAAAGAGGAGCAGGCACATAATAATGAGGAGCATAAATTGTTAACGTTGCTAAATAGATATAGTACAGGTTCCTTTGGTGGCAGTGGGGAAGAAGTTGTCATTTCTATAGGGAAGGGGACATTAAGAGATCATCACAGTCTAGTTTTAAAAGTAAAACACACCACTAGGCCTGAAATATCCCTCTTTGTCTTTGATAGTGCTTCTTCACTTAAAATCTTTTTTATCAGATGATAGTGTAGTTAGGTGAGCTGTTACATTGAGAGTTCCAAGTTTCTTTTTTCAGCCTTGTACAAAGTAACAAAAGATTTGGTGATTCCACTTGCAAAAAGGTCAATAAAACAGGCAAAATTGAATACTATGTTCATGGCAAATTAAAACAAACAAACAAAAAATAATAATACTCAAGATAATGTCTGGGTGATGTGGTGCACACCTGCAGTCCCAGCTACTTGGCAGCTGAGGCAGGAGGATCTCAATTTCTAGGCCAGTTTGAGCAAGTTAGAACCTGCCTCAACATCCAATAGAAAAAGGGCTGGGCTTTTAGCTCAGTGGTAAAATGCTTGCTTGGTATGTGCAAAATGCTGGGTTAATTCTAGCACCCCCTAGCTCAACCATTCACAAATGTTTACCCTGGTGGGGGAAGAAACAGGCCTATGATTAAGGAGGGATGTAAGTTGCTGATTAACAATCTGTTAGCGATATATGGTTAGATAAGATTTTATTTTATTCTTTTTCTTTGTCTTCTTTTTAGGTGCTATGTTTAAACTGGCTGATTGTAAAGACATTTTAGAACAGCATAACATATGGTTTACTAATTAACTTATCATTATTATTTGAAATTTGTTACAGTCAAAAGTAAAATCATACTTTATTTTTTACAAATTATTTCTAAAAATGTCATAAATACATGCTTGTTTAATTATTTCTGGTAAATATGTATAACCATTGTTTTTTAAACTTTCCTTAGTAAACTCGAAATTCAATAAATGCTCATTTTCAAAAAAAAAAAAAAGTAAAACACACAAAACCCTTTTACCCTAAATGTCAAGGCAACACACACACACACACTCCCCACACATAGAGTCACACAAACAATTTAACAATCTTGATTATTGTGATTATTTTGTTCCACTTGCTACTTTAGGGATCCAGAAAGTACATATGAGGTTGATGTGTTTAAAGCAAGCGTTTTCTTTTAGAAAGCTTAGTTTTTCCAGTAGCTTACAGCATTACTATAGTATGAAAAGGTTTTAAAAATGAATCACCTGATCCTGACCACAGTCATTTCCTGTTGTAACACAGGGGAGGTGATCTAGGTAGATTTTATAGATTTTTCAGGTGCCTCAGTGGAGGTTGACTCAGAGGAGTCTGGGAATTCAGGTGTCTTGGTCAGGAGTATTATAGAGGGTATACAATATCAGAGAGCATGTGGCATTCAGCAAACACTTAGGTAAATTTCTATATCTTAATATTTATATTTTTGCACATATTTTTACATTCACTTAAAATTATATTTTCTTAAAAGTGATTTTTTTTCTGATTAAAAAATGTACTTGCCACGCAGTTTTTAGACAATGAAGAATAATTTTAAAAAGTCAATTATAATTCCTATACTAAGCCATCCCTCACTTTCTCCCTTCCTTTCCTTGTTCCCATATAAAAGTAGCATAATTAGTATTAACAGCTGAAAGAATGCTAGGGTTCACCGTCTCCTTCATTCTCTTAGTACCACATGACTTAAGGCACAGTAATTTAATGTCTCTCTGTTCCATTTTGCCCATCTCTGAAATACAGGTAATAATATCTGCCTTCTAGGTTTTCTTTACAGGGTTTGCTATGAGGTTTGCTTTACACATATTAATGAGTCAATATGTGTAAAGCATTTAGAATAATAACTGATTTAGCATTTAGAAGTATTGACTGATTCTTATTGATTAAGAGCCCAATGGCCTGAGTGTACGGCCCTGCCCCGCTGTATAATAGCAATATGACTTCAATTTTTCAATGACATAGTTTCATCATATTTAAATTGGAAGTTGGAACGGGACACAACTCCTGGGTTGTTGTGAAAATTAAATTAGTTAATGTAAGCAGGTCACTTTAAACAAAAGCCTTTATAGTATTTATTTACATGTATTTTGAGTACTTACAAAGTACCAGAAGCTATGCTACATAAAAGATAGCTGCTCTTCTCATAATACATATCAAGCAATAAAAGTCAACTTTTATTGCAAATAAGCATTATATGTAATGAGAAATGTGAAGGAGAAGGATGGAGAGTTATGTGATTATACATCAGAGGGACTTGGTGTAGTTGTCAGGGAGTATGTTTTTGAACATGTGATGATTTAACTCCAACTCCGATTACAAGCAGCAATTGACAAACTGGGAGGCAGTATGTGTGTATATGTGTGTGTGGCTAGTGGAGAGGGTTAGGTTGGGGGATTATTCTGGGCAACATGAGTGGCAAGTCATGGTGCATTTGGGGCACCATGGGGCATTAAAAACATTTCCATTGCTTAAATAGTATACAGGGTGATGTGAGATAGGACTGGTGATCTAAGCAGAGGGCTCAACAGACTTCTCCTAAGTGAAACAAGAAGCTTCTGAAGGGCTTGTAGGGTCATGTGATGGTGAAGTGAAGTGACCAATGATTACATTTTAATGTTGATTACTCTAGTGTTAATTTTTATGGATATATACGCATAGTCACCCAACTATTTTGAATAAAACAAATTCACCATGCAAATAATGCCTTTAAATCATATTTTAATGACAAATATAACGTCAGTTAAAATATTGTTAATGTAGGTTCACCAACTGTAACATACCAGTCTGGTGGGGGATTTTGATAATGGGAAAGGCTAGGTAAGAGTAGAGGCAGGGAGTATATGGGGAATCTCTACCTTCTTGATTTTGCTAAAAACTTAGAACTTTCGAAAAAAAAATTAAAGTAGTTAAACATGTGCATGTAATTAGCATTTTTCCATTTCGCTAATAATTATTTTAGAATTATCTTTAATGACTGCATTGAATTACATTGCCTAGAGGAACCATGATTATTTATTTTAAAAATATTCTGCTGGTAGACATTAGGCTGATTCTACTTTTGATATGAAGACTTTTAAAAAAGGAAATAATTAATTCATAACCCCCATGCCAAGAGATGGCTCCCTTTCTCCATTCCTTTCTTTGTTTCCCTATAAAAGTAGCATAGCATAATATTAGTAACAAAGAATGTCAGGGCTCACAATTTGCTTCAGCTCCTTACTACCACATTAGTTAGGGCAAGTTACTTTAATTCCTCCCTGGTAGATTTTGCTCATCTGTAAAATGTATTTCTGCCAACTAGTGTGCTTCTCTATCTAGTTCTCATGCTTCACACTAAACAGAGTACATAGAATCTTCTAGATTTTCCTTACCCAGCAACTCTTCGCTGTTAGAATTTTCCCTTCAAATTAATTTTAATTTGAAGAGCCTAATGGATGTAAGTGTACAGTATAGTTTTACTTTTTACTGTGTGAGGACTTTCAAGAGACCTTTCCATTGGTCAGGCTCCAGACCAAGGTCAATCTGCTGTGTAGCCTCTTATTTTGAACAATCATCACCTCAAGACAGACTGTTGCTTTTCTCTTTGGGATAACTGCTACATAAAATATGGAGCCTCCCATTACTCTTACTTTAAAATGCTATTGACCACAGAAATTAAAAAAAAAATAGTGTCCAAAAGCATTTGTTCACTCTCTTTAATACAACATTGGCTTTATATGCAGGATACCAGGCAGTGTTTCTTCAAAGTTGGTGTCATTTAGATGGTACACTTCTGTAATTCCAGTGCTTAACTATGGGTTTTCCTGTTCCATTTCATACTCATTTCAATGAAGATCTGAGAGAAAAGGTACACATATCCATCTGCCCTCCTGACTCTACCATGTTTAGATGTTACTTATAGAGATTTTAGTGGCAACTATTAAAAAGTAAAGTCCTGCTGGCCACAGTGATGCACACCTGTAACCCCAGCAGCTAGGGAAGCTGAGGCAGGAGGATTGCAGGTTTGAAGTCAGCCTCAGAAACTTAGCAAGACCCTGACTCAAAATACAAAAATAAAAAGTACTGGGAATGTGGCTCAGTGATTAAGCATCCTTGGGTTCAATCCTAGGCACCCAAATAAGTAAATAAATAAAGTCCTTAGTTTTGACTTAAAGCCTTTAATTACTGTGATTGTTAGTCAACAATTTATAGGCTTATTGCTAAATGTAAAGTGCTGCATAACCTTGGGCAAATCTTGTTATTTTATTTTTTTTACAATTCAAATCTCTTATCAATTAAAGGATGGTAAGATCACTGAGGTCGTAAGATAATCTAGAAAATTTACTCATTTCTTTTGCAAACATACAGGTGAAAATTGCAGCAGCTCCTGGGTAGAGAGAATAATTGATTGCCCTTGAGGAGCTCTCAGAGAGAAGGAAGAGGCTTCCAGGTAATAAGACCCATTATAATTCAGCATGGAAAAATGCCATAACAAGCGAAACCAAATTGTAAAGGGACATTGTATTTTCTTGTCACTCAAAGATGAACAGTACAGATGAGATAATTGAACCTTGAAGTTCTCAGCTTAAAGACTGTATTTAAATAGACTTTGGAGGCAGACAGAAATGCATTTGAATCACTGGTCCATCATTAAACTGGTAAAACCAGTTTTACCAAGCCTCAGTTTCCTAATTTGGAAAATTTAAGGCACTTAACACTTAGCAGAGCTCTTGTGAGGATAATGTATCAGTGGGAATTGCTTAGCAGAGAGCTGGTAGATGGCCAAATAGAGAGATCTGATCCCTATTTATCTTCTTACTCAACAATTTTTTTTTTTTGGTTGAGCATTGGTTGTTGCAAAAGGGAGAAAAAGACACACAATATTCTTACTACAGAGCTTATGTTCTAACCTGAGAGTCAGATAATGCACAAATAAGCAAATTAATAATACAAACAATTGCAAGCCGTGATAAGAGTCATGAAGTTAATAAAGAAGTTTACATGAGAGAAAGTATGGGTGGGCAGGGT
>NW_026000101.1:10613757-10633567 GCF_001458135.2 Marmota marmota marmota | reverse complement strand
ATGTTTTCAGTTTTTAAAACCAAAATGAATTGAGTATACAGGGTATTCTTCACAAGTCTATCATTGAGATCAATTTTTAAAAATTGTTTTATCGGGCTGGGGTTGTGACTCAGTGGTAGACTGCTCGCCTAGCACATTTGAGACCTTGGGTTCGATCCTCAGCATCACATAAAAAAATAAAATAAGTAAATAAACAAAATAAAGATATTAAAAAAATAAAATTTTTTAATAGATTGAGTCTGTTATTCTGAGTAAAGTTGAAGTTAAAAATAGTGTTTTCCAATCCTTTCTATTCTTTACTTGTGCTTTATGAGACATTATGTATCCCAAAATTGTTTATTAAGCAATAATAGTGTTGTTTTCCTTTTTATCATCAATAAAACCACCAATGCAATCATGGTTTCTGCCTTGATCTTAATTTTCCTCATTGAGGAAATTCAAATTGAAGAAAGGACTTCATTTTTTTTCCTGTTTTATGGAGGATAACCACTTAGTTTCATATGATGTTTTGTTTCATTAAAAAAATAGCTCAAGGACATTATTAGTATATCTCGGGACCTTTGGAGGTCTGGAGATACCACACTAGCTCCACTACTTTTGAAGAAGTAGAATTAGGATGTAGAATTAGATTAATCTAATTTTGGCTTTTAATCTTTCCTCATATGATTTTGGATGATTCTTTGAAAGCATCCTGCATGTTAATTATCTATACTAGCCATTCTAGTTGGGGTAAAGGGGGGTAGTTTGACATTTGTTCTTTGGTTGGATCCTATATCCCACCGTTTTACCTACTCATTTGAATTTGCCTTCTCCCACCACTAGATTGTCAATCCTTGAGGGAACAGATTGTATCTATTTTCCTTATCACTATGTCCCAAACACACATAATAGGTAGTTCAAATTTTTTGTGGTTCAAAATTTTGTTTTCCCCCTCCAGCCTGGATCCTTGGTGGGAGACTTGAGTTATGCCAAGGTCTGTCTGGGACTCATCTTTTTAAAGTTTTCTTTCCAAAAGATTCTTTCAAGCAACTGGATGCAAAACAGGTCAAATTGCTTGCACTCTCTGACTCCATTTATCTTGATGTTCTTTATCGCTTTTAGTTCAGACGTCTAGCTTTCCTGACCTTCAGTGAAACATTTATTTTGTGCGCATTTAAATATTTAATATTTTAGCTTTTTAGTTTTTTATCCATTTGCTTTACATTCTATTGGAGTTTTACAGGGAAATGAAAAGGTCAAAACAAAGGAACAGCCTGGTGGATAGCTAGTGCCCTAAATAAGAGGTTGTTTTTCCTTATCTGCTCCTTAGAAATCCTCTTAAGTTCTTAGCAGTAGACTCCTTCTCAAGTCCCAGAGACCTACTTGATCAAATGTGCTGCAATGTGGGAAAGGCAGACAGATATCCTGGCTTTTAAGGCTTCTTAACTGACCACCACTAAGCCAAATTGCTAGGTTAACCCATCTTATCCATCCCATCTATAGGTTGCCTTCATGGATCCCCTAGTAGTGGGCTAATATATCCACTGCTCCTGTTCACACCAGTTGAGTTATTTGTTGCTGAGGATTCAGTTGTGTTTGTTCATAAACCTGTATTTTCTAGTTATGTTTGTTATCAAAATTTTATAAGAACACTAATATGATATAAACTGGTGATATACAAATGCAAAAGGAATATTGTGGATTCTATTAAGTTCAAATTAAAAGGTTTGGAAAGATCTCTAAAAATTAAGTGTGGGGAAAGTCATATAAAGATATAAAATTTTCACTTGGATTGTTTCAAAAATATCTTGAAATACTTCATTCACTTTCAAGAATGTAGAAATAGTCAATAATGCTTCTTCTTCTTCTTCTTCTTCTTCTTCTTCTTCTTCTTCTTCTTCTTCTTTGGTGCAATTTAGGCAAAAAGCAATGGAAATTCATCATGGGACCATACAGAAAAAATGAAAAGAACTTTGGTTATATATATAAAATATTATTCAGGATATATGAATATGTGTGCAGTTTATGTTACGTTAAAAGTTTACAGAGCATTTTAAGATTATTTTAATTGACCATTGAATTAACAAAACCTGTCTGGATGGGATAAGAGTTCTGTACCCATTTCGTGGAATCCAGACAGCCTTGGATTTAAAAGATAATAATACCTTTAACTGGAGCTACAAAGACAATAATACCTTTAACTGGAGCTACAAAGACATCATCATTTCCTCATTTAGATTTAGCTAATTGTTTATAAAAATAGGACTCCTCTGCTGGATGCAGAGGCTCAGGCAAGTAATCCCAGAGACTCAGGAGGCTGAGGCAGAAAGATTGCAAGTCTCAGGCCAGCCTCAGCAACTTAGCGAAGCCCTAAGCAGTTTAGAGAGGCTTTATCTCAAAATTTTTTTAAAAAAGTACCCCTGCATTCAATCTCAGGTTAAAAAAAAACAACAAAGACTTAGTTTATAGTATAGTGACTAAAGTACAATAATTATGGTCAGAACATTTGCATGGAAATAAGTGTTTCTGACATGTACAATGACATGGTCTTGGCCCAGTTTCTTAACTGAAAAAAACCTTACTGTTCTTTTCAGCTACAAAAAGTAAATGATCATCAAACATCTCCCAGGACCATGGAGAAGATTAAACAAGATGACATATATAGAAGATGTTTCTGAAAATGTGATCTATAATAAAAATTTATTAAAAATACACTTTATATTTGGAAATAATATTGTTGAGTGCTTAGTTCTTAAAGTAGCTTAGATATAACTTATCTTCTCTTGGCTGTAAGAAAGAAATGAGAAGTTAGCTAAAGCAAGGAGGCTCATACCATCAAATCTTGCCATAAATTGAGCTCACAGATGGAGTAACTGAGGCCAACCTCACGATCCTGAATATATTTTACTAGTTTATAAAAACACTGTTTGCACCAAGTGGTCTCTAGACTAGACCTGGCTTTCTTTCTCTCTGGGATGGATATTTAAATAGCAATCCTCCCTTCCTTTACAACAGAAGCAAAACCAGAAGCCATTCTTTCCAGGATAGTTCTGAATTGCATCTCCATTGTGGTGGATGGAATCATGCCCTCGCTAGGTCATTAATTGACCACATTAGTTCATCAGAAAAAACCCACACCTCCCAACCTATCTCTGACTAATCCTGTAGGGCACCACCTCAAAATCAGAGTTTGGTGCCATGCTCAGGGCTCCGATGAGAACAACAGCAGCCTTTTAGTAAATTCCTTCTTAACTACCAAGAAACTATTGAAGACAATCACTTGAATCCTTTTTTCTTTCTCTAGAAAAAAATTGAAGTCTATTTGATATTTGAAGACTCTGTATCTAAGAAGCAATTTGTCTTATTCAAGTGATTTCTACATATTTATTCTTGGAATGTCATATTTAAAGAAGAAAATGTGAAGTTTGCTTTCACTGTAATTTTAGGCATATGAGTTTTAGTAGGGGTGGCGTGTGGTTTTGGTACTCAGTTAATAAAACATGTGAATATGTAGGATGCCCTTCAAATAAGAACCTTTTAAAATTCAGTGGTAGTTTGCCTCACCAGTCTGCATGTCAGGTACAAAAGCCTTTGGTCCCAGATAATAAAAGCACAATATTTTTGTAATCAAATCAGTAATCCTTTCAAGATTAAAATAGGCCTTCTGGCTGGATGAATATGAAAGGTAAATTTCCTTTCCCATTTATTGGAATTTTGAAAGCATTGCCAAGGAAATGTAATTGACACTACACGTCTGCTTGCTTCACAGGTACCATCACTTTATTGTCGTAGAAGTGTGTTCCTACCCTGGACATGCCACAGTAGTTTGTCTTCTATCTGGAGTCAGGTTAGGGGTGCATGTAGCGTGGTTCTGGCCCTGGCCATTGGATAGCACCGATAATTCACATCAGAGGCAAATTGTATTGTGATTAGTTTTTCAGCCTCAAATCAGTCTTGGGGTACGACATGGGTGGAGTCACGATACTCTTTTAAGATTGAGGTTCAGGTAAAAGTTCACTTTCTAAGTCTCCATGGAGGGAATGTGCATGTGGATCTAGAGACATAGTCATTCTAAGAAGCGACTCAAGTCCCTCTCAAGCATGTGTCACATAGCCTAGAGCACACAGGTCCCTTTGGTCCCCTGAAACCCAGGTGCAGCTTGGATGAGGAGCCCTACACTAGAATCTAGATTCTCTCAGTCACAAGACCCAAAATAAGGAATTTGCATCTTACAACGACTGAAATCCTTATTTTTTGATTTTAGATATTTGTTTCCTGGGGTGGTATTGGCAATATTTATTACCTCAAGAAAAACTCTTCCCCAGATGATAAGGAATAATCAGGACTTATGAACACTCCAAAGAACTTTCATAAAAGAAAACAGTATTAAAATATTTCCTAAATTGGGCACGGTCCCAGTGACTTGGGAGACTGAGGCAGAGTTCAAACCCAGCCTCAGCAATTTAGTGAGGCCCTGAGCAACTCAGTAACACCCTGCCTCTAATAAAATATAAAAAGGATGGAGATGTGGCTCAATGGTTAAGTGCCCCTGAGTTCAATCCCTGCTATAAAAAAAGAAAAAAAGAATATTTCCCCAATTTTGAGTTATTTTAGATTACAACAGATCAGACTTTTTATTTTATTTTATTTTATTATGGTTCTTTCTTAAAGAAAGGAGAGGCAGAATCTAACAGTTTTTTCCTGCAGAAATTTCAGGCCACTAATCCAGAATATCAGTGATTTAGTTAGCTTTTTGGCTACTCTGACTAAAAGATCTGATAGAACAATTTTAGGGGAAGAAAAGTTTATTTGGGGAGTTCAGAGTTTCAAAGGTCTCAATCCATAGATAGCAGACCCCATTCCATAGGGCTTGAGGTGATGCTGAATATTATGGCAGAAGAGTGTGGCAGAGGGAAGTGGCTCACATGATGATCAGAAGGTAGAGAGAAAGACTCCACTCTCCAGATACAAAATACATATCCCAAAGAAACACCCACCTCCTTGCTACACCCTACCTGCCTTCAGCCAAATCCCATCAATGATGAATTCACTGTGTTATGACTCTCATAACCCAATCATTTCTTCTCTAAACCTTTTGCACTGTCTCACACATGAGCTTTTGGGGTATACCTCACATTCAAATCATAACAGTGAGGAATTCACATTTCCACAACTACATTCAACTCTCTTCAGGCATGGCTCTGAATAGACACGACTATTTCTCTAAAGAGAGATCAATACAACTTGTGCCAAAGCCCAGGTGCTTGGAGAACCAGGCTGGCTTCAGAAGGCACAGAAAAGTTGACTAAAACTGATCGCTAGGTCTCATAGACAGGGAGTCTGTTTTAGGAGGCATTTAGCAGGGCTCAGGGGACACACACACACACACACACACACAAGTAATACAGGTTGTTTTAAAGCCAGCCAACTTTGGGGAAAAATTAAGTTGATGACCTTTTACATTGTCATACAGAGTCAATTTCTCAAATACATCATTTCCAAAGACCTTCCTTGGGATTATCTTATTATAAATGATCAGGCTGCAACCAAATTAAATTCAAAGTTCCTTCTTCTGCAAAACAGAATATTTCTTAGTTTGAACTTAGAATTGATTTTGAGGTTGGGTGACTTTACATTCCTTATCGAGTTTTAAAATTTTCTGAGACCTTGGCTCTACATTTCCTGTGCTTTTTATCTTCCCACTTTCAAGAAAGAAGTCTTCCTATCCCAAGGACTAAGAAAAGTAGCTCATTTCTGAGATGAAAGTAGTTCCTTCCACATCTTGAATCATGTTATTACATATATATTGTTATAAAAAATACCTGACTTAAGCATCAATGTAATGCCTATTTTATTTCTCCTATTGGTGCCTTTAAAATTCTGTCAAACTTCAAGATTTTATGCAGGTTTTAGCAAGCTACAATTAATGGAATTTGAAAGATAGAAACTATACATTTAACAACAAATACATGGAAAATAAATCCTTATTAAAATTAAATTAGGTAAATTCTATGCATTGTTAATAAGTTGAGAAATAGACTACTTCATTTTTAAGGCTACTTTTAGCTTTAAACAATATTATTATAATAATATATATAATATTATTATAAGACCTTTTGGCAAATAGTTAAATATACAAGTATCTTCTTTATATCACCTCAATAAATAATCTACTTGTTCTCATAAATGGTTTGGATTTTGGAATAAGAAATTGTATCTTCCTATCTTTGTTCTATCAAGGACATGTGTGATTTTCCTTGATTTTCTAAACAAACTTTTTAAATGATTACCGTGCATGGCAGGCCCTGTTCTGGACACATGAGACTTTTTTTTTCCATGTCTAAAATGTGGGGACATAATCAGCTGTATTCAAAGTCTCCTTCAGCTTTAAAACAATGAACCTAGGATAAAATTCACCCTTTCTTTTCATAAGGACTACAGAGGCAGCTTGGATTTTCTCTGGAGAGCTGAATTGCAATCAGATATTTGAGAAAAGATGTGGAAGAAAGTCATAACTCCCTTAGAATGGCTAAAGGTCCTCTGATGATTGTAATGGAAAATGAGTCAAATGGCATTTGGGAGAGGTTTAGAGAGGAAGGTGCACCCCAGGGCTCACTCCCACACAGAACAACAGAAAATTGCTCAGAGTTGTCACAGCAACAAGAGCAGCCGCAGCTGCCACTGCAACACTGAATACACCGAATCCACAGGACCTGGAGAAGTGAGGCAGAATGAGTGAAAACACACACACACACACACACACACACACACAAGAGCTCTGCAAACTGGGCAGGTCAGCCCAGCACCATCCTTCTCTTTGGATGAAGGGGATTCCTCCCCAAGTGGGGGTGTCCTCTTTGTCAGCAGCCACCACTTCCCCAGCTATTCTGTTCAGGACTTAAGGGACTGTCCCTCCCGCGTAGTCTGCCTTTTAGAACTATATATATGTGGCCCGAGTACATCTGAGGGTGTGCCCAAGGTCCTAATACTGTCAGGAAAAACCCTGTCCTTCTACTTGGAGCTGTGACATTCCAGAAGGCACAGAGTCTGCGTTTTTCTTAGCACCTAGTCACATAATAATATATTTGACCAAGGTTAATCCTTTGTTCTTTCTTGTCCCTAAGCAACAACTCTGGTGGCGGCTGCTGGACCAGTATTTGCAAAGATGCGGAGAAATCGTACCAAAATGGAAAGATTTAATGGTTGAACTTGGTCAGTGCAACAGATGTGCAACTTATAAAGTGTGTAACTCCTGAGAGAGAGACCCACTTTAAATTAGCAATAGAATTCTAGTAAAAGGGACCTTACACATAAGATATTTAAAAAGGTCTAATCATTATCATTTAAGCAGAGTCCTGAAAGATTCAAGGGAGATTAGTATAACATTTGAAGGAAGATTATTCCAGGCATAGGAAGTGGTGAATGCAAAGGCCCTGAGACAGGAGGAAACTTGGATCATCAAGAATGAGAAGACAGCTAGTGTTGGATTGTTAGTGATTGAGGAACAGCATGAAGCAGTGAGTATAAAGGTTGAATGGGTCTGTTAGCAATGGGGATAATAAATATAGAAAATACCAGTGGATTTATAAAAGTTGGTGAGGGAAAGAGAAAAGCAAGCTAGTACCTAAGCTATTGGCTTGATGAACTATGAAGATAGTTATAAAATTTAATGGAATGAGGAAAAAATTTAAGAGAAAAACAGATTAAGAAGACACACATTTAAAATGTAGAGAATACTTACAATTTAGTAATAAGGAGAAAAACTACTACTTTTTTTTAAAACAGGGGAACATTTAGAGACTCTTCACTTAAAATGACAAATAAAAGCAAAAGAAGAGATGCCTAACATCATGCCTAGTCATCATGTCAATTTAAATTGAAACCATAATGAAAGACAACTCCACACCATTCCAATGGCTAAAATTAAAAAGCCTAGTGATACCAACTGCCCTGGACAAATGTGGAGCAATTGGGAATTCTGTTCCTTTGTGTTGGGAATGCAAAGTGGCACAGGCACTTTGAGTGATAGTAATGCACTATGTTGTGAAGTTAAACATACACTCTATACGATCTTCTAGACATTTACTCAAGAGATAAAAACACTATGTGCCATACAAATGTTCACAGAAGCAATTAAAATATTCATTACTGGTAGATGAATAATCAAGTTGCCGGTTATCTACACTATAGAATACTACTCAACAATAAAAGTGGATTGAATATTAATATGTGAACATATATATGTATATATATATATGTGTGTGTGTATATATGTATGTGTATGTATGTGTCTATATACATATATTTCTCAAACACACAAATGAAAGAAGATAAATACAAAAGAACATATATACCCTGCAACTCCATTAGTATAACATTTCAGGAAAGGCAAAACTATCATGACAGAAGAAAGACCAGTAGTTTCTAGTATCAAAGGTCAGGAGAGGTTGTCAATTGTGAAGTGATAGAAGAAGCCTTTTTGGAATGATTGATTGGTTTGCTATCTTGGGTTTTGTGGAGGTCATATGACTGTACCAAATTCATCAAACTGAATTTAAATGAGTGAATTCTGTTAAATGTAAAATTTACCTCAATAAAATAATAATAATAATAATAATAATAATAATAATAAAACAATAAAATTATCAGTAGAAAATTTAGGAGAATGTATAATTTGAGAATGGGGGACGGATTCCAAAATAAATCAACAAAAGACAATGATATTTGACTACATAAAAGTTTTAAAACTATATCACAGTATAAGTTTGATAAGCAATGGTAAACTATGGAACAACATTTGAAATATATTTGATTGTCAAAAGGTAAATATATCTGGTGAGTAGTAAGGTCAGATAAATTATTGCACACGAAGAAGCGTATGGTCAAAACATAGCCAGATTGATTATACAAAGGCTGGAGAGAGAAGATAATGCCCAAAGGGCCAATAAATGTGTGGAAGAATTTCCAACCTTACTAGTAGTGAGGGAAATGAACATTAAAGAACAATGGGACCATTTCCATCCATTAGACTAGCAAAAATTAAAAAGAACAATTACAGCAGCACTGCTGCAAATGTGGGGAAATGGGCCATTTCATATCGCTGTTAGTGGCAGTGTGAATCCTTGAAGCCTCTGGGGTAGTTCACCTGGAAATATTTGGTCAGGATTAAAATACACATATATTTCAGTCCTGCAATCTCACTTTTGGAACTCTAGCTTATAGAAATAAAGGAACAATACATGAAGCTATGTGTACAGTGAAACATATTGAAGAATTGCTGGAAGGTGTAAAAAGAAAAAAATCAGAAAGTGAGGAAATAGTTGAATAAATTCTGGTACATTTAAATGGTGGTTTACCACCAAAAGTATGTAAAAATAAGTTGGAGATAATAAATCTAAAAAACCAAATAGGATAACATGATTGTATTTTTTAAAAATTTCTACAACCAAAAAAATTACCCAGGCCTATCTATTATGTTTGAGCTCTTCCTGGTTTGTAAAAGGATAGGAGCAGATTGTTAGAGTTGGTGACCACAGGAGGTGGGCTTGAGGCTGGGAAGAGATTATGAACTTTTTCCTTATACATCTTTGCATGTCTTGATCTTTGTAGTAACATCACTGAATTCAATGAGGAAGTATGACTTTTGTAAAAATCACAATTTAAAAATTGATAAAATGCTTTTATATTATTCAATTTTAAGATGCTATACATTGTGAGATGATTATGGATTTGGATCAACTTTTGCAGAAGACTAGAGCACCACCACAGTACATATATGTCAATTATAAGGTGTATTACTATTTAATGAACATTACAGATGTGAAAACTAAGTTTAGCTTAGTGATTGGGGACCATTCTGTCTCTCTCTCTCTCTCTCTCACACACACACACACACACACACAAATACAAATATTGGTTTTATTCTCTTTGTCCTACTTCACCTTCTCTTTTATGAGAATTGATCTGTTCACTACCTTGTATTTCCTAAACAGACACACACACACACGTACACACACACACACACAACGGGTCCTCAGCTTATTGGTCTTTTGTATACTTGGAAACAATGTTCAATGTAGGTGTGGTGGTGCAAATTTGGAGAATCAAACACAAACATATTTCTCTAGATAATAAGGGGAAAGTAATAGAGGAGAGAGAATCATCAGGAAGGTGGGAACAGGAGCTGGAAATATCTTTTTTTTTTTGCTAGTTTGGGAAAGTAATTTGCTTTTCAGAAGTGAGTCTTGCTGTAGGATGAAACCAGACACTGGCCATGGGGGTACAAGCACATTGAGGGTATAAGAGAATTCAAGGAATACAAGCCTTACTTTACTACATTATTTTTTATTTTTGAGGTAAAGGACACTTACAGAGAAATACTAGATCCTGAGTCTATAAATTTATACAAATTTAATGCACAAGTAATTATCACATAAAGAATTATATGCAAACTTAAATTGTGGACTAAGGCAGTAGGTAGGAAGAATAAATGACAAACTTCAGAATATGGTAATCAATCTTGTCTTCTGAAATGAATTTCAAAGGATAAAAATGTCTGAGTAATTAGTAATAGTAATTAGTAATAGTAACATAGTAATAGTAATTAGTAATAGTAACATATCTATTCCCACTGATATTGCTCATTTTATGAGGCAACAATCAGTTACTAAACAAATCCAATCTAATGCCAGTGAGACTATATTTCTTGTGACTCTGGCAATAAATGGTTAAAATAATGGCATTTGATTATTTTTGTTCATATTTTCAGTGACTTAAATTGATGATTAAACTATAGCTTTCAGTCTTACTTTTCAAATAATGTTTTTTTCTCTAATCATAAAAGCAGTGTAAATCTATTTTACAAAATTGGAAAAAATTTTTAATTCCATGTTACAAAAAGAAAATGTCTTTGGTCTATTTTATTCTTATCATTATTCTATGTGTAATAATACAATCCATTTTCATTTAAAATTATTATAGTTAAAAATCCTGAGCATAGATTTTTATCAAATAAAATCATATTCATGGTACAAATATTAAGTGCTTACTACAGTACCAAAAAAATGGCAAAAATAATAGATAACTATTCAGATAAGGAGAATTATAGAAAAAAAATTCTCAATGTAGATCCCTTGTGTGAAAGGACAGTTATTCATATTTATCAATTATCCATGCATCTAGGAAGTATCAAAAACATTATTTCCATGTGTATTTGATATTTCCTAGTATAGAGGTAAAAGTGCAAATGGAATATATTATAAAATGCTTAATGTTTATATGCGTTATTTTCAATTGATTTTATTTTGTGTATTTAATCCTCTACTTTTGAGTATTGAATCATTCAGCAAAAACAAAACCAACAAGGAAAATCTTGACATCTTTTTATCACATTTTATTATTTATTTATTTATTTAATTTATTTTTTTTTGCCAATTGCCAAACAAATCAATTAACAACTTTATTTTTTTTTACACATAAAGGCTGATGAAAAACCATTACTGGTCCTATTAAAGAAAATCCAACATTGCAATTGAGAAGAATAAGAACTATTATTTACTCATTAAATACTATTTAAGTTTTCTAACACACAACTTGAAAACATACAGCATGCTTCTTTAATTTCAGTACAATGGATTCAATACCAAGTTTACATACAGGTTACATGCATCAAAGCCAGATTACAAATTATCATAGTCATCATCATCATCATCGTCACGTTTTCTTTTCAATGCATTTGATGATTCATTGGCAGTATTTTGTGATGATACCATATTAGTGGTAATAAGAATGTTTTTGGACCCAATTAATTATGGATTAATTAGAACATTCTGAACTGCTGATGTTGCAGGAATTGAGGCTTTTACCGCAGGGGACTGTGAAGTAGGCATCTGTACTGTAAACCTTTGCCCTGTTAGAGACATTGGAGTCCCTACCTTAGTTGAAATAGACATGGTTTGTGGGGTTGGTGTGCCTAGTGAGGGAGTACTTGGTCTGCTAGTAACTGAGCCAACACTTAACCGTGGTACTGTTATTCTTCCTGCAGAAGTAGATGCTTTCTTTTGTAAAGACTTGAGCCTATAGTTTGGTGCTGTTAGGCAATATCTATCAGGAGGCAATCTAGGACCCAAATATGGCTTGATCAATGGCAAAGGGGTTTGATTTCTTTGCCTTGCAATATCTAATAAAAAATCTCTTGGGGGAGGAGAGGTAAAAGACTGGTCAGCTCCACACTGGATTGCCAATCGCACGTCATCTGCATCAAGAGTAGCTTTCTTAGCATGGCTGGAATAAATTTTAGCATCATCTAGAATTGTGGTCACATATTGGAAGGCAAATTCTAACATCTGATTTATAACTCTTGGCTCATATTCTGTAATGCCCATATCCTTCAGGATCTATGCCATCATCTGTGCATCTTTTGGCATGCTCTTGGGAGAAGCCATCTTGCCAGACTCCATGATATCCAGTGATCAAACTTCTTGAGCTAAATCACCCACATTAATGTATTTCAGTCCTGATCTTGATGCAAGTTCTTTGTCTAATGTAGTTTTTCCAACCCCTGGAGTACTGGTGAGCAGAATGTTCGGTAGCAGCATAGTCCTCCACAGCGACCATACAAGCGCCTAGGCTCACACGCTCAGCGCACTAGGGAGAGCACATTTTATTTTTAAAGCTGGCAACATTTGTATGTTTAATTGTGCAAATGTATTTACAGATTGAGAAATTATTACGAAGCAAACACATATGTAATCAACTCTCAGATCAAGAAATATAATAACTGTCCCCCTCTTCCCATAGTCTCCATCTCCCACCTCTATATGTACTCACTATACTGAGTTTAAAGTCATCTTTTATTTTGTTTGTTCTTCTTTTTCAGGTAGACATACCACCTGTTTAGCTACTCTTAAATAAGAGAGCTAGTTTAGAACTTTACATTAATAGAAGAATATAGCAGTTATTTTGTTTCCTGTACATAGCCTAATACTGTATTCCCCAAGATTTTCAGGTAAGCAGCATGTAGTGATGTAGCATACTTATCTTTGCTATATAGAATTTCATTATATGGATACACAGTTTATTTATCCATTCTTTTTTAAATGGGCATAAGTTGTTTCCAGTTTCTAATAAAAAAAAGTATGAGAATTCTTGAGAGCACACCTGACTTTGGCACATATGTAAAAGCATTTCTCTAATGTTTAGTACTGGAATTTCTAAGTTATGCTTATTGTCAGTTTTGCTGAAAAATGCCACCACGCCACCCTGTTTTACAAAGTAATTACACTCATTTATGCTTCAACAGTGTACCATTGCACCACAAGAAATGAATTACGGTATGTACTCTGATTTCCCTCTGTTCCATTTTCTTTACCTTGTATTCTTATTTCTGAAACAATAAAGCACAGCTACACTTATAATACCAATTTATATACCAATATACTAAATATACTGTGTAATGAATAATATATCTAGAAACCCTGAAATCAGATTTCTGATTGTTCTAATCTTAACAACATTTAGTTTTATCAGATATTCTAATTCTTAGCCATTCTGTGTAATACAATCTAATTGTGATTTTAATATTCATTTCCCTGATTGACAGTGAGGCTGATTACTTTTAAAGATTTGGTTTTCATTTGGGTTTCCTTTTTGTGCCATGCTTAAATCTTTGATTCATTTTCTTAATGAATTGTCTGTGCTTTTCTTAATGATTTTTGTAATTAATCTTTTTAATTTTGAGATTATTACATATTCATATACATTTATAAGAAATATTATACAGACAACTCCCATTTGCCCTTTAATCAGTATCCTCCATTGGCAAAATCTTGTGTAACTATTATATAATATTGCAGTCAATGAACTGTCATTGACAAAATCTAATGATATTATTCTGATTTCCCATCTTGTATATATTTCTGTTTATGTATGTGTATACATGTGTATGCTTAGTTCTGCATGGTTTTGCCACGTGTGAAACTTTGTGTGTCCATCAACATTTTCAAGATATTGACCAGTTCCATCACCACAAGGATCCTCCCAACTGTTCCCTTCTATAGTCGTACCAACCTTCCCATTCATTCTTCTCCCCAGAAAACCTCTGATCTGTTCTCTATCTCTATAATTTTGTCATTTCGAGAATGTTAATAAATAAAAGAAGACAGAAACTTTTTGGGGTTAACTTTTTTTCTGCTTGACCTACTTCCCTGGAGTTTCATCAAGTGGTTACCTGATCATGTTTTTAAAAATGCAAATGTAGGGCTGGGATTGTGGCTCAGCTGTAGAGCGCCCTGGGTTCTATCCTCAGCACCATGTAAAAATAAATAAGTGGTATAAAGGTGTATTAAGAATTGTAATGTAATAATAATAATAATAATAGAAAAAATAAATAAGTGAAATAGAGATATTGTGCCCAAATACAACTAAAAAATAAATATTAAAAATGCAAATGTAAAACTCAGGAGTGTGGAATTCTCTCTCAATTTTCTCCATTGTGATTCACCGTTTTACCTTTCCCAGGACTATCACTAGGAATTCTTACCTGTTTAAGCACACTTTCCCCCTTCCCTGGGGACACTGTGAGTATATGTTTACAATTTTTGCCAGAGCCTCAACACTTGAGACTTTGCCACTTGTATGTATATCCCTTTCTGTGAGTGCTCTGGAAGATTTAAGATTCCCATGGAATATAGAAATATACTTTATATAATTTAAGGCATAGTCATTTCAGTGTTCTTTTGTAATTAAAATTTAGGGAAAAAATTGTGAAACCATTCACAGTTGGATAAAGTTACCTGAGTAAATAACCGCTATTCTAAAATGTTTGTTTAAAACCTCTTGCTTCCTCAAATATACGATTGTTTAACTGAAGTTTAATTCATTGCCTTGTTTAAACATAGATTCCATAGTTTTCATTTCCTTCCTAAATTGTTATCTTGTTTCTTTAGAATACATATGGGTAAAATAGTGCTAAAAACAAACCAATAATAATATAAACTTCTCTAATACTTAAGGTCTGCATGAAAGTCGAAGTATTAAGTTTGTATTAACTTTACTCTGTAGCTCATTAAGACATCTCTAACTCATTTCCCAGGTTCTAAGATAAGCACAAAGCTTGACATTCTATTAAAATTTGTTGATAGAGTGAATTAAATCTCTAGATTATTTTGTGTATGTGTGTGTGTGTGTATTGCTTAACTAGAAGCTAGAGTTGCAGAAACAAAAGGTGTATTGATTAATACAAATGCTAGTTGTTGTTATTTACATACTTTTCCAGATTGCTAAAACCAAAGATTAGAAATTGAAATAGAACACAAAAGAGTCAACAGAAAATTCCCTCCAGCAAACAAAGACACCTGCTTTTAAAAGTTCAAAAGAAAGAAGGTACAAACTTCTATATTAGCTTCCTGGTTTAAAAGTTCCCTTTTATTATATCCACACATTTGCCCATAAGTACACTATTTGTCACAGGGTACTAGAAGGTATTTTGGAAGCTAAGTAGGGAATTGGGGGCAGAATTCCTTTAGTGCTTTCTAATGAGCCAACAGCTGTGACACATAGATCATTGACTGCAGGAGATTGAAGGCACCTTGGGATCATCTTCTCAACTCCTTTAACTATAAAGATAAGGAAAAATAAGGTGGAGGAAAGGTTGTTGATTTATCCAAAGATACCCTGCTGATAGAGGCAGAGTCAAGATCAGATTTGAGATGGTTGAAGCCATGTCAGTGTTCCTCTACTTGACACAACCCAAGGAATATCACCTAGAAAATGCTTTGCTTAGTCATTCAGCAAGTTCATATTGGCCACCCATTGTATTAGGTAATGCACAGAACATTGTGCAGAGGTGAAGAAGGTGATTCTTACTTGCTGTGAAACTTGCCGGTTTCTGGGGAGTTAGACAAGTAACAAGATGTATTACTGTAGACTACGTTAAGTGCCACTGCACAGATATGGACAAAGTGCTGAGAAATCACTGAGAGACTCCTCGAACAGTTTATTGCAGTTCATTTGTCATGTCTCCCCAAAACACTGAACATTACTTTCAAGGCAGCTGTGGTGAGAGGGGATATGTCACAAAACCTTCTTGACCAAAATGACCTTATCGTCCAGGGCATTTCTGATTCCACTGCAGTACATAGACCTGTGGGGTGATGATTACTCTGGGTTTTATGGTTTAAGAAGCACTGAAATAATAATCCTCTAAAAATAAGCCATGACGTATATCCACAGATGTAGAACTAATTTACATATTTAATATGTTTTACATAGTTCCTCAACAAACAAAATCATTACAGAACAAAAATATTTTGTCTTCAGAGAATGGCAAGAAGAAGATGCCCATCTACATTTTGGAGTAATGTTTTGATTTGTTTCTCCAATAGGTAATGTCTCATATTTTTAACTTCTCCATGAAGTCTTTTTTTAAAATTATTTTTATTTATTTTTTAGTTATTGATGGGCCATTATTTTATTTATTTTATTTTATATGCAGTGCTGAGAATTGAACCCAATGCCTCACACATGGTAGGCACAATCCCAGACCTGTCCATGAAGCTTATGCTGAAGCTTAGATCATATAAAGAAGTAGAGCTTGTGAGTAGCTTTTCCCTTGCCTCCTCTTCCTCTCCCCTAATAGAAGCAAATAGATAAAACCAGGCATGCTTCTCTTCAGTTTCCTTTATCTGTCCTGAGATCACATTGCAAACATTCACTCCTGCAATCCCACTGCCCTCCTATAATTTTCCACTGTGAACTTCTTTGGAGCCCCCTGTCAGATTGATTCAGCCCATCTCTGATTTCAGTAATATCTGTGGTGGGCAGTTCAGTTCCTAAGTACATTGATGGCATCCTGCCTCTAACTTCTGCTCTTTTTCTCTTCAAAGCCTGAAAGTTTGCATAGCTCATACGTGATCAGCTAAGTAAATGTTTCCAAGGATACCCTCCATCAGTGGAGGAGTTTGCTATATCAGCTTCCTCCTTTTTGGTGAGAATATTGACTGAACACCAGGTCCCCAAAGTAATATTAGGCAGTTCAATAACAGCCATGTTCTTGCTTTGTCTTTTTTCCATCTCTGATTCTCTCGCTAACTATGGGTGATCTCTGTCATCAACTCCCAAATAAAGTACCTATACCCAAATCTCAGCTTTGCTGTGGGAGATCCAAGCTTAAGATGCTTCAAAATTCTGAACTTATTTTCTAAGCTTCAACTATACCCTTGACTAACACATGGTCATTATTGCTTCCAGAACAACCTCTGTTCTAGTACTAAGTCATTGGCATGTACTCTATATAAAACCATTTAAAATAGTTTCATGTCCCAAATTGGCTAATTTGAACATTGAAAATAATGGCACTACATCTGTTCGATGATGTACTAAATGCAAAAACCTAGCAGGACAAGTAGACCAAGAAGGGTATATAAGTTGAGCTGAAACTCTGTTCTCTGCACTAAATTTTGCTTCTCCAGAGGGCTATATTGCAGAGAGTAGGAGTGAGGCATGTTTGCATTAGGTCTGCTTGGATTACTGCTCAAACAGTTTATTGCTTCCAACTGTTTGTTTAGAAACTGTCTGTTTCAGCTGAAAAGTTTATTTTCTTTTGCTTTTTCACTTCTAGTTTTAAGAGTAATAAATGTTCATTATGGAAAATTAATAATTCTTAGAAAACCACAGAAGAAAGCAATAATCATGTTAAATTCCATATCCCAAAGTTAACTCCTATCAATGCTTTGCTAAATATTTTTTAAGTTTTGAGAAAACCTATAGAAGGAAATAATGAAAGTCAAGAAGGAGAAAGAGGGAACACCCTATATTTCCATTTTATTGTTTCCTTTTTTCTCATGTACCAGCATTTTATAATGTCATTAAGAAAACATTTTTATTGACATGCTTTTAAAAGCCCACAATTTATACATAATATTAAATTTTCCAATATTCCTTATCACACAACACTGGTACACATATATTTTGTATGCTAATATGCACAGCTCTGATATTTCTTATATGGAGAGTCCTGGAAATAGGATAAATGGGTAAAAGAGTATGTGCATATATGATCCTGCTGGTTGTTGCCAGATTGCTCTATATCTTCAACAATTTACACTTCTCTGCAGGCCTGGCTTTGTGGTAATGTGACCTATACTGTACATTTGCATAGGGACCCATGCTTAGCAAGGACCCTATTCTTGGTTTAATGCTCTTTAATGTTACCATCTTGAAATGCTTATTGATTTTTGAAAAAAAGGAACCTCATTTTCATTTTGCTATGGATCCCACAGATTATACACTTGGTCCTGTTTCCATATGAAAATCAGAAGAAGAAAATAATATCATGTTTAAAGTATTCTATTTCTCATTGAGTATTGTCTATGCAAATCTAATCATTTCTTTGGTCTCATATCTCATGGAGAAAATCAAACAGTTTTAGCTATGCAGTTTTTGCAGTTTTACTCATGTGCTGCAGGCATTATAACTCCGACCAGATAAAATTCAGCCATTTCTTGCCTTGGATGTTTTTGCACTTGTGTGGACCATGTTCAAATTGTTGAGTAGCATAGGTTGTTTCTGTGCTAACAGTTAATTAACAGTTAGTTAACCCATATCCACATATATCACTATATTTTTAAAAGTGATGTGGAGAATGGCAAATTTAGGACTAAAAATGGGGAGGGCATTAATGAACAACACGATCAAAAAAGCAAGCCCTTAAGAACAAATTGAGAAATATCTATATCTCTGCATTAATCTATAGACCCTTATATCTTTTTCTAGCCACTATTTTTAACAGATAAGTAATTTAAAAATGGTTTTGATACATTTTATTAATCTTTACTTGTATTTGTTTTGTCAGAAACACTGTATTTTCCTATTTTTTTTTTCTGGCTTGACTTTAGGCAGTTATCCCTGTGGATTATTGACAGTGTTTTTGAATTGTAACAATTTATGTGAGGTCCAGATGAAATAGATTCTTACCAAACAATTTAGTTTAATTGATTATTGGTTTTCTTCAAAGATTTCATATTCTTTTACCATCCCCTGCCCTTCATAATGGTGGTTACACGGTTCCTTTTTTGATTGACATTTTATAATTTTTTTCTTTTATTTATCATTTTGCATTTATATTTGTCAGACTTTCTATTGCAAGTTCTAAAACTCAAAAATTATAAGCCCAAACTAAAAGAGGGTAATGTATTGACTGATGAAAAGATTTATGCTTGGCTCTGGGGTGTTATCTGCCAAATCTTGTGAGACTTATGATGTGTTTACGCATGGGTGACCCCACCAAGAAGGGGATGATAAAACAACCTGCCCACTCCACTGTGCAATCTAAGACCAGAATTATTTTCTTCCATGAATCTGCATTGAAGTTTTCTGTGCTTTTGACTGTGGACCCACAGCTTATCACATGAAAATATCAAATAGTGATGCTATCCAATCTTGTAGTGGCAACAATTGTTTCATCTAAAAGGGTTTTAAATGTGAAGGTGATATAGAAATTTTTTTAAAAAATCACTTACAAAGGTGGTGCAATAGATGAAGTTAGCCTTGCAGTTTGAAAAAGAATGTGAAATTCATAACATTAAAATAACTTAGAAAATGACCTACATTTACCAACTGTTCAAAATCACCTTGGAACACATAAAATATAAACACTATTGACTGTGGCTGGGGTGTAACTCAATGGGAAAGGACTTGCTTAACATTTGTGAGGCTCTGTGTCCAATCCCCAGTATGGAAAAAGAACATTAAAAAAAATGCTTTGACTGCTGCTGAGAAAAGATCAACCACATTGTTTTAGGATAATTGATATAGAAAATGTATATATATATAT
>NW_026000101.1:10544817-10613743 GCF_001458135.2 Marmota marmota marmota | reverse complement strand
ATATATATATATATATATATATATATAAACTGCTAATCAAACAAAGAAAGTATAATTGGTTAAATATATTTTAATAATTTAGAAATTTTAAACAAGATTGAACTGCTTCAAATTCTAAAAAAAATTGGAGAAATATTTAAAATTATGCAAGTCAGTGCATAATTGTCTCATGTTACTTTGAAAGTATAATTCTATAAAAATTAGTGATGGGGAAAATTTATTTTTAACTAACTCAACATTTTGACCAATTTTGTTTTAAACACTCCATTTGCAGTCATTGAACAGGAGCACAAGGCTTAAAATTAGAGGATGGTAGTGATAATGTACACTAAAAGTTTCCAGAGTATTAAAAACCTTAGCATTTATCTACTTTAATGTGCTTCTGTTGCTCTTTGCTGCAATAATACAATTTCTCTCTATCACAAACTTTCCTTTAGCAACCCTATTTATAGTCGATGTCATTGTGGTTGATTTGCTTCTCTCTTTCCTTTTTCTTTATTCTTGCAATTTTTATAGAAAGTTTACCTAGTGTATTATTTGGGTCATATTATTTGAGGTGGAACTTAAGTGCAAATGCAACCTTTTCATGGGTAGAAATATTCAACATGGTCCGTATCATTCTACCTTGATGTAGTATGTTTTCCACTATACCTTCTAGTTTTAGTATAGTCTTCAGAAAAATTTTAAAATACTGCATCAACATAAAGTTACCTTTATTTTGAAAGAATTACACATGTTTCAAATTTCTTATGCTTTTATTATTTTGGAAATACCTTCAGAATTCAGATTTGTGCTCTAGAAAGATGTTATTGATGTTCTTTATTCTACTATGTATGACCAAAAAGTCTGGAGTGTGTGTGTGTGTGTGTGTGTGTGTGTATTTCAAATAGGAAATGAAGAAGATAAACTGGCTAGTGACATTGAGATCCAAAGAACAAAACAGTGGATAAGTTTTCTGGGCTTTCTCCCCCATCCATGCTTATATATACCAGGTATCCCAAAGTGTATAGATGAAAGGCAAAAGCTCTAATAAAAGCCTGCTGTCTCTAACCAGATAATCAATTACTGCCTATCAAGACAGAAATCTTTTAGACAGTAGCCATTGTGCTCAATCTAAGGTAAAAGCAAATTAACAACAACAAAAAAAAAATCAGAAAATATGTGGACTCTATCTCTAGAGCCTAGACTTTGTGAAGCTATAATGAGGTTCCCCCAACATCTCTTGATAGAGTGGTGTCAGAGAAGACCAAAGAGGGAGTTGGGCTTTCATCCCGTCTAGCTGGGAACAAGTCACCTCTCCCCTGTCATGTCAGTGTAGAAGTGTTGTAGTGATATCAGAGGAGGCCTTGTGGATAGTCACAACTTTCAGATTTCCCAGCAGTAGCAAAGCCACCCTCATGGTAGTGCTATTAGAGATCACATGGGGGAGCTAGAACTCCTACCAGTGCCCAGCTATAATGAGAAGTGTCAACAGAAGCTGGGTAGGGAATTGGATTTCCACCTCCACTCAGCAGTAATAGGTCAGAGACCATTCCTTCTTCCAGTGCCTGATTGAGGTCTAAGAAAACCAACTAGAACAGAAGTTTTAATAAATACAGAGTCTCATGAATTTAAATGAAAATGTTCAGGTTTCAATCAAAAGCACTTATCCTACAAAGTACCAGAAGGATCTCAAAAAGAAAGGAAAAAAATCAATAGATGCCAATGCTAGATTTTTATAGATGTTAGAATTTTCTGCAAAGATTTTAAAGGATAAAAATACTTCAATGAGCCATTATAAACATACTTGAGACAAATAAACAAAAATAAAAGACTTAGCAAAGAAATTTAACTTCTTAGAAGAACCAAATGGAAATTTTAGAACTGAAAAACACAAATATCAAAATAGAAAATTCAGTGGATGAGCTCAACAGAAAAACAGGAGAGAGAAGAAATAACCAGTAAGATGGGGAATAAACTGAACAACAGAGAAAAAATCAACTGAAAAAGTTAACAGTAACTTAGATCTGTGGAACTAAACAAAAGTTATAATATTCATGTCATCAGAGCTCCTGCAGGAAAGGAGAAAGAAGGAGAATAGGTCTGAACAAATATTCAAGAAGATATGAATGAAAATTCCCCAAATATGACAAAGACATAAATCTACAGTATCCAGAAAATGAGCAATGATAGATAGGATGAATCTGAAGAAAGCCATGCTAAGACACAGAAAAAACTTCTGAAAACTAACAAAAACAACAAGAACAACAACAAAAACAATTTTTTTAATCTATTCATCTATTGAGGGACATCTAGATTGGTTCCATAGTCTAGCTATAGTGAATTGAACTATAAACATTGATGTGACTGGGTCACTATAGTATGCTGATTTTATATGTTCTTTGGCTATAAACCAAGGAGTGGGATAGTTGGGTCAAATGGTGGCTCAATTCCCAGTTTTCTGAGAAATCTCCATACTGCTTTCCATAATGGTTGCCTGAATTTGCAGTCCTACAGCAATGTATGAGCGTACCTGTTTCACTATATCCTCACCAATATTTATTGTTGCTTGTATTCTTTTTTTTCTATTTTTTTAAATAAATGACAGTGAAATGCATTACAATTCTTATTACCCATATTTGTATCTCTGGTTGCATATAAAGTATATTCACACCAATTCATGTCTTCATACATGTACTTTGGATAATGATGTCCATCACATTTCACCATTATTGTTAACCCTCTACTCCCTCCCTTCCCCTCCCACCCTTCTTCCCTATCTAGAGTTCATCTATTCCTCTCATGCTCCCCTCCCTATCCTACTATGAATCAATCTCCTTATATCAGAGAAAACGTTCGGCATTTGTTTTTTGGGGATTGGATAACTTCACTTATCATTATCTTCTCCAACTCCATCCATTTGCCTACAAATGCCATAATTTTATTTTCTTTTATTGTTGAATAATATTCCATTGTGTATATATGTCACATTTTTTTATCCATTCATCTACTGAAGGGCATCTAAATTGGTTCCACAATTTAGCTATTGTGAATTGTGCTGCTATCAACATTGATGTGGCTGTGTCCCTTCTTGATGAGTGCCATTCTGACAGGAGTGAGATGAAATCTTAGTGTAGTTTTGACTTGCATTTCTCTAACTGCTAGAGATGTTGAACACTTCTTCATATATTTGTTGATCAATTGCATTTTTTCTTCTGTGAAGTGTCTGTTCAGTTCCTTAGCCCATTTATTGATTGGGTTATTTGTTCTTTTTTTTTTTTTGGTGTTAAGTTTTTTGAGTTCTTTATATGTCCTAGCAATTAATGCTTTATCAGAGGTGCATGTGGTATTTTCCCCCAATCTGTAGGCTCTTTCCTCATGTTATTAATTGTTTCCTTTGCAGAGAAGAAGCTTTTAATTTGAATCCACCCCACTTATTGATTCTTGATTTTACTTCTTGTGCTTTAGGAGTCTTGTGAAGGAAGTCACATCCTAGGCCAAAATGGTGAAGATCTGGGCCTATTTACTTTTCTATTAGGCACAGGGTCTCTGTTCTAGTGCTTAAGTTTTTGATCCACTTTGAGTTGATTTTTGTGCAGGGTGAGAGATAGAAGTTTAATTTAATTTTGCTACATACGGATTTCCAGTTTTGCCAGCAATATTTGTTGTATAGGCTATCTTTTCTTCAGTGAATGTTTTTGGCATCCTTGTCTAGTATGAGATAACTATATTTATGTGGGTTTGTCTCTGTGTCCTCTATTCTGTACCATTGGTCTACAAGGCTATTTTGGTGCTAATATAATACCTTTTTTGTTACTAATGCTCTGTAATATAGTCTAAGTTCTGGTATTATGATGCCTTCTGCTTCACTTTTCTTGCTAATGATTGCTTTAGTTATTTTGGGTCTCTTATTTTTCCAAATAAATTTCATGATTGCTTTTTCTATTTCTATGAAGAATGTCATTGGTATTTCAATAGGAGCTGCGTTAAATCTGTATAACACTTTTGTTAGTATGGCCATTTTTTACAATATTAATTCTGCCTATCCAGGAGCCTGGGATATCTTTCCATCTTCTGAGATTTTCTTCAATTTTTTTTCTTTAGTGTTCTGTAGTTTTCATTGTAGAGGTCTTTCATCTCTTCTGTTAGATTAATTCCCAGGTATTTTATTTTATTTTTTTTTGAGACTTTTGTAATTGGAGTAAGTTTTCCTGATTTCTCTTTCAGTGGATTCATTGCTGATATATAGGAATACTCAATGGAATATTACTCAGCTTTAAGGAAGATTGAAATTATGGCATTTCCCATAGATGGTTGGAGTTGGAGAATAACATGCTAAGTGAAATAAGCCAATCCCACAAAATCAAATATGCTAATGCTATTTGGTTTTGGGGTGGGGGGGCACTAGGGAAGAATAGCCTTGCCTTAGATTAGATTTGGTAGAGGGAAGTGATGGGAGGAGAGGGGAGAGGATGTGGAGATAAGAAAGATAGTAGAATGAAACAGACATTATTACTGTATGTATATATGTGACTGCAAGACCAATATGATTCTACAACATGTACATTCAGAAAATGAGAGGTTATATCCCATGTATGTATGATAACTAATTTAAAAATTAAACAAAAATTTTTAAAAAGTCAAGAAAATGCACAACAAAATGAAAAGTTTAAAAGGGAGAAAGAAATTATAGAAAATGTCAATAATATGGTTAAGATGTAAGGTGTCCTTCAAGAGCTCATGTGTGAGATGATGCAAGAAGGTTTGGAGGTAAAATAATTGGATTATGAAAGCCTTAACCCAATTGGCGAATTAATCCACTGATAGGTATTAACTGAGTGGTTACTGCAGGCTAGTAGGGTGTGGCTGGAAGAGGTGGGTTTCTGGGGGCATGCTTTTGGGGAATATATTTTGTTGTTGATGAGCAGAGTTCTCTTTGCTTTCTGGTGAGCTGCTTTCCTTCACCATAATGTCCTGCGTCACCTGAGTTCTAAGGAATGAAACCAGCCATCTATGGACTGAGACCTTTGAAACCAGGAACCCCAAATAAAATTTTCCTCCTCTAAAAAAAAAAGAAAGAAAGAAAAAGAAAACAAATTACTGGTTTCCAGGTATTTATATCTCTATGAAGACAAAACTTTGAAGGTTTGCTTTACAATCTTAGACAAACTTTAAATAAAAAGATGTAGGATTTAAGAAACCTAAATTCATAGAGTAATTAAATTGGATGAACCAAATATTATTTCTGATATTTTTATGAGTTTTAGTCATGTAGATCCCTTGCCTTCAGAGAACTACTGAAAGCACAGAGCAGGGATAAAGGTAGCTGAACTTTTGCTTCAACATTTTGATTATGTCCTTATTAGGCAGTTTTTTCTGAGGTGACTATTTATTTTACCTATAAAGAATGACATGCTGTTCTTAGAAATATTCTTTGAGATGATGGACAATAGTATGATATGCTCACATTTATTTTTTCTTAGAGTAGCATTGACATTCCATTTTCTCATCTCTACTGATTTATTTGATAGTAACACTTTCACTAGACTATGAGTACCACAAAGACAGCATCTTGCCCTTTGATTCCTAATGTGGAAGAGAATGTATGGATCTTAGTCATACTCAATTTATTTATATTATGTTTGTGGAAAGTATATTATATATATATATATATGAGTAAATACTGGAACAAATGAAGGGGCTGCTCGTGTAAATAAATATATATTTTTCCATGTGTTAGCTTTCTATTACTGTAACATATTAGTAGAGATAAGGTTTATTTTGATTCACAGTTTTAGAGGTTTCAGTTCATGATTGGTCATGTCTATTGCTTTTGGTCTCCTCATGGTTGAGGAAACTGCTCACCTCCTGAAAGTCAGTAAACAGAGAGATGGTAGCCCCACAATCCTCTTTGAGGGTGTACTCCAGAGACCTAAGACCTCCCACAAGGCTCCACCTCTTTCAGGTTCTACCACCTTCCAATATTGCTGAGTACCAAACCCTTAACATCTGAGCCTTTAGAGGACATTACATGTCCAAATTATAGCAGCTAGTCTGCAAAACAAACAAACAAACAAGAAAAAACTCATAAAATACAGTGTATTTTTTTGTACTTAAAATTGGGAAATGGTATACATATTTTTACTGTTTTGCTTTTCTACATAATTTTGCTTTTCTAGAAAATTTGTGGCATTCTTCATAATTAATGACTAAACCTTCATTTAAGTAGGCTTGATAAGCTATGGAAGCATGTGAAAGTGAAAGGAATTTTGTAATTTATCAAGCAGTGAGTATCAGCAACTTATTTTAAGTTCTTAGATTGAAAAGTTACTATCATGTAATCACATGGACACTAGCTTAATTATGATATCTAGCCATCTAAAGCATGTGGCCTAATTAACCTTAACCGAACTATCTGTTAATTTTGCCAATTATTTCATATAATTTTTTTTCCAGAATTGCTAAGGATCAACTTGGCCACATGGCCTCATGCATGCCAGGCAAATACTCTACACCAAGCCACACTCCCAAGACCTTATTTCCTCTTATTTTAGTATATGAATTATGGATTTTATTACTTTTCATCTGATAAACACATAGGTACATTGATTTCAAAAGAGTTTTGATTCTTTAATTTTTTAAAGTACCATAATCTAGAATAAACAATTTGGATTAATGAATTTTGAAACTTTTTCTTAATGCATTGAAGTGTGTGTTGTGTGTCTGTCTCTGTGTGTTTTGATACAGTTGCTTCACAGACATACAATTCACGTATACAATTCATCCATTTGAAGTACATAATTCAATGATCTTTTGTGACTATTTTCTTTAAAATAGCACATTTTGAAGACTCAATTGTGTTGTAGCCTGTATCTCTATTTTTGAACTAAGCACCAAGAAACAATTATTTTAGCCCAACTAATCCAGTTAGAAGATAAACCTTTCAAGAAATATTCCCCTCAGCTGGATTCAGCATACCTCTGTGATTTGTGCATAAAACTTTGACCCATAGTCATTAGTCTACTTGCCAAATCAGTTTATCGCCTCTATTATATTGCCTTCAATATTATGTCAAATTTCTACTTAAGTCTGTATCACTATCTTATGACTATGTTATCTACACTATACTTGGGAGATAAGGTTGCCTCTTAAATGCTGAATGAATGAGTTTGGATGTGAAAAAGAAGTCAACTTTCTAAAGTTTCCCAGACTCAGTTGTTACTGGACTTCAAACTAGACAGAGATAGAAACCAATGAATTTTTTTGTTGTTGTTGGAATATGCATTAGTATACACTGCAGAGTATACTAATGAGTCAAAAACACCATCTGGCTCAGCGGTAAAGCTCTCGCCTAGCATGTGTGAGGCCCTGGTTTCGATCCTCAGAACCACATAAAAATAAAATAAAGATATTGTGTCCATCTACAACTAAAAAATAAATATAAAAAAAACTATCAGCAAAATCAGGGAACTAAAGTTTTAACAAAATTAATTTATATACTAGTAGTGGCTAAGGAATTATCCATATATTTCTATAATCATTCGTGGTCAATGAATAGAACTGACAAAATTTGCCAATCAAAGAAGCATCCAAACAGATGAGAACATGGAAAATGACCAAAACATAATTGCAAATGTACTAATGTCTACTTTCAAGAATGACCTGCCAGAAAACCAATTTGTCTTGATGAATACTATGAGAAGAACCGAAATTTTCACAGTGAGGTTCCTGTACTTGGATGGCCATTACATTTTTCCATTTCACACTCTAAGGGAACATAGAGGGCAGAGCCAGCTGTGTGAAATCGTGGACCCACTGGGAGGTCAGTAAAATGCAATTCAGACAAAACGAACAACTTTCCAAATAGTGCCAAGGATCTTCTTAGGCTGATGTCTAATATAACGATGATGCTTTCAAGGGAGAATAAAGGCTGATGTATGTTTTTAGGGAACCAGAAGTCACTATAAAATGAAAGCCTAGACGGAAACCCTGCTAGTTCCAACTATTCTGTGATTTTACCCAGATGTATTATTTGTATTCTTGATTTTCTAAGCAATGCTTACTGAAACGTCAGATGGGCTGGGTGTATTTCATGCTAGCTTTGTGGATGATTTGACTTGCATTAGTTATTTGCTTGGGGAGCACCAGCAGAGTAGCAGTTAAGCTCAAAGGCAACACTAATTTGCATGTATAGTTGGTGATCTTTGTCCAAAGTGCTCTTCAAATCAAATTTACAAGCTAAAAGTAGTAAAAAGAAGGGAAAGAGTGTGATATCACATAACTAGTATTTCCTTGGTAGAATGATAACTAGCTGGGAAGTATTAATGGTCCTTCTTTTAAGTAACCTAGATTTGAATAAGTCTATTTTGAGATTAGTTGCTTTAGAATTATCTAAAGTTTAGAGAATGTAAATAAAAAGGCTTCACATTATTAGTTTTTTCAAAATAGTAAATGCAAATCAACTCAAAATGTTAGAATCCCTATTGAAGTATTTAAGTTATAAATGGCTAGTTTTAAGCATAAGAATCTAATTGGAAAGTAAAAGTTGCAACTGGAAAAAGAGATCCTATAAATCTTTCTAAAACCATAAGATATTATCCCACTTATTATAAAAGAGTAAAAAGTGTGAATAAATTTCTCTCTTGATTCCATCATATCTCATATATTCCATCATAATATCACATAATTATTTTATAGTTCAAAGTATCTCATAATCATATCTCATAATCTCTTTCTATCTCATTATATCTATGAATATGAATAGTCATTTGAATGTCTCATAATTCCATGGAGGAATTATGTCATTTTAACTAATCCTAAATAGGATGTTAATTTTGTAGTTTATGTGTAATTCAATAGCATAAAATTATTGTTACCTTTCATATACTAGGCACTCTGCTAAATATGGTCATTTGCAAAATGACTAAGAGCCAGTCTTACTTGAAACATGCCTAATCTAGCAAGGATGATGGACACTTTCATAAATGATTGTACTGTATGATAATTACAATGTGAATATATACAAGGAGCAGATATTTCCCAGAGAAAATGAGGCAATTAGCAATGCAAGTGTGTAAGCCAGGGGAATTTTTCTGGAGGAACTTAAATCTGAACTAAGGCTTAAAATGGTGACAACTAATTTGACAGACAGGTCAAAAGCAAGAAACATAAAATACTGTGATATGTTCTGGGATCCAGGGAATTGCATTCATTCCTATCTCAGCTGCACCTTTTTTAAATAAAAACAAGAAAAGCTTCGAATACCACAGCCATTAATTTGACACCTTTCAAAACAGTGCAGACTATCATACCCTATTTTTACACATGCCACTAGGGTTATATCTTGCAAAACAACAACAACAACAACAACAAAACAAACAAACAAACAAACAAAACAAAACAAAACAAAACATAGATTTTTCCTCAATGGATTTTTTTTACATATGAACAAACATCTTTTTAATGAGATTTTAAACAATGCTATAATAGTGTATCTGATCTTATTTGTAAACTTACAGTTTAGAATGCAAGAAATGTTATGCTTTTCAAATCACAGTTTTATTCTTCAACAGCTGTGTGACCATGGGCAAGGCACCTACTTCTAAGCATCTATGAACTAAAAATGTCAATCACAGGCTTGTTCTGACTGTACCCCATCTAAAGGAAACTAGCCAGCCCAGGGTCCCTGTCATCTCGGCTACCATCTTTTGGGTGGTACTATCTGATATTTCAACTTCATTCATCTACCACTTACCTTATAATTAAATATCCCAAATATTCATGTGAAACATGGATGGTGAAGACAGTATGTACCTGCATGATGAACCTCATACAAAAATAATAAAGAAATAATTGTACTATATTTTCTTCATTCTGCAAGTAGGATTAAAACATTTTTGTTCTTCATTATAGAAAGTCTAGGCACTAGTTCTTAGAAGAATCGACTAATTGAACGTTATGGACATTGGGGCTTGAGAGATAAAAATTATACTATCTCCCTATTATTTATCTACCTCTGTAATCTGGATAATTTCATTTCTGAGCCTCACTTTTTGAATCTGTGAAAGGAATGACAGTGCTGACCTGTTATGTTGGTCTCCTTTGTTGAGCATTTTCCATGTTCAAGGCACTCTGATTGTTTATCATTATTTTCTTCCATTATTTTCTGCTTTTTTATGTAAGGGATCTATGAGTGAATATGTATTCATGAGTAATGTATTTTACTACAAAAAAAATCATACAACAGCAAAAAGATCTTAATGGACCATGAAACTCATTTATATAATATTTTAAAAGTATGATTTCCCTTTTGATCTCAAAAAATTGAGTTTAAATAAAGTCTTTAAAGATTTCAAAAATTAATTTTCTTTATGCCAAGTTTCTGATAAGCTGCTAGACTGATTTTCTAGAACATATTGGTGACTTCTCCATTATTCTCCCAGAGTATTTGACTGCTTGCTCAGAGACACCCACAGACACAGGGAAGGCTAAGTCTCATGGCTGCCAGATTCTCTGGGGGAGAAAAAAAGGTTTTCTACGTGAGATGCATTTAATATAAAATAGCTGTGAAAGAACAAGAAAAGAATGTGTTGCTTCACTGACAGTTTGACTTTTTAGACCTTAAGTTTCTGTAGTAAGTAAAAAGGAATGAAATGTTAAAGCCTAGGTACCTATGTGAATCAGCCATCTTTGTATTCCTTTTAAATATAAACAGAGCTATGTTCATGTAACAAAACAGCTTAGACCTTTTTACCCTGTGAAGGACTGCTATATTTCTCATTTGACTCAGATGTGCAGTCACACATTAAATAAAAGTCCCCATTTTTTTTTTTTGGTTACTTGTGGGAACAGGGTGTAATGTGAGTTATAATAGAGAATGACTTTTCTTTGTTCTTCCATGGTCCATCAACTCCACGGTTTAGCTGTAACGAAGACAAAGGTTTGGACAGAAAAATATATTTAAATATGCCATCAAAGCAGTTTTTCTCAAATAACAGGTTAGAAATCTCAGTTGCACAAGAATTATAAGGTGACTTTGGGTAATGTTTTTATGTAACTTTGACCATGTCTGGTAGCTAAAATGAAATTAATTGGCTAAGCCAGTCTTATACTTTTTTTTACCCACCCCTCTGCAAAATCCTTATCTAATGAGAGCAGATACTGTGAGATACTATGTAATGAGAGAAATTGAAGCTGTAGAAACTTATATTTTTGTTCCATGCAAACATTACTATATTTACATTAAAAGTAAAATTTTCCTGCTTAATATCACTATAGGAAATAGAAAGAAAAACTTTATGGAAGACTTATGGTATGCAGTGTGAAAGTTAAAATCTGTCTTGTCTAAAGAAAACCTATTAACCCAGTTTTTTTCCAAGAGGACTTCCTATATGTCCAGTGGTCTCCAGGGATGTGCTACTATTGGCTTTCAACTCCAATTAGTTTGTAGCAATGCCAGGACTGACATGGGCATACACAGGGAGTCTTACCTATGTAGCAGTCATTTCAATAGTTAAAGAAGTTTTCTAATGACTCGGACTAAAAGCTAAAGTGCTGAGGTCCAAAAAAATTGCTTTATTTTTTAGAAACAAGTCACTAAATTAAAAGTGACAAGACCCTATGAGATCAAAGATTTTTTTTCAGAACATTTCCCCTCTCATCATCATTTGTGCAAGATTTGAACACAAAGTTCATCAATGAAATAAAACATATTGAACATCCACCAGAAATCATGCTAGATTCTTTTCTAGTACAAAAGTTGGGTATGCTAAAGTTTGGATAAAGTTATGGAAGTTTAAGGATTAGGTTTGGTATTTTCTTAGGAATGACAAAGGAGCATAGTAGCAATATCTATTTAGTTTTTACTGTGTGCCAGGCACTGGGCTAAGCCTAGAATTTGAATTATTTCTCAGTAAGCAACACTATTGTAAAGGGTAGCATAAAATAGAGTTTCCTATCAGTATCTCATTTCATGTTTCCTCCAAACACACAGAGGTATGTATTTCAACTTAACAATGAAAGAATGAGTTTAAGAATTTAAAACTTGAACTCATGATCACACAATTAATTATGGTAGAGACAAGTTGTTAATTCTAGGGCCATTTTCTAAACAATTCTGCTATACCCTGATTAGGCATACCCTCAGAATACAGTGAGAATAGCTGTAGGTATAATTTTCTCAGAATGGATTCTTGGGTTTCCCATAGTTCTTCTGATGGCATAGAGAATTACTGTCTTCTGCACACGAGTGTTGTCCCCCTTTCCTCCATTCTTATCCAAGAGAGAAACATCTGTTAATACGTCTTGTGAAAGCCTGTCATTGATGAGAACAGGTTAGGTTATTGTAACCCTAGGAGCATAGAGCCCAGAGCATCACTCTTCAATTAAAACTTCAAAGCCAAGACAGTCAGTTTCCTGTCATTCTTACCCTAATTCCTTGTAAAAGAATTTATAAACCATCAGGAATTTCCTTGCTTGTTCTCTGTAGGTGTTGAAAGGTAAGGATAGGAAGATTAAGAAGTCCTGATGAGATCCTGAGATCATGGCTTATGTTCTCAACCGACTTTTAGTGAATTTGTAATGTGAAATTCCTTGAACAGATGTTAGTTATTAATAAGTAGTAGTGAGCCAGGCACAGTGGCACATACCTATAACCATAGTGGCTCCAGAGGCTGAGCAGGAGGTGCTAAGCAATTCAGTGAGACCCTGTCTCTAAATAAAATACAAAATAGGGCTGGGGATGTGGCTCAGTGTTCTGAGCCCCCTGCCCCAGTGCTGGCCCTTGGCTCTTCATTCCCTGGCCTGGCTCCTCGCTTGAGCCTCTGGGGGCCCTTCTTGTTCCATGCTTTCCTGGGTTGGACTGTGGGCCCCTCACTTGGGCCACTTCCCTGCTCCCAGAACCCTAGTGCCACCCGCCTGCCTGACCCCACCCTTTCCTGCTCTCCTCTGGCCTGGGCCTTCCTCCAGGTCCCTAGCCTGGGCTCCTTGCTGGGGTCCTGGTCCACACCCCACCAACACCCTTCTTCTGAGTTCAAACCCTGGTACAAAAAAAAAAAAGTAGTGTGATTCAAGTTCTCTTTGCTTTCTCGTGGAAAGGTCTCTTGGAACAGAGGTAGGAATGGCTTGGGTTGGCATTGAATTGGGATATCTCTGGATTCATGGCAGTGATACTTTCAAAATGATATACAGATTTCATCAAAAATGGCATTGACAAGTTGATTTCCTGGTATTTGGTGAAACATATTCCCAAAATTTGAAATTTGTCTTTTAAAGTTTAAACTTTCATTTTTTTTCTGCCACAGAGAAATTTTACTGGGGATGATAGTGAAATTTATGTCTTTTCCTGTTATTTCTGACTTTGGTGTCATGTTACGATAGGACTTTCTGATTGTAAAATTTAAAATGTCCTTTTTATTTATTTACTTTAAAAAATATGACTGGTTGCTCTATATAGAATTCATTTTTGTATGGCATATGGTAGGGGTCTAGTTTAATTGTTATCTTCCTCTCCACTCAATGTTTAGGCATTTATGTCAACATTCCTAATTAATTTTACTGGTTTTGAAATTCCAAATTTAATGTCTATTATTTATCTTTCAATTTCTTATCTGCAACCTAATATATGCCATTATGATTTTTTTTTGGCTTTAAAAATCATGTTTGTAGAAAAATGGGCAAAATATTCCTATACTCTTTTGGAATCATCATAAATACTAATGTCTGATGAATAATTGAGCATATTTATTCCTTCCCTACTGATTCTCAAGCTATGCATGCTTTCCATGGTCACACTGACTGCTCAAACCTTTCTTAATTAGAAACATTTTAAGGAAAGGAATAAAGGAGCTTGCCTGTGAACTCAAGGAAGTGACACCCAATCTTGCCCTCAGAGGGCACAGATCAGCTCCCGTCTTAGTTTTTTTTTTTTTTTTTGCAAGATGGTGACCTCTGTCCTACTGAATTTTAATAAGAGAAAAAGGTCATTGAATCAGTGTGCCAGTGCTGGTTGGAAAAATGGTAATAGTTCAAAATCATTCCTGTGTTTGATATATGAGCTAACCGTGGTCTGGTGAGGCAAAGATGCAGAGCCTAAAACACAAAAGAGCCATAATGATAAATAAAATAATGGCATCAACATTGATTTTAATATGTCCTATATCATAGGCTCTATGTGAATCATCACTTAAATTCTTAAAATAACCACAATATTGTTTTTATTTTTTAGTGAGAAACCTGAGGTCCAGAGAACTCAAGTAACTTGTGTTGATGCAATCAGTCAGTCAGCATTGCTGGGAGCTGGGTCAACAACCACACTGGTCTAATTAAAAATTGAGGCTAATGTCTCAGTTTTACAATTTCCCCCTCTTTGCTTTTTCATCAATGCTTGATGACAATGGGCAGCAAGCTAACTGTGGGCAATTGAAGAAATATCTTCTACCGAGAATATCTATATTGGGTAACTGCTAACTCTATCAATTAAGCTGTTTTCCAGCTACACTGCAGGAAAATCATAAAGAAAGGCTATTTACTAAGTAACTATTTCTGTTTAACAATGATTGATTTATGGATGAAAGGTTTTGCAACCCCTATGAAGGCATTTTTATTCAAATATTTATATTTACCTGTAATTAGAATTACTTTGTTGATTTTACTATGTATTTTCAGTTTCTAAACTCTCTGTCAGAATAAGTTCATTTTCTATAAGGGGAACACTATACTTTATAATTTAATAAAGTGTAGAAAAATTTTAAAGTAAGAACTTTATTTAAAGGAACAGTTTGAAATGGGCTGTGTATAGCTTGTGGGCTCACTTGATTTATGAGGTGACTATTTCAATTTTCTCTAGCTTGTGCCTTCATGGCATAACTAAATTAAATAAACTGTAACAATTGAAAAGAAGAAAGGGGGCTTAATTGCTGGACCAAATAGGGAAAAAGTAGAATTAGCCAATTGCACTTATTCTAATTTCCCCCCTCAGGTTCCAAAGGTAAATGCTACAGCTAGAGATGAAGATGAAGGTGATGTTACCGTTTCTTTTATACCTATGCTATTTTGGACTCTCCATCTTTGGTTTCTTGGTTTGATTTTATTGAGGAAGTTGAGAAGTATTGAGTTGGGTCTTGGTCATCATCTACATAGGAAAGTCATTCTCTGAGACTACTTATTTCTCTGATCATGTTTCTCCTCCCAACTGCTGTCCATCAAAGTAGGTTTTGATCCTAACTGTGCTCTTCCTCAGACTGTCCCATTTGAAATGCCCAGGGGTGGAGTGGCTAGACATTTGGTCTTACCAATGGATTTAATATTTGAAAATTTTACAAATTAAAATATGGCTTTGATTAGATATCAATGACTGGGATAAAATTACATCTGATTAATTCATCAGTTTGGATTTAAATATGATTATTATTTAAGCTCTGAACAAAACCTTAGCTTACATTTCTATTTTTAAAAGAGGATAAATACCATTATTTAAATGTTATCAAAATAACAGAATATTGAAAATGTCTAGGACTTTACTCTGCATTCTAATTTAGACTAAACATTCACAGACACTGCTTTAAGAAACAATATCTGCAAAGTGAAAGGCATAGGGGAAAGTAATATCTTTTATTGGGAGGGATGAGCCTTTGGAAAACCAAGACAACCCAGTGAACTCCTCAGATAGTCATCAAGAAGGTGAAGTGACAGTACTTTTCTCTAGTAGTGGAAAAGTTGAGATGAGAAATGTAAGTATCATTTGTTGCAAACTGTTCTCAATATTTGGCTTTTCAGAAAAAGGAAAAATGCAGCCCAGAGCCAACACATTTCATCATTTGAGTTTCATTATAAAAATGACAAAAACTTACTGGCTTGGAAATATTAAAGGCAACATGATGGGATATAGGATTCTGTTAATAGTTGTCACATCTAGAGAAATTTCAAGCAAGGGAAGAGGGGAGTGTCAAATGGAAAATTTCTGAGTTTCTTAAAAATACAGCCCTCATAAAACTTTTTCCCATGTGGTTCTCTCAGGTTAAAACCTATTCTACATTTGGAAATTTTATCATTCACCTTGTGAGGTCCAGCAATTATTATACCATAAAATAGCCTTGGTGCACTAACAATGGCTGCTAGACAGACTCCAATTGCTAAAGAAAGGTTAGGACCCCCAATGACAATACTTATAAATCTACAGTTTGTTTCAAGAAAGGGATATACTATAGCAACATCATTAAAAATTATACATGACAGCCAAAGCCTGTCTCCCAGCAAATGGCCCAGAGAGGCCAGATGCAACCCTCAATTGCTTTCCTTCTGTAAGGAACATATTGGGAACACTTTTTCTCTCACACAGAAAATACTGTCAGGGGAACAGTACACCTTGGAATCAGAGAACCCAAAATGGACATCAGCCAGTTTCTTAAAGCCCATTGGTTGGGTGGATGTATATATAAAACCAGCCCTTATAATAAAAGATCACTGCACATCCTGGTCAGGTGTAAATCATCAACCTCACTGTTATCAATAAAGAATGCTGACAAGATGATAGGAATGACCTAGAGATGCCTATGATTTATGTTGGAGAAAAAGAAAAACACAGTTAATTGGTTTGTTCACGCCTTGGCCACTATCAGTAACTTACAAGGACTTTAGCAGAAATAATCAGGTGAATTGCAGACCTGATGGAGTTAATTCTCACTGAACATTTAACTGTAGACTCACTGGCCCAAAGAAACTATTCAGAAAATGTTGATTTTTTTGCCAGATAATTGGGAACATTATTAGTGAAGTACATACATGCAGTAATAATGCTTTAGCATTTCCGATATGCTCATTATATAAAATTATGTCTGTTTTAAGAATTGTGGTGTGAAAGAAACATCATTTCTGTCTTCTGCTTTAACCTAAATGTAAGCTAAATGCCATGGTTCTTCTAGAAAAATAGCATCATTTTAATTGTGTGAAATGTATATATTACTATTCTCCTGGAGGCTCTTATTCTTTCTGATAGTGTGTGGTTGAATCTTGATATCTTAGGTGATGCTTAATGTATCACTAGTTTGTTCATTTGGGTATTGGTGTATGAGATTGTACCAGTTATAAGTTTATTGCCTCTTTGTTCCAAATTCACCCTTCATTGCCCTGTTTACGATCCTGGAACTTTTATTCTTTGCCACCTGGCACAATGCTAACATAACAATGCTACAGGGACACTGAAGGGGAAGGAGGAAGGGTCTTCTCTGCCTAGGTTGGGTTTTGGATTGCCTCTTCCTGCTATAATGGATCTAGGCTGGCGTGTAGGACTCACAGTGGTGCCCGCTTCTGGTGAGTTAAGCATGAGGCTTTGTGAGTTTCAGTGGGTTACACCACACATGGATTCCTAGAAGTGAGTTCAGGGCACCTTGGTTTCTGCTCGTAGTCTGTGGGCAACACAGATCTCTTCCACAATATGAACTCCAAGGGCACCCCGGCTCACTTCCTGGAGCTTTTCCATTGATAGCTTTTTGGTGAGTTTCCTGTCAGTGTTTTCCAGGTTAGACCAGATGATGCCCATCTTAGCTTCCCCCCAAACTTCAGCAGCATACTACTTTCTGGAAAATTTTGTGGGCTCCCAGATGATGGTTCTGTGCTTTTACACTTGGCCTATTGACTTTGAACAAAGTCTGGTGCAGAATAACCCAGACATTTTCTTTATTATTCAATAAACTGCTACTTCACCTTTTGCATTGAGATCTGAATCTCCACCCTAGGAAGGAACCACTCCATTTCCAAGCTTGTCCTTTCTTAAGTATATATCCCCAGTTCTAGAATATTTGAAGACTTCTTTTATATCTTCTTAGGTAATTCATTTTTTCTTTTCTTTCTTTTTTTTTATGGTACTGGGTAGTAAATCCACGGGTGCTCTACCATTGAGCTACATCTCCAGTGCTTTTTTAAAATTATTTATTATTTTGAGTTAGAGTATCACTAATTTGCTGAGCTGGCCTTGAACTTTCAGTCCTCTTGCCTCTGTCTCCCAAATCACTGGGATTACAGGTGTATGCCACTGCACCTGGCTCTTCTTAAGTTAATTCTTTGTAAAATGTTAATAATTCTTTACATGAAACTTTTTCTGTTCAAATAATTAGGTGATTTCTGGCACATGTATCCAATATAGATGCGAAATACAGAAAAAGACTAAAATGATTGGTATGGAAGATTTTATTGTTCTGTTGAGGTGACAAAGTACCATTCAAAATAGCAATGAGATACATCTGTGGATTCATCTTAAAGAGTTACATCTTGACCCCCGAATTATAAAATTAACAAGAAAAATCATCTCTTTAAAATGTTTCAAAGTCTTCCAATTTCATCCCCCCCTTATAACGTAAAACATCAGATTGATAGGCTGTGGAGGCAGAATATCAACCAGAGAAATCTGATTTTATCTCTGTGTGTGTGTATGTGTGTGTATAAAGTTGCACACACCTCAAACACACTTAAAAATTATTCCCTACGTTATTCTCTTTGGGAAGGCTTAACAACATTTAAAACCTAAAGTCCCTCACATTTTTCTCAGCACTTGACACCAAAGGAATATGTAGACTGAATTACCTTTTACTTTCAGAATCACTAGCTCACACAAATACAAAAATCATAAAGATCTTTAACATAATCAAGAGAAAAGAATGAAAAAAAACCACAACTTTATGAGAAAATAAACCAGATTATCACTCTTCGAAAAGTAAAGAGAGTTAGCTTGCTATAACATTGCTTATTATAAAATAGTAGAGATTGAAAACTTTCTTGAATAGCAATAGGAGATCAAATAAGATCAGTTCGACAGTTTTGATCCAATTGATTCATCACCTTTCAAAGAGACTGTACCATAATGAAAAGTAATAATGAGGAGGGAAGAACTTGAACATATAAATACTTGATCATTGTTCCAGATGGCCAGAAGAGAAACAATGGTCTGAAACTCTAAGACTGGCTGATACTAATGGTTTCTCTGGTGAGAAGTGTCTGTCATTTCTGTTATCAAAGTGATATTCATTCTGTGGCAAGACACTTATTCTTCACCTGGAATTTCTCTGCTGTGTATACTACAGATCAGAACTGCTTTTCAGACTGCTGCCTCTGATACCAGAAAAGCAGGGTTCTCAGGCCAAAAACTATGCAGAAATAATTACTCCTAATTATTGGAACATTAAAGTGTACTTCTGACGCACCATTAGGGTTTTCCCAAGAGCCTAATTTCACTCACTTTTTTTTTTCCTCTAGAGAAAGAGCAATCAGGGAGTCAGCCATCAGCAAACCATTAAGTACGTATAGTCCCCAAAGAAATGTTAATCAGACTGGAGCAGAGGAAAAAAAAAATCTTATTCTGTACTCTTCATCAAAGGAGACATCCATTGCCAGGGTATTTGGCTTTCCTTTTGCCATCCTATTTTATTCTCTTCTTCTTGTCACATACTGAGATATAGGTCCTCCTTGACTCAAACCCTGGGGGCCTGCAACTTGGATTTGATCATTGCCCAGTTCTGTAGATATTTATCTGGTGGCCTGGTTGTCTATACTGCCTTCATTATTTTCATATTGCCTTTTATTTGGTATTTGTCCTTGCATGGCTCTATTTTGTAGAAAAGAGTTTCTCCCACCTTTTATTTTCCATTGGTAGAACTTTCTAATGCTGAGGGTGCTCCATCAACTCTTTTCCTATTCTCACTCTCAATTTTCTCCCTTCCTCAACCATTATCATATTGAAACTTCCCCTTTAGGATTCCTAAGGATATATTTATTACCAATTCTATGCCCACTTATTTATGATTACTTTTTATTGGTTATTATAGTTATACATACTGGTGGGATTCCTTACACCACACTGGTACACGCATATAACATAATTTGCTTCTCTTTCGCCTTCTTATTTTACTCTCTTCTTGCTCAAATTCCTTCTCCAGCACCTTCCCTTTCCCTGTCCTTCTGCATTTACTTTACTCTATAGATCTCCTTTCTTTTATTATTATTATTATTTTAATGAATGAATTATAATGTTATATATAAGCGAGATTTACTGCAGCATAGTCATACATGGACATAGCATAATTTGGTAGATTTTTTCCCCAGTCCTTAAGCATGCCCTCCCTTCTCCCTCCCACTCAGTCTTCCTCTACTCTATTTCATGCCATTTATTTATTTCCCACTTTCTTTGGACTTACCATCTAATCCAAGACAAAAAGGCAAAATTACCCTGAGTCATTTAGGAAACAAATGAAAGCAATTGAATTCAAGAATAACAAGGTTCTAGAAAGTGTGCTTCATATACAGTCATATGAACTAGGCTCTCCCTGACCTTTCCTCTTTTCTCCTCTCCCCAGTATTTAATAAGCATTATTAGACTCAACTTCTATGTGATAAACTTTTAAAAATTCTACATTTGCATGAGATCATATGGTATTTGTCTTTCTGTGTCTAGCTTATTTTCCTTAACATAATGACCTTTAGGTGAGTTCAGGACTTTTTATGGTCAAACAGTGTTCCATTGTGTGAATATACCACTTTTTCTTCATCTACTTGTTTGTTGTTGGACATTTAGGCTGATTACAACTCTTGGCCATTGTGAATAGTACTTCAGTAAATATGAATGTGAAGATATACTGATTTCGTTTCCTTTAGATACATGTCCAGAAGTGGAATTGCTGGATTCCATGGTTCTGTTCTTAGCTTTACCGGAAGATTCATACTGGTTTCCAAAATGTCTATACTAATCATGACCTTCAAACCAAAATATATTCAGTGTCAACTATAGTGAACAGAATTATATGCTTTACCTCTACTATTTCATTAAATTTCCTCAACAATCTAATAGAATATATAGTATTTTGCCAGCTGTTACATATGAGCAAGTCGAGGCTCATAGAAGGTAAATGAATAAATAAAATCTTACTTCAAAGTCCTTTTGTTAATTTTTATTTGTTGGTATTTATTTATTTATTTATTTATTTATTTATTTGGAGTTGTAGTTGGACACAATACCTTTATCTTATTTATTTATTTATTTATTTTTATGTGGTGCTGAGGATCAAAGCCAGTGCCTCGCACAAGCTAAGTTAGTGCTCTACAATAATTATAGAAAAGTGTGTGGTGTTTGTAATTCGATATTTCTAAACTTTTGAGGTAGTTACTATGTTTTCTTTCCATATCATTCTCTATGCAAGCGGATATATAAGTGCATATTCCCATATACTTAGGGTATTAATGCTGAAATTGATAAAAATTTTGCTTGATAGTATTAAACAAATTACTCTGAATCTCACCTACCCAATTTAAAGGATATATCATGCATATCATTCCTAGTCAATTATTTTAAGTCTTCTGTTTTTTCAATAGTTGTACGTTAGTCCCCCAATGTGACTATGTCAAAATTTATCTCTATTAGATGAATTGTTTATGCTATTTAGATAAATCTCATCAAATTGTTAGTTTATTTCTAGGTTTCTACCATAAGCTGTCTCGAATAGACATCTTTCTCAGTGTAAGTTTAGTATTATATTACTAAATTATGAACTCCTAAAATAAGGACAAAGAGGTGCCTTGCTACATTTCTTTAAAGAATAATATGTGACTATATATGATTTTGTTAGAAAAGTATTAGAGTGTTCATTTCCCTTTGCTCTTGGTTACACTGGATGTTATCATTCTTTGGACTTTTGTCTAGCCAATGGGTAAAATTGGTATATCATAATTGCTCTAATTTTCTTTTGACTACATTCCTGACATTGATGATTTTTATGTTTCTCTCTTTGTCAGTATTGATAGAGATTTATCAAATTTATTTATTTTTTAAAAACCAGTATTTATTTTTATTATTTTTCTCTCTTCTTTTCCTACTTTTAATTAATTTCTACTCTGATTTTTATTGGTTTTATTTTTTAAATACATGACAGTGGAATGCATCACAATTCTTATTACACATATAGAACAATTTTTCATACCTCTATTTGTATATAAAGTATGTTCACACCAATTCATGTCTTCATACATATTCTTTGGATAATGATGTCTGTCACATTCCACCAACCTTGCTAATACCCTTCCTTCTCCCTTTCCCTCCCACCCCTCTTCCCTATCTAGAATTCATCTATTTCTCCAATGTTACCCCTTCCTACCCCATTATGAGTTAGCCTCCTTATATCAGAGAAAACATTTGTTATTTGCTTTTTGGGGATTGGCTAAATTCACTTAGCATTATCTTTTCCAAATGCCATCCATTTACCTGCAAATGCCATGATTTTATTCTCTTTTATTGCTGAGTGAAATTCCATTGTGTATATATGCCACATTTTTTTTATTCATTCATCCACTGAAGGGCATCTAGGGTGGTTCCACAGTTTATCTATTGTGAATTGTGCTACTATCAACATTGATGTGGCTGTGTCCCTGTAGTATGCTCTTTTTAAGTCCTTTGGGTATAAACCCGAGGAGAGGGATAGCTGGGTCAAATGGTGGTTCCATTCCCAGATTTCTAAGGAATCTCCATGCCGCAGTCTGGCTGGGCACAAAATAACCGAGCCACCACAAAGCCTTGTAGATTCAAACAGCAACTCTTTATTCCTCGAACTCTCACCCGCACTCTACATGCATGTTCTGGGAAAATCACACACTCCACCGGGCTCTGCGTACCAAATTCCCTCTGAATCCCGTGAGAACTCAACGGGAACTCAAGGAGCGGGTGCCTGAGGCAGCAGGATACGCCCTATTCCCAGCAGGATCCACCCTAAACCCGGAGCAGGGTCACCTTTCAACCAAAACTCTCAAACATTCATGCAATGTCACTGCAAATGACCTGGGTCCAAGGCAAGCCCAATTCCACAATGGAGAGTCCTCCCTCTAAGCAACATTGGGTAGGCTGACAAGGAAATTGCCATGCGTCATTCCTACTTGGCTATGGCTCTCAGCATCTCCCCCCTTCTGATTAATTAAACAACAAGCAATGTGGCTTAGGGACTGTGCCTGTTAGGTTGTCCAATTCAACATATGGTACTTACCCGTCATGGGATGATCTGACCTCTAGGCGTCAGCCTCCTGTCTTAGGTTGGTACCACTGCAATTGGATCATACCCGTCACTGACTACCGGTCCAGCATACATCCATACTTGTGGATAGGCCTATGCACCAGTGGGGGGGTGAGGTTCTTTGCCTCACCTCTGTTGGCCCCCAAATTTTAGACCATTACTAGCAGAAGGGAGGAGGATACAGAAATGTGACGACACCAAGCCAATTGATGGCTCCTTTGGAAAAATTGTATCACCGGTGACACCATCAGCAAAGATATGCCAGCACTACTACAATTCGCTGCACCGACAGATAGTTCACAATGCATACAAGTGATACATAGTCCAGGCAAGTTCTGCAAGCAATTCAAAGTGGAGGAATCTATCAATATGTCCATTTCCTCCCAAAGTAAATCGACTCCTTGATTGAGCATTACTTGTTGAGTTATTATTCATTGATGCATCAGTTTATACAGTTTACTGTGATAGCTATCAAAGAAGCTGTAGTTTGGTTTTATCTTTGTCTTCACCGGCACTGGGATGAAGATAGGAATTCTGACAATGAATGCTAAAAAGAAATTATGTAACATTACATTATCCTGAACAGAATTATTAAATATAATGAAAAGGAAAGGTGAAAGTAAACAAACAGATCTGTTAACCACCTTTAAAAACAATCCTTAACAGCTGTTAACCTAATTTAAATTAAACCATTTAAATCACGTGAATAAAAAAAAATTCGGATCCATTTTTTTCATGAGCACTCCTCATATATGAAATATGGACATACGCACGTACAGACATACAACACAAAACACAAGAGTGCACACAAACGTACAACACATAAGACAATAGTAAAGGCCTTATAGCTTTACACAGGTGAAATCTCCATTGCAATGTTTAAAAACTCCACAGTCAAAAAATAAAATTGATAAGAAAAACATTAACCTAGGTCTGTATGAGCTCAAAAAATAAAATAGAACTTTATGATGTGGGAAAAGGCAATAATAAAATAGATATTGAAAAAAGCATCCTGGTTAATCACTGTCGCAGATGTAAGAATAGCCAAGCTGGAGCTCTGGATATTAGCTGTTATGGATTTGAGTCAAATCATCTTCTTTTTGGTCTGTAGAAATCGCTTTGGTTAGTCTCTCTGGAATCCAAATCGGCTGCTGTTCTCCCTGTGGAAACACACAAACAGAACCCCGACTCCAGACAATCACTGGGTCAGGACCTTTCCATTGTCCTGTTAGAATATCTTTCCAAAGTACTTTAGGCTTATGTACATTTTTTGGACACACATGCCTTTCTGCAGCACTGAGTCCTGATGAATCCAAATTTAAAAAGTTTAGAGTAAAAAGGGTTATTTTAAGTTTATCTTTGGGGGATATATACCCCTTCCCAATTCCCTCTTTTGCTTTAATAAATACATTTTAATAGTTTGATGAGCTCTTTCAACTATACCTTGTCCCTGTGGATTGTATGGGATTCTTGTTAAGTAAAACATTAACTGATTTTTCTTCAGGGATGATGTTCCAAAATATCCTATATGCATCCTTTAGAAATTTAACGATCCTTTTAAATTTAGGTCTTCCAAAAGCATTTTGCCTTAGTTTTTAGAATTACTTTAGTCCTTTTAATTTTTTGATGTGGTTTTAAACCAATTTCCTTCTAGTTTAATGTTTTCTAAATTGGCTCTTGTCTATAAATTTTAACACCCTCATCTGAGACTTCTAATTTCTGCACCACCAGAAATTAAAGTTGATGGGCTTTTTGAAAAAAATTACTAATAATCTCCTCGTTCTTCTATTTTATCCAATATTTGACTTTAAACTTCTCTCTTCTACCTTTTTCTATCTTGAATGTCTGTATCTAATAGTTGTCTTAGCTTTTTGTATTTTTTATCTGAAATACCTTTATTTGACATTTTTAACCATTTTTCATCTTGTTTCTATCTTCTAGTTTTCTTTTAAGGTTTGTATATTTACCCTTAGTTGCTTTTTTTTCCTCCTAGTTTTTTTTTTCTTTCTATTTTGTGGGTTTAAAATTCTTGTCTTCCTACATCTTTTTTATCTTCCTACATCTTCTCTATCTTTTTTTACCTTTCTGAACTTCTATCTTTAAAGTTTTTCACTTCAAATTTTTAATCTTCTTTATCCAAATATCTTTTATCCTATTATCTTCCCATTTTTATGTTTTTTTTAAATAATGCTTTTTTTTAAAACTAGGCTTCGAATGACACACTCTTTCCTCTGCCATGAAGGCAGTTACACCTTTAATTTAACATTTTAAAGCCTTTTGCAACTTACTTAGACATTTTACAACTTTTTACTTTACCACACAAAGATTATCTCATCTAGAAACATTAATTTTTTTTTCTACCCAGGAAGGTATCTTGACCACCTTCAATTTAACCTTTTAAACATTCCAATTATCATCTATACTATACTTTCAAATGTACTTTTTCACCACCTACAGCTTCACTCTTTTAAACGAGGCTTAGATTTTGTTTAAATTGCTTTAATGTTAGTTTACATGGCTGCCCTTCAACTAAAGGCTTTTTTTTTTAAACTCCATTAAGAAGCTTTGTCTCAATCTGCCATGTACAAATACCTTTTTCTTCTTTCTTCATTTCTCAAGCTTTTAAAGTAAGTCTAGTTTCCTCAAAATCTTTTTAAATGGCATTTTACAACTTTTTACTTTACCACACAGAGATTATCTCATCTAGAAACATTTCTTTCTTTTTTTTACCTTTATATTAAAATATATTTCCACATCTTGAATCTTTTTATATCTCTTTTGTAGCCTTTAACCCTTTTTTAAAAATTTACATTGTGAAACAACCCTTATAAAATTTCTGAATTTAGATAAATTACTCTAAATATTTTCATTTATTTTTATGGTACTATAATACTATAATTGAAACCCAACTGAAACTTCTTATACTCGTTGCATATAAATTACATATGATAGAATCTTAACTCTTAGTAAACTTGTTTTAGCAAAGACACAGACACAAAGCAATATTAAACTTTTTTTCCATTTACCAATTTATGAAAACACACATAATGTTTAAATATATTACCTTATGTAACTTAATAAGTAAGAGTACTTGATTTTATATTTAGTGGTTGATATTTTAACACTTTAGCTTTGTAAATTAATCAGATCTTTGTAGAAACCAAGATCTTAAGACAAGTGTAGTAAACAGAACTAGCCATCTCTTTCTTGTTGAAGAAAAATCCTTCTACAGGATACCATGATGGTCCCATTGATATACTTAATAACTCGTCTTTAAAAAGCCATGGGCTACATTTTTGTATTGTATCAACATATGCCCTAATTGTTCTTGGTCTTACTGGGGGGCCTCCTTCCTCTAACAATTTCTCTTCCTCAGGGGCAAACAACTTCAAACTTTGAGCCAACCATTTTCCCCAGTTTGCCTGAGAATGTTCTAGGGACAGGCAACTTGAAATAAAAACAAAATAAATCAAAACAAGAACACATTGTTTTTTGAAATGGTCACCCATTCTCTCGCCTTCTCTCAGGGGCAAGCAATTTCACTTACCTCCATGCTTCAGATGTTCCCCGTACAGGCCGCCAAATGCCGCAGTCTGGCTGGGCACAAAATAACCGAGCCACCACAAAGCCTTGTAGATTCAAACAGCAACTCTTTATTCCTCGAACTCTCACCCGCACTCTACACGCACATTCTGGGAAAAATCACACACTCCATCGGGCTCTGCGTACCAAATTCCCTCTGAATCCCTCGAGAAATCAATGGGAACTCAAGGAGCGGGTGCTTGAGGCAGCAGGATATGCTCTATTCCCACCCTAAACCTGGAGCCATCCTATTTCCAGCAGGATCCACCCTAAACCCGGATCCACCCTAAACCTGGAGCAGGGTCACCTTTCAACCAAAACTCTCAAACATTCATGCAATGTCACTGCAAATGACCTGGGTCCAAGGCAAGCCCATTTACACAATGGAGAGTCCTCCCTCTAAGCAACATTGGGTAGGCTGACAAGGAAATTGCCATGCGTCATTCCTGCTTGGCTATGGCTCTCAGCATCTTCATACTATTTCCATATTGGCTGCACCAATTTGTAGTCCCACCAGCAATGTATGAGTGTGCCATTTTCCCCACATCCTCATCAACACTTATTGTTGTTTGTCTTCATAATAGCTGCCATTCTGACTGGAGTGAGATGGTATCTTAGAGGGGTTCTGTTTTGCATTTCTCTAATTTCTAGAGATATTGAACATTTTTTTCATATATTTGTTGATTAATTGAATATCCTCTTCTGAGAAATGTCTGTTCATGTCCTTGGCCTATTTATTAATTGGGTTATTTGGTTTGTTTGTTTGTTTGTTTGTTTGGTGTTTAGCATTTTGAGTTCTTTGTATACCCTAGAGATTAGTGCTCTATGTGACCTGTGAGGGGTAAAAATTTGCTCCCAAGATGTAGGCACTCTATTCACCTCACAGATTGTTTCTTTTGCTGAGAAGAAACTTTTTAGTTTGATTCCATCCCATTTATTGATTCTAGGTTTTAATTCTTGCACTATAGGAGTCTTATTAAGGAAGTTGGGGCCTAATTCCACATGATGGATATTAGGGCCTACTTTTTCTTCTATTAGATGCAGGGTTTCTGGTTTATTTCTAAGTCCTTGATCCATTTTGAGTTGAGTTTTGTGGATGGTGAGAGATAGGGATTTAATTTCATTTTGTTGCACATGGATTTCTACTTTTCACAACACCATTTGTTGAAGAGGCTATCTTTTCTCTAATGCATGTTTTGGCTCCTTTGTCTAATATAAGATAATTGTAATTTTGTAGGTTAGTCTCTGTGTCCTCTATTCTGTACCATTGGTCTACCAGTCTGTTTTGGTGCCAATGCCATGCTGTTTTTGTTACTATTTCTCTGTAGTATAGTTTAAGGTATGTTATATCGATGCCACCTACTTCATTCTTCCTGCTAAGGATTGCTTTAGGCATTCTGTGTCTCTTATTTTTCCAGATAAATTTCATGATTGCTTTTTTTATTTCTATGAGGTATGCCATTTGGATTTTGATTGAAATTGCATTAAATCTTTATAGTGCTTTTGCAAATATGATCATTTTGATAATATTAATTCTGCCTATCCAAGAGCAAGGTAGACCTTTCCATCTTCTAAGGTCTTCTTTGATTTCTTTCTTTTGGGTTCTGTAGTTTTCATTGTATAGATCTTTCACTTCATTTGTTAAGTTGATTGCAAGTATATTTTTTGAGGCTATTGTAAATGGGGTAGTTTTCCTCATTTCCATCTCAGAGGATTTGTCACTGATATACAGAAATGCCTTTGATTTATGGGTGTTGATTTTATAACCTGCTACTCTACTGAATTGTTTTACTAGTTCTAAAAGTTTTCTGGTGGAGCTTTTTGAGTCTTCTAGGTGTAGAATTATATCATCAGCAAATAGTGCTAATTTAAGTTCTTTCCGATATGTACCCTTAAATTTCTTTTGTCTATCAAATTGCTCTGGCCAGTGTATCAAGGACTATGTAAAAAGAAGTGGTGAAAGAGGGCATCTCTGACTTGTTCCAGTTTTTAGAGGGAATGCCTTCAATTTTTCTCAATTTAGAATGATGTTGGCCTAGGGCTTAGCATAGATAGCTTTTACAATGTTGAGATATGTTACTGTAATCCCTAGTTTTTCTAGTGTTTTGAACATGAAGGGGTGCTGTATTTTGTCAACTGCTTTTTTCTGCATCTATTGAGATGATCATATGATTCTTGTCTTTGAGTCTATTGATGTGATGAATTACAGTTAATGATTTCCTTATGTTGAACCAACCTTGCATACCTTGGATAAATCCCACTTGATTATGGTGAACAATCTTTTTAATATGTTTTACATTCAATTTGCCAGAATTTTATTGAGAATTTTTGCATCTATGTTCATTAGAGATATCAGTCTAAAGTTTTATTTCTTTGATGTGACTTTGCCTGGTTTTGGAATCAGGGTGATAGTGGCCTCATAGAATGAGTTTGTAAGTGCTGCCTCTTTTTCTATTTCCTGAAATAAATTGAAGAGTATTGGTATTAGTTCTTCTTTAAAGGTCTTGTAGAACGTTGCTATGTAACCATCGGTTCTGGGCTTTTCTTAGTTGGTAGGCTTCTGATGGTGTCTTCTATTTCATCACTTGATATTGGTCTGTTTAAATTGTGTATATCTTCCTGACTCAATCTGGGCAAATCATATGACTTAAGAAATTCATTGATACCTTCACTATCTTCTATTTTATTGGAGTGTAAGTTTTCAAAATAATTTCTAATTATCCTCTGTATTTCTGTAGTGTATGTTGTGATATTACCTTTTTCATCACCTGTGCTGGTAATTTGAGTTCTCTCTTTCCTTCTCTTTGTTAGCATAGCTAAGGGTCTATCAATTTTATTTATTTTTTCAAAGAACCAACTTTTTGTTTTGTCAATTTTTTCAATTTTTTCTTTTGTTTCAATTTCATTGATTTCAGCTCTAATTTTAATTATTTCTTCCTTCTACTGCTTTTGCTGTTGGTTTGTTCTTCTTTATCTAGGGCTTTGAGATGTAAAGTGAGGTCATTTATTTGTTGACCTTTTCTTCTTTTAAGAAATGAACTCCATGCAATTAATTTTCCTTAGTATTGCTTTCATAGTGTCTCAGAGATTTCAATATGTTGTGTCTATGTTCTCATTTACCTCTAAGAATTTTTTAATCTCCTCCTTGATGTCTTCTGCAACCCATTGTTCATTCAGTAGCATATTGTTTAGTCTCCATGTGTTGTAGTAATTTTTATTTTTTATTTTGTTATTGATTTCCAATTTCATTTTAGTATGATCTGATAAAATACATGGTAGTATCTCTACTTTTTTGTATTGGTTGAGAGTTGCTTTGTGGCATAGTACATAGTCTATTTTAGAGAAGGATCCATGTGCTGCTGAGAAGAAAGTGTATCTCCTTGATGCAGGTTGAAATATTCTATATATGTCAGTTAAGTCTAAGCAATTGATTGTATTATTGAATTCTATAGATTCTTTATTCAACTTTTGTTTTGAAGATCTATTTAGTGCTGAGAGAGGTGTGTTAATGTCACCCGAGATTATTGTGTTGTGATCATTTTGACTCTTGAACTTGAGAAGACTTTGTTTGATGAACATAGCTGCACCATTGTTTGGGGCATATATATTTATGATTGTTATGTCTTGTTGGTGTATGTTTCCTTTGAGCAGTATGTAATTCCATCTTTATCCCTTTTAATTAACTTTGGCTTGAAGTCTACTTTTTTGATATGAGGATGAAAACCCCTGCTTGCTTCCGCAGTTCATGTGAGTAGTATGATTTGTCCCAACCTTTCACCTTCTGTGTATGTCTTTACCTATCAGATGGGTCTCCTGGAGGCAGCTTATTTTGGGGGCTTTTAAAAAATCCAATCTGCTAGTCTATGTCTTTTGATTGGTGAGTTTAAGCCATTAACATTCAGGGTTACTATTGAGACATAGTTTGTATTCCCAGACATATTTGTTTATTTTTGTTATTTAACTTGACTTGATTTTCTTCTTTGATTAGTTTTTACTTTATTGTACTACTTTCCTCTGCTGATTTTCATTGTTGTTTTTTGTTTCCTCTTCATGGAATATTTTTCCAAGGATGTTTTATAGTGTTGGTTTTTTAGCTATAAATTCTTTTAACTTTTGTTTATCATGGAAGGTTTTTATTTTCTCTCCAAATCTAAAGCTTAATTTTGCTGGATACAAGATTCTTGATTGGCACCCATTTTCTTTCAGAGCTTGATATAAATTGTTCCAGGATCTTCTAGCTTTCAGGGTCTGTGTTGAAAAATCTGCTGTTATCCTAATTGGTTTTCCCCTATATTTAATCTGATTCCTTTTTCTTGTGACTTTTAAAATTCTCTCCTTATTCTGTATGCTGGGCATTTTCATTATAATGTGCCTTGGTGAGGCTCTATTGTGATTTTGTACACTCGGCATCCTGTAGGCTTCTTGAATTTGGATTTTCAATTCATTCTACATGTTTGGAAAATTTTCTAATATTATTTCTTTGAATAGATTGTTCATTCCTTTGGTTTGGATCTCTATGTCTTCCTCTATCCCAATAACTCTTAAATTTGGTCTTTTTATGCTATCCCATATGTTTTGAATGGTTTCTTACCATTATCACTGTGTGGTCTATATTCTATTCAAGATTATATATTTTGTCTTCACTGTCTGATGTTCTATCTTCCAAGTGGTCTACTCTGTTGGTGATGGTTTCATTTGATTTATTATTTCTTTCATTTAATTTGGTTTATTATGTCTTTCATTTCAAGGATTTCTGTTTGTTTGTTTGTTTGTTTTTTTAGCACCTCTATCTCCCTTTTGAGGTGATCTTTTGCTTCCCATATTGTTTACATAGCTCCTTGTTGAAGTGATCTTTCATTGCCTATATTTGTTCTCTTATATCTTCCTTGAGTTCACAGAACATTTTAACCATGTATATCCTAAACTCCTTCTCTGTCATTCCTCCTGCTGTGGCTGCCAATGATTCTAATGATGTGGTGTCTTCATTTGTTTGGGGTACTTTCTTCCCTTGTCTTTTCATGTTGCTCTGTCTTCCTTTCCAGCTCTGTGGGTATAGATTGTTATTGTTTTTACCCAATAGGTTTGTAGTCCTCTTGTAGGGTTCCCAGGACCTGTCCTTTGTGGGGAAGGACAATGTTAACAGGTCCCAATATCAACAATATACCACCTATGAACAATTTGTTGTTATTAAGATGTTTACCATTTAGTCTCTATGTACAGAAATGTTGGGTTCAATTATTATCTAAAATACAATCAGAAGTTTTGTAAAAAGGTTTACAGTTTCTGACAGTGGACAATAAACTGGGGGTGGGGTTTAGGAACAATATGCTGAGGAGGTAGGATGTGAGGATATAGAGTTAATATATCTTAGGAAGTATGAAGGAGAAATCTAGTGAAGAGGGTTAGTGGCAAGAGAATAGACAGGAAGTAATTTAGGGTAGGCAAGTACTTGGGATGGCAGTAGAATACATAAAACACACCCACATATGTATTTAGAAAAATACAAATGTTAAAACAGTAAAATTTGGAGGGGGAAAGAAACATGAAAGAATACAAGGGAAAAGGGGGAAAGGGGGCATATACAACACCTCTCTATTATTCAGATGACTCAGTCCTCAAAGTCCTATTTCATGCAAAGTTCTTGGTTTCACGTATGTTGGGGATGTGAGGGCTGGAGGATGGAGGGGTAAAAGAGAAAAAAAAAACCAACCAACCAACCAACCAACCAAAAAACAAGCAGAAAACTTAAAGGAAGAAGACAGGGTTGTAGCTAGCTTTAGAGATCTCTATCTTTCCTGCTTCTCTTCTCATCCAGTAGGTGGCGTCATCTGTTGTAAGCTGGTGTCTCTGTCCTCCTAATGGTGGAGGTAACCACTGTTGGAAGAAGGGTCCTTGTACAGGGCACCTGGATGCAAGGAGTGGCAACCACCAGTCCTTGCAGAAAGACTGTACCTCACGGGGTCTCTTTTTGGGACCCTTTGCTCATATGACGTGAGTGCCCAGTACTATCTCCCTCTGTTGCCTGGAGATTTCCCAGTTCCTGGTCTCTCCCTCTCCCCTAGCAGTTCCCAATTGAGGAAACTCTCACCCCAGGACTCCCGTGGGTGGTTCCCTGGTCATACTTGCACATCTGTGTTGGGCATCTACTTGTTGGGTTACTGCCTCTGGGGAGGGGGGAAGGTTGAAAATCTGGTAACTGACCTCTGGAGATCCAATCTGGGAACTGCCCCAGCTAAATGGTGAGATGTTGAGTCAAGATGGCAGCAGCTTGCTTTCAGTGCCGGGTGTCTCGTGAGGTGGAGGGAGCTTGGTGAGGTGGGGAGAGCCGGGTGATGGCATTGTGATGTGGGTAGGTAGCAGCTGAGTGACTTGCGTGAGAGCGGAGCGAAATCTTAGTGATCTGCAGATGTGTGGATAGGTGATTCTGCTAAGGCGCTCACCGAGTCTTGCATGGACTGGAACTTCAGGCTTTGGGTCCTGCTCCAATGCCGGGCATCCTACTCCAACATTGAGGCCCCGAGCCGCACATGGGGTCACAACGCTGGTGATATCTGTGGAGAGCAGCTGGATAGGGGTCCTCCAACACTCTCAGAGATGTAGTAATCCCACTAGGAAAGATCTGCTCATCTGGCACGGGGCACTGAGCAGCTCACTCCCTTCCCACCGCCATGTTGCTTTATTCTGATTTTTATTAATTTCCTCCTCCTTCTTGTTTTTGCTTTATTTTGCTCTTCTTTTTTAGTTTTTTCTTTTTAAAAAATGATGTATTTTATTTGTTACAATTAGTTATACATGACAGCAGAATTCTCAATATGCCATCTTTCCTACCCCCTTACCTGCTCCCCTCCCTTTTGTCCAATCTGAAGTTTCTTCATTGTTCCTCTGCACCCCCTCCCCCCACAATGTGGATCAGCATCCACATGTCAGAGAAAACATGTGGCCTTTAGTTTTTTTTTTTTTCTCTGTTAATTTTTTATTAGTTGCTCAAGACAATACAATGATCTTGATATATCATACATTTGATTCAAATGGGGTATGAATTCTTATTTTTCCACGTGTACAGATTGCAGGATCACATTCGCTATACAGCCACATTTATACATACAACCATATTAGTGTCTATTGTATTCTGCTGCTCTTCCTACCCCCCCTTCCCTCCCCTCCCATCACCTCTCTCTACCCAATCTACTGTGACACATTTCTCTCTCTCTTTTTTTTCTTTCCCCCCACACCATCTTATATGTAATTTTTCATAACAATGAGGGTCTCCTTCCATCTTCCATGCAATTACCCTTCTCTCTCCCATTCCCTCCCACCTTTTGTCCCTATTTAATGGTAATCTTCTTCTCATACTCTTCCTCCCTGCTCTGTTTTGAGTCGCCCCCCTTATATCAAAGAAGACATTCGGCATTTGTTTTTAAGGGATTGGCTGGCTTCACTTAGCATAATCTGCTCTAATGCCATCCATTTCCCTGCAAATGCCATGATTTTGTTATTTTTTAGTGCTGAGTAATATTCCATTGTGTATAAATGTCACATTTTTTTAATCCATTCATATATTGAAGGGCATCTGGGTTGGTTCCACTGTCTAGCTATTGTGAATTGTGCTGCTATGAACATCGATGTAGCTGTGTCCCTGTAGTATGCTTTTTTAAGGTCTTTGGATATAGTCCGAGAAGGGGAATAGCTGGGTCAAATGGTGGTTCCATTCCCAGCTTTCCAAGAAATCTCCATACTGCTTTCCAAATTGGCTGCACCAATTTGCAGTCCCATCAGCAATGTACAAGTGTACCCTTTTCCCCACATCCTCGCCAGCACTTGTTGTTGTTTGACTTCATAATGGCTGCCATTCTTATTGGAGTGAGATGGTGTCTTAGAGTAGTTTTAATTTGCATTTCTCTGATTGCTAGAGAAGGTGAGCATTTTTTCGTGTATTTGATGATTGATTGTATATCCTCCTCTGAGAAGTGTCTGTTCAGATCCTTGGCCCATTCGTTGATTGGGTTATTTGTTTTCTTGTTTAATTTTTTGAGTTCTTTGTATACTCTGGAGATTAGAGCTCTATCCTAAGTGTGAGGGGTAAATATTTGTTCCCAGGATGTAGGCTCCCTATTTACTTCTCTTATTGTTTCTCTTCCTGAGAAAAAACTTTTTTAGTTTGAATACATCCCATTTGTTAATTCTTGATTTTAACTCTTGTGCTATAGGTGTCCTATTAAGGAATTTGGAGCCCGACCCCGCGAGATGGAGATTAGGGCCAACTTTTTCTTCTATTAGATGCAGAGTTTCTGGTTTGATTCCTAGCTTCTTGATCCATTTTAAGTTAACTTTTGTGCAAGGTGAGAGAAAGGGATTCAATTTCATTTTGTTGCATATGGATTTCCAGTTCTCCCAGCACCATTTGTTGAAGATGCTATCCTTCCTCCATTGCATGCTTTTAGCAGCTTTGTCTAATATAAGGTAGTTGTAATTTTGTGGATTGGTCTCTGTGTCCTCTATTCTGTACCATTGGTCCACCCGCCTGTTTTGGTACCAGTACCATGCTGTTTTTGTTACTATTGCTCTGTAGTATAGTTTAAAATCTGGTATAGCTATACTGCTAGTTACACTCTTTTGTTATTCTGGGTCTTTTATTTTTCCAGATGAATTTCATGATTGCTTTTTCTATTTCTGCGAGGAATGCTGTTGGGATTTTGATTGGCATTGCATTAAACCTATAGAGTACTTTTGGTGATATGGCCATTTTAATGATATTAGTTCTGCCTATCCATGAACAAGATATATCTTTCAATCTTCTAAGGTGTTCTTCTATTTCTCTCTTTAGGGTTCTGTAGTTTTAGTTGTATAGTTCTTTCACCTCTTCTGTTAGGTTGATTCCCAAGTATTTTGTTTATTTATTTTTTTTGTGGATATTGTAAATGGGGTGGTTGTTCTCATTTCAATTTCAGAGGATTTGTCACTGATATACAGGAATTGGCCTTTGGTTTTTTGAAATTGGCTTATTTCACTTAGCAAATAAGTAAGCTATTCTCCAACTCCATCCATTTTCCTGCAAATGCCATAATTTTATTCTCTTTTAATGCTGAGTAATATTCCATCGTGTGTATATATACCACAGTTTATTTATCCATTTATCTATTGAAGTGTATCTAGGTTGGTTCCAGAGTTTAGTTATTGAGAATGGTGATGCTATAAATATTGATGTGGCTGCGTCACTGTAGTATGCTGATTTTAAGTCATTTGAGTATAGACCCAAGAGTGATGGCTGAGTTAGATGATAGTTCCATTCTTACTTTTCTGAGGAATCTCCATACTGCTTTCAGTTTCGGTTGTACCAGTTTGTAGTTTCACCAGCACTGTGTATTGTACCTTTTTCTCTACATCCTCACCAACACTTATTGTTACTTGTATTCTTGATAACTGCCATTCTGACTGGAGTGAGTTGAAATTTTAGAATAGTTTTGATTTGTATTTCTCTAATTACTAGAGATGTTGAAGACTTTTCTAGTTTTTCTTTCTTTCTTTTTTTTTTTTTGAGGTAGAATCTTAACTTCTTTTAAGAGCTTTCCTCTTTTCTAACTTAAGCATTTACTGCTGTAAGTTTCCCTTAGCCTTGCTTTGGTTGCATCCCACAGATTTTGATGTGTTGCCTTTTCAATCGTATTCAGTTCTTTGGTTTTCTAAAAAAAAAAATGATGTTCTCTTTGATTCGCTGGTTATTTAGCAGTATCTTGTTTATTCTGAAACTGATGATTTTCTAGCTAACTCTTTGTTGTTCACTTAAGATTTTATTCCAATATAAGCAGAAAACATACTCTGTGATTTCAAGTCTTTTAAATTTACTGATATTTGTATGTCATAAGACATGACGGTCTCCATCAATGCTCCATGAGTACTTGAATAAAAATATTTTTGCTTTATTTTGCTCTTCTTTTTTAGTTTTTTCTTTTTTAAAATAATGGTGTATTTTATTTGTTACAATTAGTTATACATGACAGTAGAATTCTCAATATGACATCTTTCCTACCCCTTACCCTCTCCCCTCCCCTCACTCACTGTTCTTGTTGGTCAGAGTGTTACCACCTTGTTTCAATCATCAAATATGATTTAAAAGCTCCTGACATTAGAGACATCAACCCCCTCCTCTAATCTGGTTTATTCTGTGCCTCCTTTATGGTGCTTGACTACTTGATGGGCCTTGCTTAATCCGAGAACATGGGATGGTGAAGCATAGTGGTGAGTAGTGTCATATCATAGTACCTCCTTACATTTTGTTTCTTCCTGGAAGTTGGTGGCACAGGAGGCTGCTGGACCCTGCTATACTCAAGGAAAATCAATTCACTGCCAACTTTTGATGAATGGAAAATGGATGATCTTATCCCTGTTCCAGCTACCAGTACTTTACAGGCAGAGGAATCAGAGAGTTATCTGCTTCAACCAAGAAGGGAATGGAAGATCAGCCCCCAGTTTGGTTTGTAGATACCACCCAGCTGGAGAATTGAAATATTGTCTGGTTCTTCCAGGTGAAGGAAGGAAAATTAACTCCCTGCTAAGACACTGGACTGGGGAATCAAACAGTCTGCATGCTTCTCTGGGGCAGGAGAACAGTTTCAGAGTGGAAGACCAGTTTCCTGGTCACACCCTTGAAGCTGTTGGGAGCAGCGACTGAATTATAGGATCTTAAGCTTTCCTGTGACAGAGGCAAAACCTCTCCTGGGAACTAGCAGTGCTAAGGCATCAATTTGAGACTGCTCAGTTACTATTGGTGACACCTTGCTCAATAGGAAGTTCTCTGCCAGCCATGGAGCTATTGAGTTCTTGACCTTGAGATTCAGATGCCAACTGCTGGGGGTAGAAAGTTATGGGCACAAGCTGATAATCATAATCAAGCTACTCATACTCATGACCTTGGTTCTGCTTACTTTGAAGAAATTTCTCACAATAAATCCTTTGATGTTTATACCTATATAATAAATGTGCTGAGCTTGTTGTGTGTCCTACTTCCCTACCAGGGTTATTAATGATCCACCGTGCCCTGGCGTTTTCTCTATTTGTGTGTCTGTTTGTCTTTTCTCCATTCCCTTACCACCGGGCCCAGGGACCTGAATTAAGGGCTTTGCAGGATGCAGCAGGAACAATGTTATTTTTTTTCCCCACTGGCATTTGACAGGTATTGGGCAAGTTGCCAAAAAAAAAAAAAATGTCTTCTGTCACTAGGTCATCCTTTTCCAGGTCCTTTGGCTAAGGGGGCAGGCTTTTCTTAAAGCTTTATTATTATTGTTGTTGTACCTATGGACAGTTCCAGATTTGAGACTTCCAATGTGCTCTATGAAGGAGAAATGAAAAATACCAGGGAGACTCAGGGGCTTGGTGCCATTTGATTTCCTCAAGTCCTGAGATTCCCTAGGCAGTCTGTGGTCTTCTTCTACCTTTCAGAGACTTCCTATGTATTTTGTTGTTCTTATGCCCAGGGGTTTTTAGTTGTAAGGAGGAAGAACTGTGAGAAATGGACCTCTTCCTATTCTTACTTTTTGGTGGTACTAGGGTGCTCTACTTCTGAGTTACATCTCCAACCCTTTTCTATTATATTTTGACTGTCTCACCAAACTCATCTTGAACTTGCAATCCTCCTGCCTCAGCCTCCCAAGTGGCTGGGATTACAGGTGTGCACCACCACACCTGGCAGGACTACTCCATTTTTGCTGGAACCAGATGTGTCCATCCACTTCATTTCTACAGAAGTTAGGATTTGTACATGTTCAGTTTTCCAGGGACACTCTAATTTTCTTCTATTTTCCTGACATAGATATTGAGTGCCTTCCTTTACTCTCAAAATATCCCCATTTGAAAACAAATTATACAGTCTCCCTAATGTACTGATTTTCTCTATTTCTCCACTTTATGTGGGGGATCTGAACCTATTCTTTGCTTCAAAAATCTTCCCAGCAATAGGTCTTAAAATGACTTCTAAAAAAACCCTGCTGCTAAATTTTACCTTCCATATAAATGTTTCTAATCAGACGTTTCATTGTCCTGTCATACTTCAAATTTTCCCATTATGTGTTTTCTTTTTGACCTCCATATTTCTATGAATCACTGTCTTATTCTTTTAGGATGACTGAAAATCATTTTAAAATCACTTTAATGATTCTCAATTGAAACTTGGGAGTAAATTTTGACTACTGTCTCCTCCAGCCCCCTTTCCAATCAGTTCACAAGTACTGTTGATTCATCCGGGGGAAACAGCTTACACATCATTGTGCTGATTTTCTCCTCTTAAGTCATTTTTACATACCATTATCAAATTACGTTATTAAATGATACTCATGTTTTGTTAAATTTTCAGATGATCCAAACTCTTCAGGACAATTTCTGCATACTTCTGTTTGCTGCCTGTCTTTCCAAGTTTCATTCCCTTTGTTCTCTAACACAAATCTTGTCTTCCAACCAGATCTATTATCTTCTGCTCCCTAGACTAATTTAATATTAAGTTAATCAGAAAACTTCAGTAGCAAAACTCAGAATTCCAATGTAAAAATTTACTATTTTGGAAAGTAGAAAATTTAATTGATCATCTAATGAAAAAAATCAACAGGATAGATTTTTAAGCAGAGATGAATCCAGGTTTCAGGTTATGTCAAAAATAGATTCTCTATTCTTTTGGCTCTACTTTCTTCAATGCAGGCTTTATTTATAAGCCACTTGCCTCCTCCTGGAGGAAAATTGGCTGCCAAGCATTTACCTCTTCCAAGTATAGCAGTTTCTACAGAGTGTTCTTTTAATAGTTTCAGCCACAACCCCATGATTCCCTTATTGTGGAATGACTCAGTCATGGTTATCTTAGGGGTTGGGGGTTAAGGGGGATATATGTGGCCTGAATCACCTGATCTGCAGGCAACAGAGGGTAGACCCCTGAAAAAATCCTAGGTTCTGTTATGACAAAAGGCAGAAGGTGAAAAAGCAGATTTCCAACACATTGTGAGTTCCTGGAGAGCATGGATATTGCCTTAAGGATTATTTCCCCTCTTCCCCTATCCCCATATCAAAGCTTTGTCTATTAGTATACTTACTTCTTAGGATGCCTCTTCACTCTTCTATGTCCTAACTCTGTTTTAGATCCACATTTGAGTCTTGCCTTCCTTGTATTACATTTTCTAACCACTTCAGCTATCACCAAATTTAACTCATTTTCTTTATTAATAGTCTTGTAATTTTATACCACATTTTGTCTTTATATATATTTGTCTCACATTAGTTTTTGCATGTATATGTCTATTCATGGTAATTAAATTTAAAGACTGTAAAGACAGAAAATTGACTTTATGCTTGAATTGTATTTTTTATGGCAATTAGTGTTTTATTCTTCAGTTGGAATGCAAATATGTGTTTGCCAACATGTAATCATGATTAGATGAAGTCATCAGAATGAAATTTATTTTACAGTGATAAAAGACTAAGAACTATTAAACTTCTATTAAATGACATAAATATTATAGTATCAAAATCACAAAGAAAATACATTTAAAAAATAAACAGAAGCAGAGAAATACAAAATTGCTATTGGGAGTTTGAACATTACCGTTAAAGTTCCAAGAAATTTGGGTATTGTAATAAGATTGATTATTTGATACATTCCTAGTATTTCCTCTGCCTAGAATATATTATCTTTTCAATTCTTGTCAAATAGTGATTTCATATTTGACTCTAATGTATTTATCTGACATCTTCTGTAGAAACACATCTCTATGTCAGACCACCATGCTCTGCTTTCTATATGTTACTATTTTTGCCATAAATTTAAACAATTTTATTCTTAATGCAAAATAGATACACATTTTTACACCCTGAATACTACTATGTCCTCTGTAATTTAAAAAGTAGGGTTCATTTTTTTCTTACTTACCCACCTCCCTCTCATTATGAATGTTAATGGAAACACATAAGCTGTATAGATACTATTCCTTCCACTGAGTAAAGTAATGCTAAACCCATAATAAGACATTTAGTACAATATGCTTTTAAAATAGAAATTCTTAAACTATAATTTTGACTATATACATAAAAGTAGCATGATATAAAAAATTAAGATTATTCAGTTTTTCCCCTCAAATCTTGGAGTTGCTTTCTTGGTTTATGAAGTTGTCATTATAAAAATACATACTAAATATTTAAATATGTATATATGAAAGTTGTATTCATATATTATTTCTATAGTCTACCTTAGTGCTTCATGCAGGGCAATCATGAATACAGATTGGGCTAGATAATTCAAACAAGTAGCATTTTCAACTGATAGCTAATGACTGAGAAAAAGGCATAGGTAAAATGAGTCATAAGGGGACTTTTAGGAGCTACTGTTTCTCCTTGTATATTGTGTATTTGCCTCTTACATACAATTGTTTGTTAGTTTGTGAGAAGTACAATGATTTTAATGAACCAAGTGTTTGAATATTCTTTTTCGATCTCATTAATCTTTAGAAACTTCAATCTGGGTGCTATAAAGAGTGCTGAATTGGGCTTATTTTTTTTTATGATGATGCTCACTTACCTTTTAATTAGCTGTGCTTCAAACCATGGCATGTTTTTATGTCCATGGGGAATCGACAAAATCCAGAATAATACTTTGTTCTTTCACTTTTCAAATTTTAATTAGAATGCTTCCATTGTTCACTTTTCTGAGGGAATATAGCATATAAAGTTGAAGTTGCAGACTATTAATAATGCGTGTTTAGCTGTTATTCTCACACCACATATGCATACATTGGGAGAAAATGAGCTTTTTTGGGCTTGAATATTTCCTTCTTAGTTTTCTCTTCATTGTATTGGTCTGTTTTAAAACTGCAAGTTGTCTCAGCTTTTGCTCCATTACTCAAACTCTGTCTTCAGTTCTTTAAGTTTATAGAGCCTCCTTGGCCTTGCAACTTTGAGCTGAGATGGTTCTATCACTAAGAGAGCTATCTTAATGCCTGAACTAACATTCTGTCTTGGTTCTGATATATTTTCCCCAGAGACCACTTTAAAAGTACTTTCTTAAAGTGAGATCTCAGAGACTAACCCAAAGCACCCCTTGGGCAATGTAAAAAAAAAGTATCTAGAGAACAGATTATGAAATATTCAGTTTTTATCACTGTTGTGGTTTAAACTGCTGCATTAGATATCCACTTTCCATAGCTTCACTCAAAACAGCCAACAGCTCTACTTTTAGGCTTTTAAATCTTAATAAGAAAATCAGAGCAAGATAATAATGTGTGGAATTGAAATCTTATCAAGGTTATTCATACATTTCTCAACATGGCAAGCGAGCAGGTTTATTTTGGGATTTGGAGTGACAAATTCTTATTATGTGTCTCATACATAAGATTGTGCTTAAGTTCCATCAGTAAGTGGTCATTTTTGATTTTTTAATTGATGCATACTAAAGATAGAAAAAGCACCTTGCACAAATTGAGAAAGCACCATGAAGAGTATATTATAATGAGAGATCTTTGATTTCCTTAGAACATTCTGTATAGGCCTACTTTGTGGGATAGTTTTCATTCTGCAAAAATATTGATTCATTGATTTCTAAGTTTAAGCATCTATTATAGCAAGGATTCACATGAATGCCAGTACACACTACAGTTCTCATTTTCAGTTACAATAAATAATGTTTAATGATGGCAGGCTAAGAACTAATTTGGAGGATCAGTAGTTTGCCAGGATTCATTCAGGGAAATTTACTAGCAAAATGCTTGTTTTTCATTGAACAATTAAAAAAGTAAAAACAATACAGTATTGCCGCAGTCTGGCTGGGCACAAATCACGAGCCACTGAAGCAGGAACAAACTTTATTTCTGAACTCCACCAGCATGCTCCACACATGCTCCCGGGAACTCCTCCCGAACACCAGGTGGCTCATCCAGGAACCAGCAGCTGGAAATATCCTCCGGAAATCCCTCCTCCTGCATTTTCCCAACCAATGGGAACTCTCCGGGAATCCCCACGAGAACTCCAAAGTAGTGTGAGAACTGCAAAGTAGTGGCTGAGGCGGATAGAAATGCCTTGCCTGTCAATCAATACTATTGGCAAAATGCCAGGGGCCATTCCGACTCAGCTGTGGCTCTCAGCACAGTATGTTTAAAATAAAGTTTGTTGATTCAATTTGAGGAACTGTCATTTATTATGAGATTATTTTTTACTTTTTGCATATCCTTTATTTCTTTTTTTAAAAATTTTTAAAAATATTATTTATTATAATTTGTTATATATGACAGCAGAATGCAATTCAATTCATATTACACAAATAGAGCACAATTTTTCATATCTCTGGTTGTACACAAATTAGAGTCACACCATTCGTGTTTTCATACATGTACTTAGGGTAATGATGTCCATCTCTTCCATCATCTTTTCTACCCCCTTGCCCCTTCCTTAACCTCCCTCCCCTTTTCCCTATCTAAAGTTTGTCTATTCCTCCCATGCTCGTTTTCCCCCATCCCCATTACAAATCTGCATCCTTATATCAGAGAAAACATTTGCCATTTGGTTTCTGGGATTGGCATACATCATTTAGCATTATGTTCTCTAACTCCATCCATTTACCTGCAAATGCCATGATTTTATTGCCTTTTAATGCTGAGTAATATTCCATTGTGTATATATACCACATTTTCTTTATCTATTCATCTACTGAAGGGTATCTAGGTTGGTTCCACAGTTTAGCTATTGTGAATTGTGCTGCTATAAACATTGATGTGGTTGTGTCCCTGTAGTATGCTGTTTTTAAGTCCTTTAGGTATAGACCAAAGAGTGGGATAGCTGGGTCAAATGGTGGTTCCATTCTCAGTTTTCCAAGGAATCTCCATACTGCTTTCCATATTGGCTGCACCAATTTGCAATCCCACCAGAAATGAATGAGTGTCTTTTCCCCCATATCCTTGCCAACACTCATTGTTGTTTGTATTTTTAATAACCACCATTCTTATTGGAGTAAGATGAAATCTCAGAGTAGTTTTTATTTGCATTTCTCTAATTGCTAGAGATAATGAACATTTTTTTAATATATTTGTTGATTGATTGTATATCATCTCCTGAGAAGTGTCTGTTCATTTCTTTGGCCCATTTATTGGGGTTTTTTTTTTGGTGTTAGGATTTTTTGATTTTTTAATATATCCTAGAGATTAGTGCTCTATCTGATGTGTGTGTGTGCTAAAAATTTGCTCCATTTCTATAGGTTCTCTATTCATTTCACTGATTGTTTCTTTTGTTGAGAAGAAGCTTTTTAGTTTGAATACATCCCATTTATTGATTCTTGATTTTAATTCTTGTGCTACAGGTGTCTTATTAAGGAACTTGGGGCCTAATCCAACATGATGGAGATTTGGGTCTATTTTTCATCTATTAGATGCAGGTTTTTTGTTTTAATTCCTAGGTCCTTGATTCACTTTGAGTTGAGTTGCATGGTGAGAGATAGGGGTTTAATTTCATTTTGTTGCATATGGATTTCCAGTTTTCCCAGCACCATTTGTTGAAGAGGCTATCTTTTCTTCAATATTGTTTTTGTCTAATAAAAGATGACTGTCTAATATAAGATGACTGTATTTATGTGGGTTTGTTTCTGCGTCTTCTATTCTGTACCAGTGGTTTACAAGTCCATTTTGGTTCCAATTGCATGCCATTTTTGTTACTATAGCTCTGTAATATAGTTTAAGGTCTGGTATAGTGATGCCATCTACTTCACTCTTCTTGCTAAGGATTGCTTTAGCAATCATTTTTCCAGATTATTTTCATGACTGCTTTTTCTATTTCTGTGAGGAATGTCATTGGGGTTTTGATTGGAATTGCATTCAATCTGTATAGTGCTTTTGGTAGTATTTTCATTTTGACAATATTAATTCTGCCTGTCCAAGAACAAGGGAGATCTTTCCATCTTCTAATGTCTTTTTAAAATTTCTTTCTTTAGCTTTCTGTAGTTTTCATTGTACAGGTCTTTCACCTCTTTTGTTAAGTTGATTCCTAAGTATTTTATTTTATTTTTTTGAGGCTACTGTAAATGGGGATAGTTTTCCTTTCAGAGGATTCGTCACTGATATACAGAAATGCTTTTGATTTATGGATGTTGGTTTTATATTCTGATACTTTGCTGAATTCATTCATTAATTCTAGTAGTTTTCTGGTGGAATTTTTTGGGTCTTCTATCTGTAGAATCATATTGTCTGTGATAGTGCTAATATGAGTTCTTCTTTTCCTATCCATATCCCTTTAATTTTTTCCCCTCTGTCTAATTGCTCAGACTAATGTTTGAAAAACTATGCTAAATAGAAGTGGTAAAATACAGCATCCCTGACTTCTTCCAGTTTTTAGAGGGAATGCTTTTAGTTTATCTCCATTTGAAATGATATTGGCCTTGGTCTTAGCATAGATAGCTTTTTACAATATTGAGGTAAGTACCTGTTATCCTTAGTTTTACTTGTATTTTAAACATTAAGAGGTTCTGTATTTTGTCAAATGCTTTTTCTGCATCTATTGAGATGATCATATGATTCTTATCTTTAAGTGTATTGATGTGATGAATTACATTTATTGATTTCTGTATGTTGAACCAAGGTTGCATCCCTGGGATGAACCCCACTTGATGGGTGCACTGTCTTTTTGATATGTTTGTATTCATTTTGCCAGAATTTTATTGAGAATTTTTTCATCTATGTTTATTATAGTTATTGCTCTGAAGATTTTTTTCTTTGATGTATCTTTGCTTGGTTTTGGAATTAGGGTAATATTGGCCTCATAGAATGAGTTTGAAGTGTTCCTTTTTTTTTCTTTTTCCTGAAATAAATTAAAGAGTATTGGTATTAGTTTTTCTTTAAAGGTCTTGTAGAACTCAGCTGTGTATCCATCAGGTACTGAGCTTTTCTTGGTTGGTCAGCTTCTGATGGCATCTTCTATTTCATTGCTTGAATATGATCTCTTCAAATCATGTACATCATTCTGGTTGAGTTTAGGAAAACCATGTGACTCTAGAAATTTGTTGATGTCTTTGGTATTTCCTATTTTATCAGAGGATAAGTTTTCAAAATAATTTCTAATTATCTTCTGTGTTTGTGTAGTATCTGTTGTGATATTTTCTTTTTCATCACGGATGTTAGTAATTTGAGTGTTCTCTCTCCTTTTTGTTAGCATGGCTAAAGTTTATCAATTTTATGTATTTTTTCAATGAACCAACTTTTTGTTTTGTCAATTTTTTTCAATTGTCTTTTTTTTTGTTTCAATTTCATTGATTTCAGCTCTAATTTTAATTATTTCCTCTCTTCTACTGTTTTTGGTGTTGATTTGTTTTTCTTTTTCTAGGGCTTTGCGATGTAATATTAGGTCCTTTATTTGTTGAAATTTTCTTCTTTTAAGGAATGTACTCCATGCAATAAACTTTCCTGCCAAAGGGGCAGCTGAAACAGAAACGTTGCCAGGCATTCAGTAACCCCACTGTGAAAACAATGTGATCTTATATAACTGAAGCCACTTAATTTTTTCAACATTTTACTTGAAATTATCAGCTCTGAGATCTCTTTGAATGATGAACTTTGATGGTAAAGTAGGGCTCATACCCAGAGATTTTGATGTTTTATCAGTGTTTTCATTTACCTCTAAGAATTTTTAAATCTCTTTTCTGATATTTTGCAACCCATTGTCCATTCAATAGCATGCAATTTAGTCTCCAGATGTTGAAATATCTTTTTATTTTTTATTTTATCTTTGTTATAATTTTATTCCATCATGATCTGATAGAATGCAGGGTAGTGCCTCTACTTTTTTGTATTTGTTAAGAATTGCTTTGTGGTATAGTATATGGTCTGTTTTAGAGAAAGATTCCTGCGTTGCTGAGAAAAAAAGTATAGTAGCTTGTTCATGGATGAAATATTCTATATATGTCTGTTAAGTTAAAGTTATTGATTGTTTTATTGAGTTCTATAGTTTCTTTTTTCAGCTTTTGTTTGGAAGATCTATTCAGTGGTCAAAGAGGTGTGTTAAAATCACCCAAAATTATTGTGTTGTGGTCAATTTGACTCTTGAACTTGACAAGAGTTCGTTTGATGAACATAGATGCTCCATTGTTTGGGGCATATATGTTTATAATTGCTATGTCTTATTCATGTATGGTTCCCTTGAGTAGTATGAAATGTCCTTCTTTATCCCTTTTGATTAACTTTGGTTTGAAATCTACTTTATTTGAAATGAGGATGGAAACCCCTGCTTGTTTCCACAGTCCATGAGAGTGTATGTTTTTTTCCAAGCCTTTCACCTTCAGTCTGTGGATATCTTTTCCTATGAGATGAGTCTCTTGGATGCAGCATATTGTTGGGTCTTTTTTTGTTTTTTAATACAATCTGCCAATCTATGTCTTTGATTGGTGAGTCTAGGCCATTAACACTCAGGGTTATTATTGAGACTTGATTTGTATTTCCAGCCATTCTTTTTTATTTTTGGTATTTTGGTATTTTATTTTTGGTATTTTTGACTTGGTTTTTTCTTTGGTTAGTTTTTCCTTTCATATAATACCTCCATCTGATGATTTTCATTGTTGTTTTTAATTTCCTCCTCATATAGTATTTTGCTGAGGATGTTCTGTAGTGTAGGTTTACTAGATGCAAATTCTTGTAACTTTTGTTTGTCATGGAAAGTTTTTATTTCATCATCAAATCTAAAACTTAATTTTGCTGGGTTTAAGATTCTTGGTTGACATCTATTTTCTTTCAGAGCTTGGTATATGTTATTCCAGGATCTTCTAGCTTCCAGAGTCTGGGTTGAAAATTCTGCAGATATCCTAATTGTTTTCCCTCTATATGTAATCTTATTCCTTTCTCTTGTGGCTTTTAAGATTCTTTCCTTATTCTGTATGCTAGGCATTTTCATTATAATTTGCCTAGGTGTGGACCTGTTGTGATTTTGTACATTTGGCATCCTGTAAGCCTCTTGTATTTGGTTTTCCAATTCATTCTTCATGTTTGGAAAGTTTCTGATATTATTTCATTGAATAGATTGCACATTTCTTCTGTTTGGAAGTCCATGCCTTCCTCTATCCCAATAACTCTTATATTTGGTCTTTTTATGTTATCTCATATTTCTTGAATGTTTTGCTCATGATTTCTTACCATCTTCACAGTGTGATCTACATTTTTTTTTGAGATTATATATTTTGTCTTCATTGTCTGAGGTCCTGCCTTCCAAGTGGTCTACTCTGTTGGTGATGCTTTCTATTGAGCTTTTAATTTGTTTTATTATTTCTTTCATTTCAAGGATTTCTGGTTTTTTGTTCCCCAGAACCTCCATCTCCTTATTGGAATGATGTTTTGCTTTTTATATTTGCTTATGTAGCTCTTTATCAAAATGATCTTTTGCTGCCTGTATTTGGTCTCTTTTGTTCTCTTATATCATCTTTTATTCACAAAACATTTTATTATGTACATCCTAAACTTCTTCTATGTAATTTCTTCTGTTGTGCTAGCCATTGATTCTAATAATGTAGTATCTTGATTTGTTTGGGGCACTTTTTTCCCTTGTTTTATCATGTTATTTGTGTGTTTTTCCTTGTAGCATTGTGGATCTGTGGTGTTACTGTTTTTTATGCTTTAGGATTATAGTGCCACTACAGAGTTCCAATACCTCTCCTTTGTGTGGAAGAACAATGTTAACAGATCCCAATACAACCAATATACAGACTTAAACCAAATAGTTGCTATTAAGTTGTTTATAATTTTGTCATAATACACAGAAATGGTAAGTTTCAATTATTTTCTACAATATAAAGAGTAGGTTTGCAAAAGGATTTAGAGTTTCTGATGGTGCACAAAGAATTGGGGGTGAGGTATAAGATGAGATGCTGAGGGGATAAGAGGTGAGGATATATAATTATTAGATCTTAGGAAGTGTAAAAAAGAATCTAAAGAAGATGGTAGAAGCAGGGGAAGAAAGGGAATGATTTTGGGGAGACAAGTAAGTGGAAAGACAATAGAGTATATGAAACAAACACACATAAATACTAAGAAAAATAAAAAATGTAAAAAATAGAAGATAAAATAATATACAACACAACTGTAATATACTATTCAGGCATCTCAGTCCTTAGTATCCTAATTCATGCAAAGAACTTGGTTTCACAAATGTTGGGGATGTGAGGGTGGGAGTTTAGAGAGGGAGGGAAAAAAGTCTTGAAGCAAGAAACAAGAGTTGTTTTGGTTGGAGTTCAGTATCTTTCCTGCTTCCCTCCTCATCCAATAGGTAGTGTTTTCTGTTATTTGCTGACACCCTCTGGATGTTGAAGTTTAACAGGGTGGGAGGGTTGGTCTTGGGTGCAGGCACCTGGAAGTGAGGTATGACATCAACCAGTGGCTGATAAAAGACTGCACCCCAAGGATCTACTTTGTGGTGTTCTCCTGTGATGTGGGTGCCTGGTCTTATCTCCTTATATTACCTATAGACCTCATAGTTCCTGGCCTCTAATTTAGTCTCTAAATGATATCTTTCTCACTCTCTCCCTTTCTACTTCCTAATGGGGGACCTTCCTCTTTGGAGGTCTTATGGATTGTGCTCTAGGGGCTGGAAACCTGTCTTGGAGAGCTGTTTTGTATTGGGCAGTCACTGTGAGGGGTTAGCAGCTGCCAGGGAGAGGAGGGAGTTGGGGACTATGGATACCTGCCCAGCTGGTGTTCCAAGCTGGGAGTTGCCACAACTAAAGATGGCCACACAAAGGTGTGCCAAGGTGGGGGGCACCTTTCAGCAATGGAATATTGGGGAGTGGAATGTTGGGGATGGCATTGGGCGATGTGTTCAAAGATGTAGTTTGGACCAGTGAGGGCTCTGCAGGTGTCAGCAGGACTGTCCTGGGCCTGCCTGTCTATCCTTTATTTATAAAATAATAATGATGGCATAAAATTGTTTTTGTATTCATGCTTTTATTTGTAAAATAAAATATTGTCAAACTTAAGCTATTGTACTGGTTTATTTTAATATATTTATTGAGGTATAATTGATATACTTCGTTAGATCAGTTGCTTTTGATATTGAGAGTCAAATTTATCTAGTTATGGTGTGTGTGTGTGTGATATTAGACCCTTTTTGACCCCAGCATCACAAAGATTCTTCTCCTATATTTTCTTCTATAGATTTTGTAGTTTGGGATTTTTTACTTAGGTCTATGTTCTACTTTGTGTTCACTTTTGTATGATCTGAACTAAGGATTGAAGTTCATGTATTTCCATAAGAATCTTCTGCTGTACCAGCAAAATTTGTTGAAGAAGAAGAAGGAGAAGGAGAAGGAGAAGGAGAAGGAGAAGGAGAAGGAGAAGGAGAAGAAGAAGGAGGAGGAGGAGACCTTCTCTCTGAATTGCCTTTGACCCTTGCTGAAAATCAGGGTCTATATATGTTTGGGCATATTTCTGGACTCCATGTTCTCTTTCATTGACCAGTATATTTCTGTTGTGCTTTTATAATCAGACTTGAAGTCATGTGGTGTTAGTTCTCCGGCTTTGTTCTTTTCAAAATTATTTAATGTCCTCTAGGTCTTTGCATGATTATATGAATTTTAGCATAAGGTGGTAATTAAAAAATTCTCAGATTTTGATTTGGAATCTGTATATAGATTGATGATTCTGTAGATGAATTTGGGATGAACTAATAGCTTAACCATTTAAACATTCTGAGCCATGATACACAGTATATATGTCCATTTATTTAAGTCTTCAATTTTTCTCAACATTGTTTTGTGTTTTTTTAAGTATATAGGTATTTCACATATTTTTTCAGATTGATTCTAAATAATTTTATATTTTTAGTGAATAGAAATGCTTAGAAGTATCATTCCTGCTTCTTCCTAAAGTTGGAGGGAAACACTTTTCCACAATTTGTTATTATGTTAGCTGTAAAAGTTTTTTTTTATAGATGCCATTAATTAGGCTGAAAGCTGTCACTTCTATGCCTAGTTTTCTGAACTTTTTTTTTTTTTTTGTAAAACAGGAACAGATACTGGATGTTGTCAAGTGCTCTTTTTGCAACTATTGAAATGTTCACATTTTAACACCCCCCATTTAGATTGTTAATATAATGAATGTCATGGATTAATTTTGAATTATCAAGCCAACTTTACATATCTGTTATGAAATTTACTTGTTATATTAAAAAAATATTAGTTGGGTCAGTTTGCTAAAATATGTTTAGGTTTAGCCTTTATGTTCATGAACAATATTGTTCTGAATTTTTCTTTCTTTTGGGGGGGAATAGGGTACCAGGGCTTAAACTCAGGTGCACTCAACCACTGAGTCACATCCCCAGCCCTACTTTGTATTTTATTTAGAGACGGGGTCTCACTGAGTTGCTTAGGGCCTCACTTTTGCTTAGGCTAGCTTTGAATTCCCCATCTTCCTGCCTCGGTCTCTTGCGCTGCTGGGATTTTAGGTGTGCACCACTGCCCTGATCTGAAGTTGTCTTTTAATTTCTTTCAGGTGTTAGTATCATGTTCATACGGGTTTCATAGAATGTGTTGAGAAATATTTTCTCCATTTTTACTTTTTTGTAGGTTGTGTAGAATTGGTATTATTTCTTTCTTAAATGTTTTGTAGAACTTAACAAAAGCTCTCTGGACTTGAAGGGGGAGATTTTTAAATATAAATGAGATTTCTTTAATAAGTGTAGGGCTATTTGGGTTTTATTCTTCTTGCATGAGTTTTGATAATTTTTTTTTCAACAAATTTGCCTTTTCATATAAGTTGTTGAGTTTATTGTCATAAAGTACTTCTTAATATTTATTTATTTATATTTCTGAATAATTTTTCTTATTCAGTTTTTTTTATTTGCATGCTTTCAGGGTTATCAATTTATTGATCTTCTAAAAGAGCTATCATTTTAGCTCCCAATTTCTTCTCTCTTATTCTTCTGTTTCCCATTTCATTTAAATTCAATCTGAACTTTATCATTTTCTTTTTTGCTTCTTTGAGTTTTGATTGCTATTCATTAGCTCAAAGCTTAAGGTGGAAGCTGAGTTCATTGCCTTGGAACTCTTCATATTTTCTAACAGGAATGCACAGCTATGCTTTCCCCTCTAGGTATTAGATTGGTGGCATCTTATAAATTTTGATATGTGACATTTATATTTTTTCACCTCAAAAATTTTTATGATTTCATCTTTGATTTCTACTTTGATCTCTAGTTTGTTTGCATGACTTAGTTTTCAAATGTTTGGGGATTTCCTGAGATCTTTTCTTCATAGATGTTTTATGTAATTCTATTGTATTCAGAGGAAATAACTTCTATCACTTGAATAATCTTAACTTTACTGAGAGTTGTTTTATGGCTCTAAATATGATCTACTTGGTAAATGTCTCAAGTAAATTTGAAAAGTTATATATCCTACTATTGTTGAATCATAGGCTTTGTAAATGTCAATTAGATCAATTTGTCTGATAATTTTGTTCAAGGTCTTTATTTTTACTGATATTTGTGTATTTTTAAAATTATTGAGTAAGCGGTATTATGACATCATAATTGTAGATATATCTGTTTTTCCTTTCAGTTTTTATTTGTTGCTTCATGTATTTTGAATTTATACCATACACAAATGTTTAAGATTGATGTTTCCTCTGATAAACTGACCTTTTTTTATGATGAAATTATTATTCTAAAATCTACTTTTCCCCCCCTCCACTTATGTAGCCTTTCCACCTTTCTTCTGATATATTTTTTTTAAATCTTTTTCTATCTTTTTAATTCTAAATCTTTTTAGTATTTAAAGTGTATTTCCTATGAGCATTATATTAGTTTTCTATTTTGGCATAAGAAATTACCACAGTCATTTAAGATAGAATGTACATATTATCTCACAGTTCTGTTCTGTAAGGCAAAAAGTCTAAGGAGGTTGAGCTGGATTCTTTGTGTAGAGTTTCCCAGTGTTGAATTCAAGATTTTGACCAGGCTAGTTTCTACCTGCTGTTTTTAAGGAAGAAATTTTTTCACTAGTGTTGGCAGAATTTCATTCTTTGTGGCTGTAGTTATGAGATTCTGTTTCCTTACTGATGATCCCACCTGGGAGGTCTTTAGTTTCTTGCTGCCTATGATCTTTTTCATGTAGCTATGTAGACCTTCAAACCGAAAACAAGATGGCAGATGTTTTTCACAATCTGAATCAATGTGAATTCTTTTTCTGCCTTCCTCTTCTGCCACACCTGAAAAAAAGATCACTAATTTTAAGCATTCATGTGATTAGATTAGGACCACCTAAATATTCTCTTTTCTCATTGTATACTGTGTCATATAACAACATTATCATGGGAATGGTATCCCATCATCTTCATAGGTTGTGGGAATTACAAGGTGATCACTTTGGAGACATTATTTTAAAAATTCAGCAGGTAGCACCTAGTTGAGTCTTTGTTTTTTCTTTTAATCAAACTTAATAGTCGCTGCCTTCTATTTAGGTGATTAGACTTATTACATTTAATGTAATTATTGAGATGGTAAAGTTTAGACCAACTATCTTGTTTTGCTCATGTGTTCTTTGTCTCCTCCTCCTCCTACTCCTGCTCCTCCTCCTCCTTCTTTGCTTTCTTTTGTATGATTCAATTTTATTTTCTATACTTGATGTTTAACTTATAACCCTGTTTTGCTATTTCAGTGATTGTTTCAGGTACTACCTTTAAGCCATATCATACAACTTCATTTACAACAGCAGCATCTTGTAATAGTTTATTTATCTTTCTCCTCTTCTGAAACTTACAGCATTTTTGTCATTCATACATTTCACTTCCACACATATTACAAATTCCACTGTATGTTATTACTTAATTGATAAATAATATTTAGATAACTATTTACAAAAAGTCATTTATATAAAAATTAAAGATATTCAGCTAAAAATCACTTTTTTAACCTTATCATTACCTGAAGCCAGAATTAGGCAGATAAGCAAGGGTGGATCCATAGAATGGAGGAATTGAAATGTTAATTCCTTCAGAGCTCCTCCTCCACTCTTATCAAGATGACTTGCTTCTGCTCCAACCAGTTGTTAAGGTAACCTGTGCTAGGGATTGGCCCTCCTACAGGGAGTTGTTAATCACTACTCTCTGGCCCCTCCAGCATTTCTGTTTCCCACCTTTTGGCCATTCCACAGAGCATTTCTTGGGCCTAATCACCTAGGAAGGAGAGAGATAAGCGGGAAGGGAGTAGGAGAACAAAGGAAGCCTATGACATATAAAAAGAGCAAAACACCCTCACTACTTGGGATACCAGGAAAACAGCTATGGCCCTGGGAGAAGTTGTAAGGGTAAAAGAAATTGAAGTTAAAGCGTAAAAGTTAAAGGGTAAAAGACCGGGTGTTGTAAAGTTTCTAAGCTGCAAGGTCTGAGTTAAAATGTAATTTCTGTAGCTGTTGAGACAATGCTTGGAACTGCCCAGTAAATATTTCCCCTGACTATTGGTTGTTTAATAAGGGCTCTGTGTGGTCGCACATAGGCATTGCAGGGCCTGGACCAATCAGTTTAAATGTAACCCCCTCCTTAGGAATGACCTATCACTCCAGCCTGACCTGTTCCCTCCAATGAATGAACCAATCATGTTTAGGAGTTGTTATTCAATTTTCCCGCACCTCATGATGATTTGTTCTGATGTATACAAAGCCCTCCACCCTCCCCAAAAAGTGTACTTAAGCAGTGCTCAGCCCCTGCTCGGGGCTCTGGGCTGCTCTCCCTTCTTGAGTGGGCACGGAGCCCCAGCATGCTGGTTCAATAAATCCCCCCCCTTCTGCCAATTGCATGAGTGGTCACTTGGTGGTCTCTTTCTCCGACGTTTCGCGAGATCCTTACAAAGTCTGTTACCCCCTTTTAAATAAATAGCAAACCCTGCTTTATATGCTTGTCTTGGGGTGCTTCTGTAATGTTATACTTCAACATATGAGGGAGCAGAACTCCTTACTGGTAACAGGCAGTATCATTACCATCATATTGTTCTATGTATGTTGATTCTTATTCATATTTCTATGATCCTTTTCTTTCAGTTTTAAGGAAATTTCAAACATTTTTTTTGTAGTGTTAACTCTTCTAAAATGGATTCTATCAGCATTTTTACATCTGAAAAAATCTTTCCATTTTTTAAAAAAAAAAATATTTCTGCTGAGTAATCTTAAATTTCCTGTTTTGTTCTTTTTTTCCCCTAATACTTTTTGTTGCTTTGTTATCTTCTACTTTGCACTGTTTTGTGATAATTAATCTGTTCTCTGCCTTATTCTTGTAAGTTAAACATTTCTTGGAGGTTTTGAAGATTTTCTCTTTTTTTAAGCTATTTTGAACAAATTAATTACAGTGTTCCTGCAACTTCTTTAGTGTGTATTGAACTATGTATTAATGGAGATTGGAGGGTTCATGGATTTTTAGTTTTTATCAGATTTTGAAAAATTTCACCCATTATTTATGCAAATATTTTTCTGTTACCTCTTTACCTTCTTTGAGAGTTTCAATTACACATAAATTTAAGCCTCTTAAGTTGTCCTGAAATATCCTGATTTTCTTTTAATTTTAAAAATTCATTTTGTTCCTTTTGTCTCATTTAAGTTTTTTTCTATTTCTATGCATTCAAATTCATGAATCTTTTCTTTTGAAATGTCTATTATCATTAAATATATATATATATATATATATATATATATATATATATATAATCTCAAACACCTGTTTTTTGCATACCTGGTAAATTTGTTTGGATGTTGGGCATTGTGACTTTTGCCATGCTGCATGCTATTATTGTATTCCTATAAATATCCTTTAGTGTTTTCTTTTGGGGGGACAGTCAAGTTTTCTTTTGAAGGTTAGCTTTAAAATTTATCAAGGGGGAAAAATATATATTTTGTATAGGCCTATTGAGTCCTTCTTCAATTCTGCCACAGGAATTAAGGGGTTATGCAATGTACTTGCTGAAAAGAGGCACTATTCACACTGCTCTGTGGGTTTAGGGTATGATTCCTCTAATTTTTTGAGGGTTCTATCCTGATTTCTGATAATTTATTTGAAGCATGAGTTAATAAGTCTGCAGAATATTCAAGGTGACACCTCTGAAGATCTGGAAATCTGTGTGTAATTCTCCTTTCCAGTTCTTTGTTATGTGTACTCTGTCTTGTTTTCCTGGTTTCTCTCTTGTCTCTGCAATTTGGGTAGACTACTAGGCTCTTCCTGGGTTCTCATTTTGCACCATGACATGGAAAATACAGGAAGGCAGTAAGCAGAGACAATCCTAGGACTCATTCATTTTCTGTGCCTCTGGCTTTACTGTTGACTGTAGAATGAATGTGTTCCCCAAACTCAATGAGTTGGAAACTTGATCCTTAATGCCTCAGTGTTGGGAGATAAGGCCTAGTGAAAGACATCTGGGTTGGTTGGCATGAACTTTACAAATAGATTAATGCTGTAATTAAGGGAGTGGTTTTGTTATTGTGGGAACTGTTTCTTTACCAAAGAATGAGTTTAACGTCCTCTGTATTCTCTCTCACTTGCCTTACTTTATCTTTCTGTCTTCTGATATAACATGATGAGCAAGAAAGCCTTCACCAAATGGAAGCCTCTAGAACTGTGAGAAATAAATTTTTATCATATGTAAATTGCGTAGTCTCTGGTATTCTGTTATAGCAGCATGGAAAGCACTTTCCTTTGTTGACTAACAGCCAATGTTCTAAAATTTGTTGTTTCATGTGTTAATTTGTTGTTGATGTTGTTGTTGTATTTTTGCACACTGAAGAATAAATGCAGTCACTGTTACCCCAGTGCTCTAGGGTTTTAAATGTGAGTCATTGTAAATTTGATTAGAGGTAAATACCAGTAGGTTGGGCATTAGCTTCCTGTCATATTTAAATATCTTTTCTTTCCAACCCCTTACCTTCTTTAAGTCATATAGATTTTGAGTTTGGGCAGATATTGAAACTTCCATTTGCATAATTGTAAGTAATATCTTTTAAATAACCAATTTTGCTTTCCTTCCTTTCTGGTAAAAACTTAATTGATATTTCACTCAACTGCTTTCTGGAAATATTTATTTCATTTATCATAAAAATTATTTTCTGCTCATTTATTTGTCACATATTTATTGAACAACAACTATATACCTGACATTGTGCTGATGTTATACTCATAGGGAAAAATAAATAAATAAAACCCTGATGTATCCGATAGTTTAATAACAGAAAAAAAATGAAGTAGTTACTATTATATGATAAAGGACAGTAATTATGTCATGCTTAAATATATAGACATAGATATACTTGTCTGAAACTCAGAAAAAAATGGAAGTACTTTGTTACAACAGTCACAGTACTAGTATATTTATATCCTTCTTCTCTCTTTACCACTATTAATACATTTGAAAAAAATCTCTAATTGAATATGCATCTTTGTACTTAGTTTCTTCAGATACATATTCCCTTCCTGTCTTCAGGAAGAAAATTTTTAAAAAGTAAGTAATATTCCAGGAGTTCAGGTGGGAAGGATGAACACAAAAATGAATGTATATTTTCAGATTTTTGTCATAGAATTCAAGGTGTGTAGCAAAAGTATATGTAATCCAGGGAAAAGTGATATATACCAAATATGCTGTCAGGAGAGAGAGAGGAAGGAAGATTGAAGTTTTCATGAAGAAGATAGTAAATGTTCCTGTCTTCGGCAACAACAGGACATTAATAAATGGTTTTAAGGCAGAAAGTTGCTTGAAGCATGGGTGAAATAAACACAGCATTACAATCAAACATATTTATGGTCTTATTCTATTAATTAATAACTGTTTGATATTGTTCTTTACCTCTATGAGTCATATTGTTCATATTTTTAAAAATTGGGAACATAATATTCATCTATCAGAATTGTTATGAAAAGTGATAATGAATGGTACTTGGCATATATATGTGTGTGTTACATATATATTTATATACATATTCCATAAAGATGAGCAATTTTGCATGTGTGATGTCATAATTGTGCTCTAATCAGCTTAATCTCTATGCAATAGAAAAGATTGGTTGGTAGTAGAAAGGCAGAAGAGGAGAGAGAGTATTACAAAGCCTGGAGGAAAAGATAATATGACATAGAAATGTGTAACAAACCAAAAAGCAGTGGATATATAGAGTTCCTACAGGCAGTAACAGCTTGCTAGGGTCCCACTGAGTTCCAGACAATCTTTGTACAGCAGTCTGGATCCAGTCAGAAGATGGAAGCCACATAGTAGTTGAAATAGGGAAATTTTATATAAAAATTACTTATTATGATCAAAGAGCAACGTGGGATATATGAAAACTGTGCATGGCTCACCAAAGCTGAGGAAAAGTACTTAAAGAAGTACAAACCTGGCAGATGTTCAGACTCAATGGGGAAGGTGTGATTCAGTCCATATTTTCCAAGAAGCTGGTTTGTCCAGGCTGGCTGGAGTTGCTGGGCGCGCAGTAGGCAACATGTGGGTGGTGGTGCAAATGGTCAGAAAGGTGTGATTTGTGTGTGGAAATCTGGGCACTAGCAGAGCCAAGAGGCCTTCATCACACAACCATGTAGAGGTGAGTGAGTGGGGTCAGGAGGCCCTGAGATTGCTTGGGAGCTCTGTTTTCTTGTATCATTGCAAGGCAGAAGCTGGAAGGTTACAGAAGGACTGGGTTTGGGTCTATGGCTGATGGCAGTGCTCTACTGATAACTTCACATCCACACTGCTGAAACCCAGTCCACACTGGAAAATGAAGGAGAACCTCTTCTTTGGGTTATATTCCTCAAACACGCCGTATGTGAGCTCAATGAAATATTCACTTTAAAGAGATGATGCTTAAAGGAACTCCAAAGCTTACCACAGAGTATATATTGAAGAGTGCAATTGGAGCAGAGAGAGGCAATAAACTGATAACTGCCACACTGCCTCGTGGTTTTGTAATGTTGAATAAGAAAGGATTTTGCATTAGATTTTATGGTTGAGGAAAGTCCTAAGAAGGCTTTTGAGTAATCTGCCATCCATATGAGTTGTTGCATTTCTTAATGCTGTGAGGAAAAGGCAAAGCAAATAATAGCAATTTGGGGAGAAATTTCTTAGAAGGACATTTCTTAATTCTAGAAAAATCAGAAAGTTCTTGACGCTAAGATGTTTTTAAAAATACCTTTTTTGGGGGAGTGGTCCTCTTTAGATAACTTTCTAAATCATGATAAATAAACATTTTTTTTTTATGCTGGGAGAAAAAAATTAGTTCTTCCCACACTAAATTTCTATGTTGACCAAAGGACATAATCCTGATTAGATTTTAATCAGGATAGGCCTATTTTCTCTCTGGGTAAATTTTGTACTTTACTCCACCCCCACATCATAAATCTAAGACTATATTTTAATCTTTAGGTTTTATGCTATTTCAAAATGCTCAAGTAAAAATGGTACTTTATATCTGTGAAGAGACTTGCTTGTTTAGAGGAGTCTTTGTGGGCAGGGCAATGGGCTTTAAGTATTTCTGAGAAAGAGCAGTTCAAGATTTATTAAACAAGTCATTGGCAGGCAGAATCAGACTTCAAGTCTGATCAGAGGCTTCCCTGTTTTTAGGGTCCTTCACTCCTTTTAAGAGGCAAGAATGGAAGCTGAACAAAACACCATAGGAGGATCCCCAGCCACTCCACACAAAGGTGAGCCCCCCAAAGGCTAAATGGGCTCTCCCAATTTTGTTGCAAAAGTGAGGATATATTTTAGAGCATGCTAGGGGAACATCTGAGGTATAGATCTTAAACCTTGAGGAATGTGTTCTTTTCTCTGGCATATGTTATGAAGGATTTACAAATGTTAGGCATGGCATAATGGTGCCAACAGAGCAACTTTTTAGGCTGTGGTTCATGTTTCTGCAGGCCCACACCCTAGCAAATTCCCAGAACTCATATTAGATTAAGTCTTGTTAATATAATATACTTGCCACTAAAATTGATATAGGAACAGTTGTGATATGTGGAACAGAAAGAGTCTGACCTTTCCAATTCAAGTAGAAGGAAACATGGACCAGGGTTTTTTTATAACTCATTTATGTTTGTATCCTAATCATTGTCTTGTGAATCCAAGAGAGTAGGAACAGCAAACCTGTACCTATCCTCAAGTGCACTTACTCTTGCTATTTTCATTCTGAAGTGCAAGGTTGTAAACGTTCATTTTTTCATAAATTCAAATTGAAGTATTGTGAGGGAAGGACTCATGCTGAAATATTCTTTTAGCCCCGGATCTTGTACTTCTTGACCTACTGACGTTCTGCTGATGGATCATTTTATTCTAGTGGTTATACTATAGTTGTCTAAAATTCTTCCAGCTGGTCATAACCCAGCTTTCTGAGTCCATAGTTCAGTATCTTCTTTTAGTCAGCTTTCTTGATGCTGAGACTAAAGACCTGACCAGCATAGAGAAGGAAAGGTTTATTTGAGGGCTCACAATTTCAGAGGTCGTAGTCCACAAAAGGCTAGCTCCATTCCTTGGGACTTGAGGTGAGGCTGAACATCAGGGCAGAAGAATGTGGCAGAGGGAAATAGCTCACAGGATGATTAGGAAGCAGAGAGAGAGTCTCCACTGGCCAGACACACATATATACCCCAAATTTCCACCTCCTTCAGCCATACCCTACCACTCAATTACCACTCAGTTAATTCCTATCAGGGGATTAGATCACTGATTGGGTTAAGGCTCTTACAACCCAATCATTTCTCCTCTGAAACTTCTAGCACTGTCTCACATGCAAGCTTTTGGGGGCCACCTCACATTCAAACCATAATACTTCAAATTATCATCTGCAGCTCTATTTTGGTCCTAGATTCAAGAGAAGAAATGGGAATACGTGTTTTTTTTTCTCACTGGCCCATTATCAAGGCATAAACTGCCATTGCCCATTATTTCAAACCTCAAGAGAAAAAAACAAACAAACAAACAACTATCCTTTTCAAAAGAAAAAGGTAGATAATAGAATGTACAGATAAAAGTAAATTCCTAACCCCAGGCTTCTGAGATTTGACCTTCTCTTCAACTGTTGCTTCAATAGCTAGCTACACTGTTAGGGGCCATCTCTCCTTGAATATGAATCCTCTATTCAAGGACATGCTGTTCTTCTGTATTTAGCAAAGCACCAAGGACAGAGTAGGTACTAGAGAAGGAAGGCGGCTGTTTTCCTACATTCTGTTTGTCATCATCTTGCTTTTTTACTTTATACATGCATGCATATATACACTCATACATATATATTATGCACTCATATGTATATGTATGATATATTTAGTTTTATTTCTTATCTTCACAGAAAAACTATACTATGCATGGTCATTACTCTTCAGCCATGGGAAATTGGTTCTAGAAGCCCCTACAGCTGCAAAAATCTCCAGGTGCCCGAATCCCTTATGTAAGATGGTGTAGTATTTGCATATGACCATTCATGTCATTCATATGTAAACCTTAACTATATTTCTTAAGATTAATGCACTGAAAATACTTTGCAAATCATTGTTTTATGGTATTATTTAGAAACTAATGCCAAGAAAAAGTGTTCAGTTTTCAATTTTTTGTCTGTGGAGTTTGCTTAATATTTAGTTCAGCCACAATGTTTTTTTTTTTTCCAAATAAATTTGGTTCATTTTTAGTTAAATCCACAGATGTGGAACCCACAGATACAGAGTGGTGGCTGCACCCATCTTCTGAGATTTGCTTATATGCCTGAGATTCATCTAGGATATTGTGTGCAGTTACAGTTACTTTTGTTGCTGAGACCAAAATAGTTGACAAGAACAACTTAGAGGAGGAAAAATGTATTTTGCCTCATGGTTTCAGAGGTCTCAGTTCATGATCAGCATATCCATTGCTCTGGGCCTGAGATGAGTCACAGTATCATGGCAGAAAGGTGTGGTAGAAGAACACTGCAGTTCAGGGCAGCCAGGAAGAAAAGAGAGAGAGAAAGACAGAGAGAGATACAGAGAGAGAGAGAGGAATGAGGGACAAGATATGCTGAGAGCAACAAAGATATAGTCCCCAAGGGCATACCTTTAATAACCTACTTCCTCTAGGCATGCCTCACTAGCCTACAATTACTTACCACTGAGTAGTCTATTCCATTATCATTGGATTAATTCATCAAAAATATTCATTAAGTAATGAGGTCAGAACCCTAATCATGACCTCAAAGCCCTACCTCTGAATCTTGTTGCATTATGGATTGTGTCTTCTACATACAAGCTTTCTTGGGGCCATTCAAGATCCAAACTACAAGAGTTACTATATTCTGTCAATAACATTTGAGTTGCTTGTTTTTTCCCCAGTGATTACTATATACATTCTAATGTAGAATTTTTCTATGACATGTTCCTATGAATAAAATTGCTAGGTTTTTATTAACTCTTTAGCTTACTACTATGCCTCCATCAAAACTGTTCATGTTAAATTTGCCAAGAAGTTTCTAATTACTATATATAATAACACTTTTTTTTTGTATCTCATTATTGACGCTATTGACCATTTTTCTCCCTGATACTTTCTCCTTTCTTGGCATTGATATAATTTATTTTGGATTTTTGTCTGGTGTTTCTCACCTTATTTCAGATATCATAGGCTCTAAATTTACATGCTATTGAATTGGGTTGGCATCTATTCAGGTTATTTTCATATAAAAAAACAACTTCAAAAGCTTAAAAAATATGTATAGATACAGTTTTATGGGTAAAAAATTTCCAAGCAGTTCTTGGCTGGGCAATTTTTCTGCTATACATTGAGTAGAATTACTTGGTGGGATTCAGCTGTTGCCTTCTTGGGTAAGGACTGTCCAAGGATTCTTCACTTAAATGCCCTACATCTTGGTGGGAATGATGGAGGGCTGGTTCTACTGGGATCTTCTCCTATGTGGCGAAGGGAAGGACTCTCTCGATGTCTCAGGGTTCTGAAAACTAAGGTTTAAGACTTTTAAGCCTAAGCTATAAGCTGCTATCCTTGTAAAGAACAGGCCAGAAGCTCAGTGTTGCTTCTGCTGTACCCTATTGGTCCAAAGTATCTAATGGCTAAAACATGTTTTGTCATTGTTTAAACTTGTATGTCATTCATTGACTATTATTGTGGTTGAATTTCCTTTAATATGCTTATTTTCCAATTATTTCTTCAGAGATTGCCTATTTGAACACTTTGTTCATTTTTGATTGGGTGTTCCTTTATTAAAAAACTTTGTCAGAATCCATTAACCCTTTACCTATTACATGGTTTTACAAGTATTGTCTTCCTGCATATAATAATTTTCATTTGACTTTGATATATGGTATATAAACATAGGTTATTCTAGTCCAACTGGTTTATTTTCCCTCTTTCATAGCTTTTAAGTTTCCTATCTTGCTTGGAAAGAATTATCTAAAGATTTGTAGCAATACAGTTTGCTAATAGCATTACAAAATAAACACACCTTCCATAATGTTCTTTAAAGTAAATAAAAGAATCATAAATGTGTCACCATATTGAATTCAGTTTGGAACAGCTCTATTATAATGATATATGGACACTAACTTGGAGGATTGATTAGCATTACAAGAAGCAGAAGCCTTTACATGAATGGAGCTTTGAAAGAGATGTTGTCATCCCTTGGGACCTTATTTAAACCAGACAATTCTTGGTTTAATTGGCAGCCCTGTGTCTTTTCCCCTATGTTTAGGCGATATGCATTCAAAGGGGGAAATACCCTTCCCTCCATTCTCAGCTTATTTAATGTCAGCCGATCCCTGTCTCCAGTGCTTTGGGAGCTGTGTAATCTGTGAGGAGAGCCCCATTCAAGGCCTGGGTTTCCCTCCATCTCTATCCTAATTTCACACTAGCTTTGGATATTATTGATTTCACCTTTATTGACATCTATCCCTCTCATCTTGTTCTGTTTCAGGTCAGGAGCAGCAACCTTCTGTTCATCCCACTGCTGAGTTTGTGCCCTAGGCTGGAGTCTGTCCCTTTGCTTCTAGGCTGCAATCCCTGTTGTTGGTTGCTGCTGGCAGCTCAAGGCTTTGATTTCTTTCAAGTACATACTGATACAGGGCCCTTTATCCAGGGGAGAATAAAAAATGAATAAGAAGGACTAGTTTTGGATTATTGGCAAATTCAATTACCTACCCAAATGCAATTAATACTTTCTGTTAAGAAGCTAGGCTTGTTCTTAGGAGGCCAAAATGGAGACATTCACTGGGAAGTGACACTGGGTGGTTTTATTTCCCAAAACTCTACCTGGCCAAGACCTAGAAAGAAATCACTGATCATCCATTTCCTGTAACTCCTCTCCCTGTCCTGTATGTATATTATGTATATTATTTTTCACTTTCACAAGGTTCCAATAAGGCCAGCAATAAAAAGCCATAATTATACAGTGGCTGGAATTAAGTCAACCAGGGACCCAGTCTCAGGCCTGCTTCTTATAAAGTTAGGTCACTTGGCCTATTTTATTGCCTGGGAAATATTAATGTAAATCTTATCTGTAGGATTGTCATCAGGATTACTGACAATGCATGAAAATCATTTAGACTAATATTTGACCTATTGTCAAGTGTTCAACAGAATAGTAAATTTAATGTATTATATTTATTCAGGGTGTTTTAATCCATACATGGGGACCTGGCTATAAGAGACCTCTAGGATTTATCTGCCATTCCTGTATTCCCAGTGAAGAAATGTGCAGAATAAGGTTCAAAATGTATTCCAGGTCTAATTTAAATTTTATATTCTGTATCTCATCTTTTTTGGCTACATTACCAAAATAAATGCTTTAAATTGATGAAAATTTTTTTTTCATATTCTACCATAGAACCTAAAAGTCTGCCTTAATCTAGAAATAAGAAAACAGAGTATCTTAGATTTTTGTAAACTTTCTTGTGATTTTCAGCCTATATTTAGAATTAGGATTTTAGGAAGAAAAGAAGTAATACTTACATTTTAAGTTTAGAACCTTAGTTTTCAATTCTAAAATTTAGTGGAAATTATCAAATTTTAATGTGTTTTCTTTGTCCAAACTAGGCCACATGTGTCCCTTTGTCCTAAAATTTGCTCCCATAAAAACCTCAGAAACTGTTTACACATATTCTTTTCCCCTCTTCTCTAAACCCTTAACAGAAACATGCCTCTAGATCCTCTCTCTATTCTTCCCAGGAAATGCCTTCTGAGTGTTCCATCAAAGATACTCTGTCAGTTTTCTGTTATCCTTACACTTTGGCCTCTACATTTTTTTTTAATTGCTTGATCCTTAACCGTAATTAGTACTACCAGCTGTCCCCTCTCCTGGGCTTTCTTGACACAGTTAAACCTGTACAAATACTAGGAGTGATCATATTCTCTCATACTGCAATGATCAGTTGTTGCATATAAATATCCCGTTACACAGAAGGGGTAGGGAGAAGAAATACTTGAATATGGCTTGCTCTACTCTCTGTTGTTTCAGAATGCACATTTCTGGATTAAATGATCTGAAAAGTCTAATAGGCTCAATAAAGAATATGACCTGGGACTGATCTGTCTTGTTTTACATTTCCTACCATTTATGCATATTTGGTGCCATTATTTTCTCTTAATGTTGCATGAATGTTATATGTCCTCCCCAGTTCTTAAATTGCTTGAAGATGACTATATATATATATATATATATATATATATATATATATATATACACATATATATACATAAACACACACACACACACACACATACACATATATGATAAGGGACCCAGTTTTCAGGTGATTTAGTGGTTTACTATTGAAGGTATTCAAATAGGTTAACATGGATTTACAAAAATATTCTCTCATGTTTCTAAATTGTTTTCTGTTATTGCTCTTGGCATTCTCATTTCTAAGTTTATATTTTGTTTTTCCTTGCTTCTATTTCCAAAGGTTTCTCATCCTAATTATAACTTTTAACTAATCAGTTAAATATCAGTTCATTCTTTCCTGACTTGTAAGTAAGGTGTTGAAGGCAAGTTTCTCCTCTGAATATATGTATAAAAAAGTTTTGAGTTCTTGTTCATTCCCTTTATTATTAGGATATATAATGCCTATTTCTGCTCATTTGGAACTTATTGAGGTTTTCCTCATGGCTTAACATATTATGATTTTAATAAAGGTCCAATGTACAATTGAAAAAAGATACATTCTCTTCCTGAAGTTTGCATGTTTATTTTAAATTAATTATCTTCATCTCAATTATTTCTCCATTTAACTTATAAAGTATTAACATCCTAAGATAGTTATGCCTCTCTTCTAGTATAGTTAATTTTGCTTTATAACTTTGTAAATGATCCTTTTTCTGTGTACATCAGTGTGTATTTCCTAAGAACAAGAACATATTATTATATAATTTCAGCATACTCTTATAATCTGAAGACCACGCTTAAATTATGTCTGTGATCTCAGCAATGTCCTTCACAGCTACTTTTTCCTGATCAAGGGTGCAGTCCAGGCTCACCCCTTGCATTTAGTTGTCATGTCTCATTAGTCTTCTTTAGCCTGAAACAGTCTTTGACTTCCTGTCTTTGGTGACTGCCACATTTTTGGGAGAATACAGGCCACTGCACTTGTGTATGTTTCCTCATGATTAAAATCAAGTTATATATTTGAGTGGAGATATTAGAAATGATATTATATCCTTCTCAAGAAGTCATATCCAAGAGCCACATGATATTGAGTTGTTCTAATATTGATGATGTCAATTTTTTCCACTTGGTTAGGATGGTAACTGTCAGATATTTCCATAGTTAAATTTTATTACACTACACTTTTTAGCTAATTAATAATTTATGGATAGATTAAGGCTATGAAAATTACCATTTCTCATTGACTTTTTGTACTACGTTTTCTAAACACAAATAATTGTCTTCTGTTGTTTTTTTGATGTTCATTATCTGATTCTACTATAAGAAAGAACTTTTTCTTTCTTCATTAATTTATGCTCTTTGTTTTGATGCTTGATAATATTTGGTTGGTGGGAGCCACTAAGAGATAAAGGTAGCTCTTGTATGTTTTTGTTATATCCCCATCAATTTGAGCACTTTCTGCATGTCAAGATGTGATACTGTTCTAGTTTTTGATTCATAAATGTTCATGAAAATGCCTCTTTCAGTAGATAAAATATCCATTTTAATTTTAAAGCAGCTATATAATTTTAAAGCAGTACTAAGCTGTGTGCTTAGTACTGGTGTAATAGGAGAGAACAAAAAGTTTTGATAAAACAAGTTATTTTTGTTGTCAGTAATAGTACTAACCTTCTTGAAGTTGTGGTTCCTTTTGTTTTTAGAGTAATGTTATTAAGGCAAGCAGACTACCAGGAAATATTAACACTTTGTGTCACTATGGGAACTGGTTCTATTCAGTAGAGGAGATAGCTCAGTGAAGGAGATTTTCATAGGTATTTTAAAACTACAATCTTAGACATCATAAACCGAAAAAAAAATCACCTAACAAGGGCAAAATAATCAATCATATTAATTGATTCAGCTGGTGATATAGTTTATTCAGAAAGACCGTTTGTAAAGTAATAAGAGAATATAGATGTTAAAATAAAACAGATGTGGATTTGAGACTCAGCTCTGCCATTTACTAGCTAATAACTTTGAAGATACTACTTTAAGTCTCTAAGCTTCAGCTTCCTCCTATGCATAAGGAGTACAACGATAGTACCAAACTCTTATGTTTGTTGTGATGATTAAATAAAATTATGTAAGTGCCTAAACCAACCCCTAACACATGTGGATATTCAATAAATATTAACTTCTATAGTCACTTCTGTTATTGATAATAAATTAAAAATTGAAAAACAATCATTTTGTTTGCTTAGCATTGCTCTCATTCATCCATTTAGTAATCAAATTAAAAGTTGGTGAGTTTCTTTGTTCCAGCTGTGTGCTTAGTACTGGTGTAATAGGAGAGAACAAATGGACATAATTCCCATTCTCACAGAGTTCACATTGCAATATTGAGGACAAATAATTGTTTGACTTGTTTTTTCTTTGTTGAGTTTAACATTTTTTTTAAAAAATGAAATTAAAATAACATTCTTAGAAGTACATAAGACATAATTATTATAACAATCCTCATGTAACTAGCTTCACAGTCAAGAAATAGCATATTTGCTGTGCTCATGATTCCTCCTCATTTTCCTCTCTAATGGGCATGATGACCATCCTGAATTTTATGATTAAAATATATTTATTCTTTTTTTGTGTAATCACTTAACTATGCTTCCTGGGATAATATTGTCTATTTTGCTTATGTTTGAATCTCACCTGAATGGAATCATAATGTTTGTGTTCTTTTCTTCTTGCTTTATGTATGCATATTTAAATCTTCCCCTCCTTAAACATTTTTTTGGGAAGAGTCATCTATATTGTTCCTTCTTGCTTGATTGCTGTAGTTGGTGGGTATTTACATTGTTGTGGGCTACTATAAACTATGCCTAAACATTCTGGTACGTATCTGGCACACTTATGCTTGTGTTCCTTTGGGAACACCTAGAAGTGGAATTGTTGGACTATAAGATAAACACGTCTTCATATTTAGTAGATAGTGGCAAATATTTTTTAAACTAGTTGTAGCAAAATATATTCATGTCTTTGATTTGTAAAGGTTTATGGAAAATATTAAAACCTGAAATGTACCAAATGAATCATTCAGGGAAACAAGTTGGACTTATTGTGGTTTGTATTCATGCTTACTCTCTGCTTCTTTCTTCTTTCATGTGACCTAGAGATTCAATCTTCTTTTGTCCAGATTTAACATCCACACAAGCATATCAATATTGTGTATATTTCCTGAGGCCCTTTTCTTTTCTATATTGGTGATGGCTCAGGAAACCAGCTACAGAGTGCCCTGGTTTCCTGCTGTTCTGCTTGTTCAACTACTTCTATTCTTTGAATAAAGTACAGAGAAGGGAAAAAAAAAGAGATGTTAAAAAGGAAGAAATTGGGGGGTGCTAGGAGGATAGACCAAGGACAGGATTTTTTTTTTAATTTTTTATTGTTGGTTGTTCAAAACATTACATAGTTCTTGATATATCATATTTAACACTTTGATTCAAGTGGGTTATGAACTCCCATTTTTACCCCGTATACAAATTGCAGAATCACATCAGTTACACATCCATTGATTTACATATTGCCATACTAGTGTCTGTTGTAGTCTGCTGCCTTTCCTATCCTCTACTATCCCCCCTCCCCTCGCCTCCCATCCCCTCTTCTCTCTCTACCCCCTCTACTGTCATTCATTTCTCCCCCTTGTATTATTTTCCCCTTTCCCCTCACTTCCTCTTGTATGAAATTTTGTATAACCCTGAGGGTCTCCTTCCATTTCCATGCAATTTCC
>NW_026000101.1:10519708-10538230 GCF_001458135.2 Marmota marmota marmota | reverse complement strand
CAAAACCAGGATTGATTTTACCATTATAATTTAATTTATTTATCAGAGGCTGAACTTTGTTTTTCAATAAACTCAATATGTCCTTTACCCTTTAAGTCAGCAGATTCATAGTTTTGATTTAGGACACAGAATATATGGAATTAAAATGTGTGTTGTGTGCTGTGTGTGTGTGTGTGTGTTTGTGTATGTTGGGGGACAATGTGAGGATGTGCTTAAGCATGTGGATACCATGTGCATATGAATGGGCATATGCAGAGATTTTATTTCAAAGATTCTTTTAGATGTTGGCTCAAACAAGGAGAATACAAAGGATCATGAAAAAACTTTTTATTACAATAAGACTGTGTCATAATTTAATGTTGTATCTCAGAACTAATTCTTTTCCTGGTTGAATAATTAACATTCAGCAATTATAAGACAAGGGAAATGAATTTTAAGAGTCTCAAAAAGTTTCACAAAAGTTATTATTTTCCATGAAAGGGTAAGATGGGAAATTTTCACTTTTATAATTAAAGGCTGTATGATAGCTATGTGGCACCAACTATGCATTTAAGGCTTTGTGTTTGTAGTTTTCATTGGTTACCAGTAGATGGCAGATTTATTTCCTTTATCATCAGGACAGCTGCATCCTAGTTGTATTTCAAGGAACAGAGAATAAAACAAAAATCTATCATGTTTAATGCTTTGTTGGAAAATTATAGCCTTATTTAGTTTATAAAGTTTACTTGTAGTGATTACCATAAACAGATACTTAGAATATGGTGCTTTGGTTCTGCTTGGGAAGTTGAACTAGATCATGTGGGCCTATATATTACCTGTAAGGGTATCACTGGTAGGGGTATTCTTGGAAGGTAGGTCAAGCTAGAAGGGAATGTTTTTTAACCAGGAACTAATTTGTATACATGTCTTGGCAAGAAAAGAAATGAAACTGAAATCAATCCAACAGTGAAAGACAAAGGCTGAGAAACACTGAATGAAGTGTCCAGAAGGAAGTCAGGCAATCAAGCTGTGAAGAGTTAAACAGATTATCCAAAGTCCAGAACATTATGACTGATACCCACTGAGGTCAAATATGGAGTCAAAATATTTAGACCTAAGTCCATGCACACTGTATTAGTGTCCTGTTGCTGCTGTAACAAATTACCACAAGTGTAGTCGCTTGAAACAATACACATTTATTATCTTGTAGTTTTGAAAAACAGAAGTTCAAAATGGGTCTCACTGAACTAAATCAACATGTCAGCAGGACTGAGTTTGTTTCTGGTGGTTCTAGGGGAGAACCCATTTATTTGTCTCTTTCCAGTTTTTAGAGGATGCCCTCTTACTTGGGATCATGACCCCCTTCCATCTTTAAAGTCAGCAATAATCTGTTGCATCTTTGTCAACTGCATCATTCTGAGTCTTGGTTCCTGCTGTCCTTTCACCTGTAAGGACTTTGTGATTACCTTGCACACTCTTAGGTAACCCAGAATATTTCTCCCATCTCAGGCCAGCTGATTAGGAACCTTAATTACCTTAATTCCAACAGCAACCTTATTCCTTTTTGGCATGCAACAAAACATGTCCACAGATTTCAGGGATCAGGACATGGTCATCTATGGGCTATTGTTCTGCATACTGTGAACACTGAGCATGTTTCTCACTCACATACTGGGCTGAGATAGAGAATATTTTCTTTAAAATAATAAAAGCAAACCAATACCAAATTAATCCACAAGTCTATGACTGCATCTTTTTATATAATCTGCCGGCTGATTCCCCACAAAGTGAAAATAATTAGAGATGAAGAAGGACTGGTTTGGGCTACTACTTTGCAAGTTATTCAAGGGAAGTCATGAAGTTTGTGTAATTATCTTTCATTCTTTCAAGCACAAAGCGTCTTTTTCATAGTTCTGATAATATTTCTTATTCCTGTGCTGTATCTGTTTCGCTTGAAAATAGGCTGATTAAAAATCACAGTCTTGCTCATAGTTTACTTAATATTATTTAATTATTACTTTGCTTACTTAATTTACTATTTTATATAATTATTAGTTTAGTTATTAATGGATTTTCTTACTATTGCATTTTAAATTTATGTTAGGTAAGTAAAAGATCATTTGGTTGTTGACACAGTCTCAACTTGATTTTGCTAATATATTCTATCAGATTTCTGTGACATCTATAAAATTTCACTAGTTAAGGAATCTTATCAAGTAATATTCCTGTAAATTACTCAACAGTCAAGTGAGAGTTAGCTCATGGTTGATGAGCATCTTCTAATTCACTGGTTCCCAGATCTACCTCTAAGGTAGAATTATCTGGGGGAATTTTAAGAAATACTATACTTGGAGTCTACCACAAATCAATAAGTTAAAATTCCCTGGGGTGGGGGCTGAGCTTGAATATTATTTGAAAGCTCCCTGGATGTTTTGAATGTTTAGTCCCAGTTAAGAAGCATGATTTGCAGATTTTTTCCCCTTATTTTTTATTCTTGTCTTGTCTGCCTTTCTTTCTACTCTGGGCTTGGCTGAAAGATTACCTTTTCTGAGTAAGACAGAGTTAATTGGAAGCTTCTGTTTTTATTGAAGCTGCTGTGGTGTGTTTCCTGTGGAAAACCAAACTGTCTTGTATCTGACAGCAACTGCTTTACCTGTTTCTCCGAATCCACAGATAAATAAAGGTACAGAAATATTCAAGCAGGTAACAAAAGTGCTTTCTCTACAGGCACACGGTGATCTTCAGTTACTCAAGTGTTTTATATTTACTGATGATAATGTTTTTAACAAAGTGGTGCTGAGTTATGATTTCCATAAACCACCAACAAGTTTGCCATTTCCAGTTAAAAGTATGTGTGCAAAGTGAATCATTTGCATTTATTTCTTTATCGCTAGGAACCATCCAGATTTAAGCTACTTAGAACTGACTTCATAATAGATTACTATTATGTACAATATTTGGACATGAATAATATTAAAGGCACCATGAAGTGTCACAAAAATTAAGTACTTCTTGTGTTATGGCATCTCTGAATGCTATTTTATTTGCAGAGCTTTATGTTTCACAAATATCTGGTGGATACTGTGCAGAGGTGATATAATATTTTTTATAGACAGTTCTGAATGAGCATAGCATCATATCACAGATTTGGAGAAGAAGGAAGTTAATTTATTTTACATGTTGGAAGCCAACAATATAATTTTGCCTTTTCATGCCAGTAGATTTTTGTGCGTCCCTCTTGTTATACTAAGGTACTTGGTGGTGAATATTTTTTAAAAATATATTTTGAATATATAATTATATAAAATTAAAAATTATTTAAAAGTTTTCCTGCATTAAGGCTTACTGAATCTCCTGCTAATTGAGAGTTTCTCTCTACTTCTATGGTAATGTTCCCAGAGTGGAAGCTTAAAGTGAATACATTTGACAAATTTGTCCATGTCTAGGTTTGTCATGATGCGCATTGTGCCAACTGAGAACAGACTTGAATATCAAACTACAAAGTTTTATTAAAAAGACACCTGAATGGAGTCCGAAAAACCTGTGGAGTTCTAAGGCTAGCACATCAAATGACAGGGGGAGAACTGTCTCCTATTTGATGAAATACCCTCAAAGCAGAGGGGATGCATCCTGAGGAAAGGGAGTTTTAAAAAACTGTGTGTGTGCTCCTAGATGGAAGCACCATGTCAGATACATCCTGTAGCTAAGACAATGAGACTGTCTTCCAGTCCTTATTTGTTGAGGCAAATTTAAATAAGTAAGGAAGACTTTGTTCAAGACTATTGTAATAGAGGATAGAGACTGAACTCATCTTCCCTGAAACAAAATGTGGGAGAGCCTTTAAGTACTGGAGTGAACTAGTGAAAAAGTACTGGTGAGCATGAGGGGACTGGTCGGTCAATGAGATGTTTTAAGTCCATTGAGTAATTCCTGAGTTTGCAAATGCGCTCCTCTGTGAATAGGGCATTTGCATTTACTAGTTGGTACCCATCTAAGTAGGGTTCCCACTCTTTGGGAGAAACTGGGAAATAGGGATGCTTTTTCCTTTACTATTTTCCTTTTAAAGTGATGATTCCCAGAATTTTGAGAAAAACATTTCCTTTGTTGTAAAACTGGCAAGTAGCTGGGGAAAGATTTACATACATTTTGAGGGGAAAGAAAGAATTTACAATTACAAGGTTTTTTTTGTTGTTGTTTTTATTTTTTAAGGAAATGCTCTAAGATAGAGGAGGTTGGGAGCCAATAGTCAGAGAGAATCCTGTCTATAATTTTGCAGAGCCAAGGGGAACTTTTAGGCTGCCTTCCGACTGGACTAGTGCTAAAGTCTCAAGGAGAGATAGTCTCAATAAAGAGTAATCCAGACACAAAGCAATGCCATGAAATTTTCTGTAATAAAGCAGAGATCCAGGGCAGTACTGAGAGAGAAAGGGCATTTCTTGATACTAAGTCTACATAGTAATTGAAGCAGAAAGGAGCAAAGTCTCTGTCAGGACTGATGAAGAGCAAGGTCTGTGAAAGATCAAATGGAAGTAATGGCAGAAGTGAAAACAGGAAACATTCCTACACTAAACCTACCAGGAAGTTCAGTTGTCCATTTAGGCAATATGGCGACTGTAATGCCAAGCGTGGGAAAATCACTAGGGACAATGGAAGATAGAAATTGCCCATGTGCACATCCATGAAATCAAAGGGAGGTATTGGGGAGTCGTTTTTGGTTTTAATGATGTTTTTAGGAGAGAAATGGTCCTAAAAAGATACCCCATATTTCTTCTGATTTTGTAGAACCACTCAGATTAATGTAATTTTATAAGCACTCTATTTTACTGAAAAATAATGCAATATCTACATCTATTATTCAAATAGAAATACTAATTTTTGTTTGGTCACTTACTCACCTATGTGGTTTTGGGTAAAGTTACTTAAATTCCTAGTGTAGAATTATATTTTTCTTCTGAAAAATAATATCTTACATGATTGGTATAAAAAGTAGAAATTCCACTGCCTGGGGCATGACAAGCCCCCTACAAATGTAAATTCCTTTCCTCCATTACATTGTTGTGAATGCACAGATAGGATAAAGTCTCAAAAATATCAAATTATATCAATTTCCAAGATTAACTAATGCTGAACACTTACCTAACTTATTTACTTAAGTGGTCTCTATTCACAGAAAATTTAGAAACTTGGAAATTCTTCAAATTATAAAGATGAATGAAATACCTTGGTCTGAATTGTTTGAATAATTCAGCTTAAAATATGTCATATTTTCTTAATGTAATGGTCTCAATTCTCTCATCTATTTTACATGTTTAGTCATAACTACTGAGCAAGGATTGTAGGAATGGCGGAAAAAGCTCCATAAACTCAACAAGCCAAAACAACTGTTTACCTGTCCGAGATTTTAAGAGAGAGAACACAAACAGGGTGTTGATATTTATGGGCTCAATGCAGGATGAGGAGGAGCAAGGTGAGAGGGCTGTTACTTCTTCATTGGCCGAGAGTTCGAGCCACTTCAGGGATTGGAGGTGTGCCATTCAAAGTTTGCGCCATTCACAGGGATTGGAGGTGATGGTTCACGCACCATTCAGTGCGTCATGGACCTGAGCTCCTGGAAGAGAAGCGCTCCGGGTGCCATCTTTACTAACAAGGATAACAGGAAAAAAAATGATTTTGGTTTGCAATTAGAATATTACTAATGTAGGTCCAGTAACACTTTTTGAAAAAGTAAGCTTTTACCATGTAATAAAATATTAAAGTATCTGTAAGAAATCTCTGGAACTTTTCTTTTACTTTATTAAATGTATAAGAATACTATGGCTTATACATTGAATACTACCTTTAATTTTATTTGTAGAAAGTAAGGGGCACATGAAAATATATAATATAAATACATGATTTACAAAGATTTTATACATTAAATATAATATTAATAATAAATTTTATGAAAGGCAAGGGGGTAAGTTTTGTGTCTCTCTGTGAGTATGTGTAGGTGAGGCTCTTGGGTATACATGAAGTCAATTTTATGACCTTTTTGAATCCCCACAGTTGGCATTTGAATGTTTTTCCTTCTCTCCTGGCTTTGTATAGTACCTGTTTCAATGCAACTAATTTTGTGCATTTCTCCAGTAATTAGTTTCACATGATTATGCTTTCTCTGACATTTCTAGAAACATTTTAAATACTAATATCTCGTATTTTATCACACAGATTCAGGAAGATTGATGTTAAACTTTATGTAGTATGCTACTGTGCTGTGAACATTCCTTCTTTCTTACACCTTATCTCTGAAAGATCAGTTGCCTCATCTGTACTTATTGATACAGATGTATTGTATTGTATACAGATGCTTGTATTGTAGGCAGAATATGGCTCCTAAGGATGTCCACTTCCTAATTCTTGGAAACTGTGGTCATGCTACCTTATGTGGCAAAAGGAACTTTGCAGATTTGATCAAGACCTTGGATTATCCTTTATTATCTAGATGGATTCCATCCAATCACATGCGTCTTTAACAGTGGAGAACCTTTCAGGCTGAGGTCAGAGAGAGGTGACCACTGAAGGAGAGTCAGGGAGATTTTAACATTGCTGGCTTAGAAGACAGAGGAAGGAGATGTGGGAGATAGTCAAGGAATGGTGGCAGCTCTAGAAGTTACAAAACACAAGTTATAAATGTTTCTTTTCAGCCTACAGAAAGAAATCTACAGACCTGCTGACATCTTGATGTCAGCCTAGAGAAACCAGGTTGTACTTCTGCCTTCGAGAATGACAAAATGAATTTGAATTGGTTTCAGCTATAGAAACAAGTACACCTTGTATCTGCATATGTAAGCCTCATGTAAATCAAATGATGGGAATGGGTTTGCTACTTTTCCCAGATCAGCCCACAAAACCTCCCATCATATAATAACTCCCACAAAGATGCAGAATAGTGTGTCTCTTTTTACTAGTTTGCTATATAAGCATGTATTTCTTATTTTCTTTCAGCCTGCTTTTCTGTCTGTGATATGGATTTCTTTTTACTTCTACCCTCTCTCTTAGTTTACTTTTCCCAGTTTCTTTTTTCTTTTGTATTTATTTTTTTTTTAATTTTTTTGCGGAGTCGGGGGAGGTACTGGGGATTGAACTCAGGGACACTTGACCACTGAGCCACATCCCAGCCCTATTTAGAGACAGGGTTCACTGATTTGTTTAGTACCTCACTTTTGCTGAGGCTGGCTTTGAACTTGTGATCCCCCTGCCACAGCCTCCCGAGATGCTGGGATTACAGGCATGTACCACCATGCCCAGCTGACTTTCCCAGGTTCTATCACAAGAATATTTGGTTAAATGTTTATAATATAGAACTAAAGATAAATTCATGTTCATGTATATTTGGGCTTGTACACATCTGTGCCTATGTGTTCACTTAATATCAATCTAGATAGTATTTACTACTGAAGCTCATACACATAAACACATATGCTAACCTGAAAAGAAAGCACTTAAAAATAAAATAATTAATCTTTGTTTTGAAGAAATTTATTTTAAATATTTATTTATTTAGTCTGGTATTAGGAATTGAACCCAGGGGCACTTTACCACTGAGCTACATTCCCAGCCCTTTTTATTTTTCCATTTTGCAACAGCATCTCACTAAGTTGCCAAGGCTGGTCTCAAACTTGGGATTCTCCTGCTTCAACATCCTGACTAGCTGTGCCAGGCTATGCTTTTGATTAATCTTTTTCTGTGGCCTGAAGGTCTTAGTGGTAAATGAGTGTGTGAACTGCTATCATTCCGAAGGTCTTTTGTAACTGTGGTAGATGTCACCCCTTGCTCGTATTAGGTTTACATTGAGAATGATGACAAAAATCCTTTATATGATTGAAGGTTACTCTATCTCTGCCCATTAAATAACACACTGAACAAATATGTATGACCTGCAAATTATATGTCACAATCATTTAAAGAGAATGTAGACACACATTTATTATCCTACTCAAAAATACATTAAAAATAGCATGATATAAAATTGAATCAATGTTATGCTTATAGTCAGGCTGATTTATCAAATCTCTTTGTTATTTAAAATGTACCAGGCCTCCCTATTCTTCATCATGTCTCATTCATTTCCCAGCTCACCAGTATTCCTCCTTTACTACTTTGCTTACCCATATCCCAAATTAAATTTCCCCTATAGATAAACTCAAAGATTATGTTTAGAACAAAGCCTAAATATCCTGGTAGCCATGGCATGGCATGTAACCTATAGCATGTGTCCCCCACTTGGGAACTGGAAGATGACTTGTAGTGTGCCTGAAGTAGGCTCATGCTTATAGAAGTCACTCTGGGGACAAAACATGGACTATACTGAGAAATCTGGAGCAAGTAAAAAGAAATTAGAAGAAGCTATTGAACAGTGCAGATGGTGGTCCATGGGGTTTTGTGACTTTTACCATAAATAGTTCTGTGAGGCAAGCATCCAAGCCAACCAAGCTCAATTTCCTTTGAATTGCCCTCCAGGAACAGAAAAATATAGGACTGATAATAATGTGTATTAGCTAGACACAATTCAGAAACAGCCATTCTCTCCCATTTTTTGTTGGTTAGAATATGAACACATAATAGGAGAAAACCATTAAAATCTCTTTATTATGGCACTTAGGTTTATCTTTTTGTGTATTGTATTCTCATGGCACCAGATGTATTAAACTGCTTGCTATATAATGCAGCTAAATAAATTGTGTTTTCTTGAGTGGTAACTACTCATGGACATGTTCTGATGACTCTGGGGTGAATTTACTCACTTCAGTAAACACAGTAATAAGCCAGACGCTCCATACCATCTTATATTGGAGCTAAGATACCCAGAGCAGGGCATTCCAAATCTTTGGAATTATCAAAATGCAATAACAAAATGCTATACTGTAGTTGAAAGATAACCCAAAAATGAAAATTTATTTGGGTATCATTTCACACTCTCTCCCTCACACACACACACACACAACCATTTTATATGTGTATGTAGATATATGTGTATATACAGTTATATATGTGCACACACCTGTTAACTATTTATCCACATATATTTGTATAAAACATTTATACACATGTTTTCATACATACATACAGCTCACATATATACCTGTATATATATATATATATATATATATATATATATATATACACACACACACACATACATGTGTATGTAAAGGTATACCATTTATCTTTTTAAAATGACATATTTGCATAGACACAAACCAAAATATTCATGTAGTTATGTGGCACTTATTCTATTTCTCTCTCTCTTTCTCCTACAATTTTTTCTATAAACTTTTTTATATTCTTTTACTGAGTATTGAAAAATATTTTCTCAGGGAAGGAATAAAACTTCAGAAAGCAGAGGAAAATTAGATGCAAAAGTCTTGGTCTCAGGGACTTGGATGTACTCAGGGCATAAGCCATGCATTTGGGAGACTATCTGAGAAATAAGTGAAATGTTTCCAGTTTATCCCCTCACCATACATGAGACTAAAAAGTAGTTCTAGAGGATGAAGGAATACAGGGGAGAAAGGTGTAGGTATCTGGACCCTGTGAGCCCATATTTGAATTCTGTGGTCAGCCTAAGGGTACAGGGAGAAGAGAAACCTAGGTGGGTTTCAGCTTTCTAATGAAGAGGCAATGTGTGCCCTTTACCCAGAAAAAGCACAAGAAATTAACAAGACCTAGAATAAAACTAACTGTATGGTATCTCTAAGAAAATGGTCTAGATCAGTTACACATTGCTCTCCTGGGTCTCAGCACTGAAGTGTATAATGAATTCCATGTTCTCAAGAGTGGAACAAACAGCCAGTTTGATTTTTCCCCCTAGTCAACTTTGGTCCAAAAATTAAAAAAATGATCCTGTGTGCACAAAAGAATGTCTTCATGCAAATGGTGACTGAAACCAAGACACAGAAGGCTATCTTAGGAGACAGAGTCAAGGGTCAATGATGACCCAGTGCAGATGACTCCCTCATCTTGTCTTTGTATACTACTAAGCCCCAGAATTTTGATGCAACCAGGAAAGTGGAGAAAACCTCAAATTGACTTATAGTTCAGCCTACACTGAATAATTAAAGATCTCTATGAAAACTGATTTATAAACAAAAACATATATTTCTTAGACATCAGAGTTTATAGAATTAAATTTATTTCCTAAATTTATAGATTTCATGTTAAAATGCATAATTTATGTGGCAATGATAATGAGGGATTTCACTTGGGTTAGGGTTGCCAGATAAAATCAGGATGCCCAGTTATACTTTATTTTCAGATAAAAACGTTTTTAGGGTGTGTGTGACAAATGTTACATGTGACATAATTATACTAAAACCATTGTTTAACTTAAAGTTAAATTTAACCATAATCTTCTTTTTTATTTGCTAACCCAATTTTATTTTTGTTTGGGTAAGCCAACTTGGGTAAGTTGTGGAGAGAGTGTGAACCCAAACTTTAATGGGCCAAAGATCTTAAAAAATAAATTAGAACTTCTTGAGGCAAGTTTTTCTGAAAAGTTTTATACACTTTTTTCAATTTGCAAAACATACTGCAGATAAGCTCAGTTTGAATTTTTAGAGTCATAATTATGAAATTAGGATTGTATTATTCTTCAGTTCAGAAGTAGACATTTGTAGGTATGGAATTCTGAGTCACTATGCTCTTGCCTCTAGTTGTTATGCTATTTTTTTGTGTGTGTTTCAATTTATATTCCTTATAATTTATAAGGATCAATTATGTGTAAGAACTATGTTGATTTATGTACAGTGCATGGCCCCTATTCCACAGGAAGTTATTCTTACACGTTTTCATCATTTCTAATTCCTTCAGTGTAAGGTCACTCCCAATGTCCTGTTCTCTAAAGGAAGAATCAAAAGTTCACTCATACCATCATCTTTTCATCTACTAAGTACATATTTACTGAGTAAATTATATGGTTGGCATTGTGTTTGGCAATATGGATATTGGGACACAAAAATTTTATGGCTCCTGAAAAATATAAAATCCATAAGCTAATAGAGAACAAGACAAAAATCACTTAAAATTCTGTATATTTAGTAAAATGTTACAATATTCAGGGGGATTATAGGTAAGCAAACGAGGGTACTTAACTCATCCTAAGAGACATTTTCCTTGAGAGTTAGAAAAAGTATTGTGAATCAAATTTTAAAGATGCCTAATTTGATAGCCAGGTAAAAGATTGAATGTATAAGTCTTATTAGAGGGTAGAATATAAATATCATTAAAGCCATGGCACTGGGTAAATATCAAGACATAAAAGAGCAACTGAACTTATTTCAGTATTGTTGCATGGTAAGATGTTAGGCAAAGGCTGGTGGGAGGTAAAGTTGGAGGAAAGGCCATAATATAGAGATTCCTAAATCCAATGATAAGGAAGTTGGATTTAATAGAAAGCCACTAAATAATTTTAAGCAGGGAAGTAACACCATTTTGAAAAGAGCATTGTAGAAAATTGATGTTAGGGTAATAGGAATGAAAGTAAGATTGGATACCAGGCTGTTGATCTAACACATTAAGGAAACAAAATAGGCACCTTAAACTAAGGAGGGACTATGAGGAATGAAGAAGAAAATTGCTCTTCCTCCCCATTCCTGATATACCCTCCGAAGTTCAGGCAAAAATAATAGTAGAAATAAAATTGGCATGATATAGTTTCTAGTTAAATTTGAGAAATAAAAAAATGGAATAAAAGATGACTCATAAGATTTTATGTAATGTTATGTGATACAATAATGACTCAAAATAAGCTAAATTTGTGGGGAAGAGTAGCTCTGTGGGTAAGGTAATGCATTTATTTTTAGACATTTTGAGATTGAGATGCCTGTAGCACATTAGAGAGAGGTATCAAGACTACAGTCCTATGGGAATTCTGAATTCAGGAAAACTCTAGCTAGCTAGTTAGCCAAACATATAGACATTTATTAGTCCTCAATGTTTATGTGGCAGTTCAAAACAGTTTCATAATATTATGGTTTGGATAGGATGTGTCCCCAAAAGCTCATGTGTGACACAATGAAAGAGTGTTTAGAGGTGAAATGATTCGATTATAGGGGGTGCAAACTAATCAGTAGATTAATCCTCCAATCTGCGTTAACTGGGTGGTAACTGTAGGCAGGTAAGGTGTGGCTGGAGGAAGTAGGTCACTGAGGGTGTGACTTTGGGATTTATATTTTGTCTCTGGTGAGTAAAACTCTGTTTCTTAGCTGCCGTGTCCTGAGCTGCTTCCCTCTACTATCCCTTCTGCCATGATGTTCTGCTTTACCTCATGTTATTGATGAGGAAGATATTGATGAGCAAGTAAAAAAATAAGTGAGTAATAGTCACCTCTGAGCACTAAGCTAGAAGTTGGACACGATGGGTTTGTAATGTCACAAGTCTTTTATACCAGTGTATTTTTTCAGCTTTACTAATTATTACAGCTGATGAATAAAGTCTTTAGAATTATTTCATTATTGATATTTTGCTAAGTGATGCATAAAAATAATGGGATATTCAGGGCTTTTGAAATATTTTTTGAATGGTTAAGCATCAAGTCTAGATTGACTTTACAAGGTAACCCAGCCAGGCTCAGTGGTGCATGCCTGTAATCTCAGCAGCTTAGGAAGCTGAAGCAAGAGTATTGCATGTTCAAAGACAGTCTCAGCAACTTAGCAAGGCCCTAAGCAATTTAGTGAGATCCTATCTCAAATTTTTTTTTTTTTAAATATGAGCTGGGGATGTGGCTCAGTGGCTACGTGCCCCTGGGTTCAATCCCTGGTACAAAATGAAAACAAAAACAAAGAAACAAAAAACCCAAAATGGACATGACAGAGTAGCAGACACTTAGAAGAAAAATGGTTTAGAAATCTCAATTAGGTCAAAGTAAGATTAGTACTAAAAATGCTAATAATATGGTAATTATTAGTAATATGGTAGATAAAGCACCAACATAGCAACAGGATAGCAGTCATTATTGAAGTTCAATATTTCAAAGATGGAACTGTTTTAAATGATGACAAGTATGGATGACAAACTGAAGAACTCTATCTGAGGTCATTAGAGTTGAGGGCAAATAGTTTTAGAGATTTTGAAATCATTCAGATGGTGACAGAAGTAGAATAGATACATGGATTGAATCATAGTATATAAGCTTTTCAAAGAACATAAAGAAATGTCCAGGAGCTTTGTAAGTATCAGAGGCAAGGACACACTGGTATCACATGACATAATTCCAAAGAGTTGAAATTTGAATGAGGAGTAAAATCCTAAACATAGAAAAGAGGTTTTGGAAAAGAGGAAATCCTATTTTACTGTTTAGTTTGTGGGTCAATGGAGAGTAAAAGAATTTTATTGGAGACATGTCTTGATTAAACTGTGCTTTTCAGGAAGAGTTGATTTTAGTTAAGGGCAACAAATGAATAAATAATTTAGAGATGAACAAGGATTTCACAGTATGGGGGAGAGAATAGGGGAGGCAGGCTTTTAACAGAAGGTTTGTCATTTGGGAGGTTATCAAAGTTGGTAAAAATGTTAGGGGACGGATAGATGAGAATGGTGGGAACAAAGTTAAAGGAGAATAATTCTATAAAATCAGACCACTGTGCTGACCCCATATGCTTTCTTTGCTAAAAAACAATTCACCTGCAGCTCTGCCTGGCCTAAGTGGACAGGATATGTCATATTCCTCAGCAAACTGAGGCAGGGGCAAAGTTCAGTCAGTGTAGATAATGAATAATCTTCACTTTAGGCTTGTGCTGTTTAAGTTGCAAAGGTAGAAAATGTTCTTATCTCTTCCTTCTCAGAAGCTATGCATGGGGGTTAACTAAAAAAATGGAAAAAAAAATGAAAACATCCTTCAGTGATCTGCATACATAAAGAGCCCGATTTGCTTGAACTATATTTTCTATTGAAGGAGCTGTTCTGGGTTTGTTTGTTTTGTTTTGGCTTTTGTGCATAACCAAGGTTATCTAAAGTAGAATTAGTGTACACTGTAAAAAGAAGTTTTGCTGCCCTATTCAAATGCAGACTGCCCTGCCCTGACATTTTTAGTGGGGCATGGTGATAATTGGCAGGTTTACTCACCTGGTCACCTGCATAAAGAACAGCTTTCCTATTAGAGTTAATCCATCCATGAAGGACCTTTGAATGTGCTGTATCCAAAGGATGGGTGCTGGGCTGGTGCATTCTGCTCAAACCCAAATGAAGAAATGCCTGGTTTATTTTTGATTAAAAGCAAGCAAAGGGATGATAAGCAACTGCCTGTACAATTGGAGCATATGCTCACTGAGTTCTTATTCTCATTTTGCTTTGGGACCAGATGCTATATTCTAATAATTCCCAAACCTGGCTGATCCTCAGAATCATCTAGAGAGTTTTTAAAAATATCAGTATCTAAGTCTCACACTCAGAGATTTTGATTAATTATATCTCGACTAGGTTATAAAAATCTGCTTTTGAGATATGCTCCAGGTAAATATTTTGGGATTGTATCTGCCTTATATACACTGATACACTGCCTTGTATCAGTGGTTCACAGCCTTGGTTTGGGATTGGGGTGGGAAGGGGAGCTTTCCTTTCAATTCAAGCATATCACCGTTGCATGTCCTCAAATCCCAAATAATAATCATTACTCTGTACCCCTTATGAGATAGAGATATTTAGCAATGTGGGGAGCATGTTTTAAAGATTGCATTACCTACAAAAGTGTTAAGGGTTAAATAGGAAAATATTTGACTTTGATATGATACAGAACAGGGACCACTCCTTTCCCTTCCACACACACAGTCCTGAGGATTACATCACTAAATGCTTTCTAACTTATTTGCTCTCAAATCACATGCAGCAGGCTTAAAATTCAGCCCTCTTCATCAGGAAATTGCTACAAAGAATTTAACAAAAATCAGTGCCTAATATTTTCCAAAGTAGAATGGTACATAAAAAGTCAGGATAGGCTACTTCACCAAGGAGGCTCTTTGTAAGGGCAATATTCAGATATGCAAGGTCTGGTGACTTGTAATATAACAGACGATGAGCTCAAGCGCATGCTGCATGAGGAGAGAGAGCATGAGTTAGAGAAAGTGGATAAAAGACAGGTTTAAGATTCTGTAATGAGCTTGAAGAATGAAGTGGCTGGGTATCAGACAATATTTGGTAGTAGATAGGCCAAGGGTGAGAGAAAGCCATTAATAGGAAGATCAGAAATGAGACAGATTACCATGGAGTGAGAAGGTCATTCCAAGATCTAATTCTGCTTACATGTGTAGCAGAACTAATTTTTAAACACTGTTATAGTGGATTTCTTGGACTAGGTCAAGGATCCATGAATTAATCATGACAGATGGAGAGGAATCTTGCCATGCAACCTAATTATATATTTCACCACTCATTCTTTTCCCCATGAAATGGTCATATGGAGATATTGACTGTAGTCTACAGTGGATATCTGGTTTTTCTTGTCTAATATTGATCTCTCTTAGTTAGAAATGACACTCTGATTTTCTTTGAGGAATGCCCCTTGCTTAGTAGACACATGAATCAGTCTCATTCCATTAGGGTATTTTATTTATAGAATCTTAAACCTTTTATCCACTTTCTCCAACTCATGTTCTCTCTCCTTATACAGCATGCACTTGAGCTCATTGTCTGTTATAGTACATGTCACCAGACCTTGCATATCTGAATATTGCCCTTACAAAGAGCCTCCTTGGTGAAGTAGCCTATCCTGATTTTTTATGTACCATTCTACTTTGGAAAATGTTAGGCACTGATTTTTGTTAAATTATTTGTAGCAATTTTCTGATGAAGAGGGCTGAACTTTAAGCCTGCTGCATGTGATTTGAGAGCAAATAAGTTAGAAAGCATTTAGGTTAAGATGATGGGTATGTTATTAGTTAGAATAAATGAGACTTAATCCTGGGTCAGTTGTTGGACTATTTAAAAGGAAAGCACATACTTTTCCACTGGAGCTGCTGGGAGAATTGAATTAAAATTTAGAGTACCTGGCAAATATTTTGCTATAAAGGAAAAAAAAAGCTATGAACAAATGGAGCCATCACGAGGAAAAGAAAACTAGTAATTTTAGCTCCTGGTTCTGCCATTCCTCAGACTGGTATAACTTATACCATCCAGAGATGTGAAGTGGTGATCTCTCTTTCCTTCTCTCTGCTCTTTTTAAATCCAGTCAATTTTAATTGGTTTTTCTAATGCCCTCAAACAAAAATGGTCATGATCAAAACTTTCTGAACTAGAAAGCTATTTATTTATTGAAAATTAGATTTGCTTATTGTGTAAATTTAGTGTGCAAGAAAAATATACCTTTAGAAGAATGCTGAATATCTTGTTCAGAGTGCATCTAAGTAAAGACATTAGAATAGTTGTGAGAGATGCACCAAAATATTGTTTGAAATTTACAAGTAGTGAGGGAATAAAGAGGGAGGATAAATGGGATGAGAGAAAGACAAGAGGGCAAGCTGGAGAGTTTTACACTTGGAATTTCCTAAGAGAAAAAGTCAGACACACATGTGGGAAACTGAAGTCATGTGACCTAACGCTTGATTTATTCTTCTAAAAGTTAATAACTGTGTCAGTTTTTGCCTCTCAGATTTAAAGCAAAAGAGTCAGGAAAAGAGATAATATCCTCTCTAATTAGTAACTGGCTATTAGCTAAAATGAACAGGGAGATGAGAAAAACTGAGCCTGCTTTAGAGCTATTGGTAGGTAGAAGATTGTAAAAATTCACTTGAAATAGCATGAAAATTTATTTTACTATTAACTCAATTTGCTAATGGTTGTTTTAATTCTTCAGAGGCAGAGACAAGTTCCATTCAATCACAGGGGGTGAAAATTCTGGAGCTGCTCTGACTTTGAGAGGTGTTTGTGCACAAGGCCAAGATAACACAGTAGGAATGATATTGACTGGGGGTGGTAAGAAAGGTGGTTCAGCTAGTTAGTTAATCCATTCCTCATGCTACTTGAGCTATCACTAAATTAATAACTTGTAGCAAAAGTCTCAGTTTGAGGCTATTCCATGGATAGGCATACCCGCACATATTTGAAGAATGGGTAAGAAGCCCAAAGGATGCTTAATAATGTATGAGATTATTGTCATTCAATTTACAATGTGCCTCAGTGATCTTAGTGGTTTTGGGGGTGGGAATTCTGAGTCAAACCTGGTGGGGTTACTGCATCTATCCTTCATTTTCTGAATGTGATTATACACTAGAAGAACACAGGGGTACATACACAGGTGGGAGACCTATTACAGAAAAGAACTCAATTTGAAAATAAGTCAAGATCAGCACAATTTTGGTGTCTTTCCCAAGAAGTGTAACATATAGGGGAGAGAGATACCACTTCACCTACAGAGAACCGTGCAGATTTCAGTGGTATAAGGAACACATCTGTGGCAGTAATGGTCTACAAAAACAACCATGGCACCAAGCAGAGGCATCTTGACATGGCAGAGACTGTAGTATTCAGTGCAGTAGCTACAGAAAAATTAGAATTACTGACTGGAGGAGACCTCTGTTCAGCCATAGCAGGAGACAAATCAGCATCAACCACAAGCACCCACACTGAAGAGGAGCATCAGGACCTGGCAGAGCTAGAGGTATTCCAGTGGATGGAGTGGAAACCAGCAAAAAAAAAAAAAATAGTAATTTCTGCTTATGGTTTATGGGCAGAAACACACAGACAGATAGACAGACAGACACACACACACACACATATTTAAGAGTTAATTTCTACTGTTTTTAACTTGCACTCCTATTGCAAGGTGGATTTTAATTTCAATGGGAAATGGAAGGCAAAGTCCCTCCACCCACCCATTGTAATTAAGTGCAGCTTTTTTTTATTTATATATGACAGTGGAATGCATTACAATTCTTATTACACATATAGAGCACAATTTTTCATATCTCTGGTTGTATACACAGTACATTCACACAGTTTTTAAAACCATTTAGACAGTTTCCAGCAGTATGGGTGTTAGGCTCCAGCAACAACAGCGAAAAAAGCCATTCCTCTCATTCCCTATTTTCCTAGAGCAATGGATTCACATAATGCCATTTTGACATTGTAGAGACAAGTCTATTAAAATATGAATTATGGTTACTTTGTCTCTTATGTTGGTCCATTTAGCATAATAGTTGCAATTGACCTAAATAGCGGATAGTACATTTTATTCTAAGTGTTTGAAATTAAAATAGATTGAATGATTTTCTTGTATATATCATTGTTGAAGTTTTTGTTACACTCTGAATTAATACAAATAGCAGTAATAACACAACTGGTTGCACCTGGCATGTGTTATTGGATTTATCCAAAGCTGCTTTTTCATAATTGGGCATTTATATCCATGTAACTGAAACTCAATGTGGCTTTTAATGTTTTAAAATCAGAATGTTTAAAAAACCAAATTTGCAGAAATAAAACCAACACCCTTGTCAAGGCAAAAGGGTATTGCCACCAATTAAAATAAGAATGTATCAACTTTCTAAAGGGTGTTCTGGTAATGTATATCAAAAG
>NW_026000101.1:10430472-10519687 GCF_001458135.2 Marmota marmota marmota | reverse complement strand
TATATATATATACGCTTTGGTCCATCAATTTCCCTTCTAGGTTTTATTCTAAAGACAATGTTAAGGATGTGCACAAAAATTTAGCTAAATTCTGTTCATTGCAACATATTTAGTAAAAAAGCATGAATAACTTAAATATCTAATAGTAGGGACTTGGCATTATAAAACACTTCCTAGCCATGCAATCAAAGTTAGCTAAGTTTTAAAGGAAGAAAAATAAAGAAGAAAAAAGTGCGATTACATGAATGATACTTATGGCATGGAGTAAAGTTATTCTGACAGCATCATCATACATGAACATCCAAATATCTCAAACTTCTTAGAAAGAAGCCAGAGTATGGTGGAAAATTATATAAGTACCTTTGGTTATGATGAAGCTGTTATTGATGTTGGGGATGCATGTGAAAAGTTTGAATGAGAGTAAGAGTATTTCATGAACATGAATTTAAACATATATATTTCTGAATTAATACATTTCATAGATATGTAACTTCCAATAAGTATGTAAATAAAATATTGAGTAAAACCTATAATCCATATTTCTTCAAGTTTATGTATCCAAATTGAGCAAAATAAATTTGACTTTTGTTGTTGATAAAATGAGTATATGTGTAAGTTATCAAATTATTATTTGTGGTTTGTGATCACTTATATTATTTATTTTTCCCTATGGGTTAAAATCTTTCATTCATCTTATTTATCTTCCTCATCCTTATAACATAGATACATAGTAAAGAATTCTTTAAAATAATTTGTTATAAATAGCGAGTCAAGGTCTGTGTGAAAGCAGTCTTCTTTCATTTTGTCTGAGCAGTAAGCTTGAGTTTGGTTCACATAAGAAAATCATTAAGTCACTGTTGCTTTTATTTATTAATTTCTTCCTATAATCCCTTGAGGAATATAGGGCTAATACCTTTGATGCCTTTGTTCTCATTTCAGATGGTTTTGAAATCACCTCTCTCACTATCACCTTCACTTTCCAGCTTCTGTTGATATTTCTTGTTTAAATTTAGGTTTAACTCCTTAAAGTTATTTGAGAAATAGTTTCTATGGAAGCTGGTTATACAAAGAAAGTTGTTTTCTTTTGTATAAGGAAAATTTTCATTTTTTTTACAATGGTCTTAAACTAGGACATTACAAAGTGCTTTTTAATTGTTTCTTTTTTTTTTAATAGCACAATGCACTATTTGTTTGGAATCCAGGAGATTAATTTTTGGTGGGCTAATTTATTCTGCAGTACACTGAATTAAGTTTTATGCTCTCAAGTATATTCCTAAGATATTTATTATTCAAAATGAAACATAACAACAATGGTTTCTGTTAAAAACATCAGATATATAGTTTATTGGAGCAATTATAAGATATTGTATGCAACAGACAGGATAACTTTAAAATCAATACAAGGATGTGAATTTTGCCTTTTAGGTAAAAGTTCTTCCTCATAGATGAAGAGACAGGTAGCACAGATAGAAAACAGTGGTAAATCAGTTCATATCTACACCTCATAGCTAATGCAAGTTAAAAACAAACTTGGTATGCAGATGTTTTGATATTACACAATTTAAGAAATAAGAGATGATATTAAACCTGGAAAAATACATAATGGGTTAGAGTCAATTAAGGATCAATTTAAGGAGACCATGAGAAAGCAATTAACAAATAGTGGGTGTAATGGAACTTTAGTTGTATGTAGCATTCTTGAGGTCACAGAATACAGAACCTAGGAGAACTTATTCCTGTTTTTCATGTAAGAAGTAAAGAAGTAGAAACCCTTAAATATCTAAAAACTGGTTTTTAGTGACATCTATGTATCAAGTGCTATAGCCTCTGACCTAAAGCATCAGATTTTCTGGCTAAACCTGAAACCAAAAAACTGTATTCTCCTGATTTACTTAAAATGTTTATTTCCCTTGCTTCACTTGAACTCAGAAAATATGTTTTCTCTGCATATTCTTACCATAGGCATATTTTTAATAGAATATTTCCCTTGCTCCAGACATCCTGTTCTTATATTCTTGTTCCTTTTCCTCAGGACAGATTCAAGCACTTGTAATGTATAAATCCTCTTTTACCTTAAAGAATGAAAAACAAAGAATGGATCACAAACACAAAACCACAAAACTTCTAGGAAAAAACATAATAAATTTTATTTTTGAGTTACCATGTAATTAAATTGAATTTTATATACAATTTTATGACCATATATTACATGTGTATATATAATATATGCTATTATATACATGTATATATATTATGTAATATTTATATTTCATATAATTGCCTCTTCAGCTAGGATATAGAACAGTTCCAGCATCCCAAAGGACTCTAATATCTTTTTACTGGTACTAATGCAAATCAAGCATTCTCTTTCTCAGCTGACTATCTTATATTAGGAAGTTCATTATCTATAACCTACCTATCCATTATATATTCTATTATATATGCATCTAAAATAAAAATAAAAACATGAAAATGTGTCTAGATGAAATTCAACAGTAAGAAGACCTTTCATAATTTTGAATAATAGACAAAAGACTTAGACACCTCATTAAAGAAGAATATATGGAAAACAACTAAGAACATGAAAATATTTTGTTATTGTCAGCCCTCCAGGAACACAAAATAACACAACACCATGATGAGAAATTACTGTGTATCTATCAAAATAGTGAAAATTTTAAAATACTGACAAATACCAATTGTGAGAAAGTTTGTAAATGCAAAATATTATAACCACTCTGGAAACCATTTGGTATTTTTTATGAAATTAAATATATATTTACCATATGTCCTAGAAATCTTATTCCTAAGGAATTAACTCCAGAGAATTGGAAAGGATATTTCTATACAATTTGTGCCTAAATGTTTATAAAAGCTTCATTAATAATTTCCCCAAATTGGGAAATAATATATGATTCAATAGGTGAATACATAAATAAACCTTGACATATCTATGTAATTGAATGCTAATCAGCAATAGACTGAAATATTGATACACATACCAACTTGTATGAATTTCAAAATCGTTAAGTGTGAAAGAAGCCAGTCTTGAAAAGTTATATGCTGCATGAGTCTATTTACAAAACATTCTGAAAAAAAAGCAATGTTATAGTGGAAGTGGATTGGTGATTTTCAGAGATAATGAGTTAGTACCAGTACATAGATATGATATTAGAATCCTTTGGGCTGCTGGAACTATTCTATATCCTGGATGGAGAGGCAATTATATGAAATATAAATATTACATAATAGATATGTAATATATAATATCATATATTATATATGCATACATAATATATAGTCATACAATTGTATATAAAATTTAATTTAATTGCATCATAACTTAAAAATAAAATTTATTATGTTTTCTTCTAGACGTTTTGTGGTTTTGTGTTTGTGATCCATTCTTTGTTTTATTTTAATTGACAAATATAAATTATATATATTTATTCTATACAACATGATGTTTTGAAATATATATACATTGTGCAATAACTCAATTAAACTAATTAACATGCATTACCTCATATACCTGTCATTCTTTTTTTGTCATGAGAAAACTTAAAATTACTCTCTTAGCAATGTTCAAAATATAGTATATTGTTATTAGCTACGATCAATTTTAATTTAAATTTTGTGAAAGTTGAAAGAAAGTCCTACATATAGAATCTAGATGACCTTGGATTTGGTGATGACATTTTAGATAAAACACCAGAGGCATGATCCATGAAAAAATGTTTGATAAACTTGAATTCATTAAATTAAAAAAAAAATCTGCTCTGTGAAAAATACTGATGAAAATGAAAAAAGAAAAGTTACAGATTGGGAAAAACATTTTCAAAAGACATCTGTTAAAGGAATTTTCCTTTTTCTTCCTTTTTGGTACTGGGGATTGAACTAAGGAGTGCTTTACCACTGAGCTATATCTCCAGCTCATTTTACTTTTTGAGACAGGGTCTCCCTAAGTTGCTAAGGCTGGCCTTAAACTTACAATCATCCTGTTTCAACCTCCTGAGTCACTGAGACAGGAGTGTACTACTGTTCCTGGCTTGGTAAAAATGATTTTTATCCAAAATATATAAAGAGCTCTTAAAAGTCAACAATAATAAGACCAGTAATCTGATTTAAAAAATAGGCCAAAGATCTTAACAGATGTCTCACCAAAGTGCTATACAGATGGTAAGTAAGTATATAAAAACATGCTCCACAACATATATCTTCAGGGAAATACTGAGAAATACAGTGAGATATTATGACATGCATATGGAATGTCAAGAATTCAGATCACTGACAATACTAAATATTAGCAAGAATGTGGAGCAACAGAAATACTTATGCATTGCTGGTAGAAATTAAAAATTATGTAATCATTTTGAAAAATTTTATATTTGCACAAAAGGAGTTGAAAACATATACCCATATAAAATCCTATACGTGAATGTTTGTAACAGCTTTGTTACAAACTTGGAAGCAACCAAGATGCCTTTCACTTGGTAAATGGGTACACAGACAATGGAATAATAGTCAACATTAAAAAAATAATGAGTTATCAAGCTCTGAGAAGAAATGGAGCAAACTCATGTGTTTCACTAAGTGAAATAAGTCAATCTGAAAATGTTACATACTGTAGAATTTGAACCATGTGACCATTTGGCAAAATAAAATTGGGGCGATAGCAAAAAAAAATCAACAGCGTCCAGGGGTTAGGAGAGAGAAAGTCATGAACAAGTAACAGGCAGGGCAGTGAAACCAAAATAGGGGATACATGTATGGAACTAAAATCTTGTATACATATCATTATAAATTTGCCCAAACCCATACATGATACACCACCAAATGTGAAACCTAGTGTAAACAATGGACGTTGAGTGACAATGATGTGTCATTCAATGTTAATCAATTGTAGCAAATGTACCTTTCTGGTGGAAGATGTTGATAAAGGGGAAGACTGTGGCTTTAGGAGAGGCAAGTAGTATGTGGGAAATCTCAATACCTTCCTTCCACTTTTGCTGTGAACCTACAACTGCCCCCCAAAACTCTATTAACTTTTAAAAAGTAAATTAAATTGGACAAGTAATAAAAATGAACCTTTAGGTCTCAGGATATTTTGGTGAACTGTATTCTATAAATTAGAGTGAAACTTCCTAAAATTGTTCTATAGTAATACACTTGAATGACTTTATAATGGAGAAAGATGGAGGTTGAGACTTTTGGTGATTATTGGATGTGAACTCAATGCAGTAGAATCTCTACAGACCAGAAGTTTTCTTTGGTTCACCAGTTATAGTAGAAGATGGATAGAGTTTTGTTTTCAGGGTGTCTCACAAAGTTATGTGGGACCAAAAACCATACTGTGTTCATTTGTCCATTTAAAAAATCTATGTAATAATTTAATATACTTAGTAACTGCAGAACTCCTACATTGACTCCATAACTGATGGAGCAAGGAACATTTATTCCACAACGTCATCTTCACTGATCATTATTACATCATGAAGTAACAAACAGCAGTCTCTTGGTGATCCTCTGATTTCAATTTTTATCTCCTTAGCCATATGAGACAGCTATAGTTGCTAGCTGTAGTCCTTGATTTATTCTTTGGGCTCTATGCATTGTGTCTGCTTGACATTCAACTTTATGAGAAGTATTGATAGAAGTCAGGGTCACTCTCATACTCCAATGTGTTTCTTTTCTCTATTTATTTTTCTTCTTTCTTTCTTTCTTTCTTTCTTTCTTTCCTTTTAGAATTTTTTGGACCATCAAATTCTGAAGGTCATGTTTGCTCTCCAATACTATAATTTCAAAGACCTTTGGTATTTTTTAAAATATAACTTTGATAACCATTCCTGGCAGGTTGGTTGAGGAATTTTAAAATTCCAATTATGTTACTTTTGCTATAAAAGTAAGAAGCAGTGCATCTGTTTTTATTTGTTGACTAGCAGAAGTTGCTGTATGAATATCACACGGATGCCCTAAATCCTCTGAGCATTGGCTGAGTTGCCTCCCTATGCTGTGGCTGCCATCTCACTAACTCTGTAGGATCCTCTAGGTTTTGCCAGTATTTGTCTGCAAGCTGCTACTTTTGAGTTGGGCCAGGAAAAGAAAAGTCTAAAGCAAGTCCAGACTGTAGTGCAAGCTGCCCTACCCCTTGGGTCCTTATGACTCAGCACACCTAAATTGAAAAGGTCTGTGGCAAGCAGAGATGCTGTATAGAGCTTCTCACAATCACTAATAAGGTCTCTAGAGTTTTGGAATAATTTGTGTCATGTTCTGCAGACAACAAAATCTTCATTTGAATGCAGCTGAATATTTGGAACAGCTGAAAGACTGAACACATGATGACTGTACACCAAATAAGCATTTGAATTAAACTAATCATTATGAAATGTGCATTGTCAATTCATCAAATGTTACAATTGGATGTGCATTGTAGAGTTCCACTGTAAAATAGAAACACTGTATAGGAGTCAGTGCCCAAGAAGTGTAATAGTTTCCAGGAAATGGCCTCTCTTTCAACTTAAATCTCATAAAGGATTCCCTATCATGTGTTGATGGTAAGGAAAAAGTGGGAGATTACATATGGCTTTGTTGCTTTGTAGGCACCTTCTAGAAGTAGATGGTTGCTCTTTGTTACAAACATGCTCACAAATGTCTCACTGAGCTGATTCCTGGTAGGCATATATCTGGGTGTCACATTTGGTTGTGGAGAGAATGATTGAGGTGTGCGTGACTCTGCGTCACTGGCAGTTGTTAATGGTTTAACTGTTAAGGAACTTATAAAGATCAAGATAGGAAATTTGGTGACAAGGAGGTCACAAAGAAAAGTATGTGGATGGACTTTGTTTTAAATTGTTTGCTATTGCTTTAACAAAATAACTGAGACCCTGCAATGTACAAAGAAAAGAAGTTTATTTGGATCACGGTGGATATTGGTGCCATCCTCTTTTTGGAATGTGGTGAGACCATCTTGCCGCTTTATAACATGGCACAGTATTATATGGTGAGTCAGAGATGACACTCTAGCTCAAGTCTCCCTATCTCTTCTTTTAAAGTCACTAATTTCACCATGTAGCCTCCACTTCATGACTTTATCTTATCCATGTTATTTCCTAAAGTTCTTACCTCAAAAAACCATTAATATGTGAATTTGAGGTTTAATTTTCCAGTACATAAACTTTTAGGGACACATTCCAACCATAGTGGATCTCTCCAATTACATAAATGCCACCAGAGGTCATCTATAAAGAAGACAATCTTAACTCGGTAAGTGTGTGATAAATGTCAGCATCCTACATCTCCAACCTTCTGATGCTTGCTCCAGGGATATAGTGGTTATAGTGGCAGAGATTAAGTTTGAAGAAGTTGCTTCCTGTGCCTTCCCAGTACATCCTGAGCCCCAGCTCTTCAGTATATTTAGTGACTTCAAAGCATACAGAGCACCAGCATCTGTGCCTAAGCATTTTTTTTTCATGATCATTTTCCTATTTACACAAGTCAGACTACAATCATCAGGGAAGGAGTATCACCAGGGGCCGACATCAACCAATGAGTGGTGGGAGTTAACGTACCTTTCGTCTCCCTAATGTTAAGATGGGTCATTTATGAGGCATGTATTTAACACTTTTTTTTTTCCTCAGAGTTTCCCATTTTCCCACTGTTGTAGCTGGCTTGGTAACTCAGCTCTCACTGGATGCTTTTCCCTTTACCATCCCACTGCTATTTTTCCCTGCACCCCCCACCCCATAGGACTCTTGCATTAAAATCACTTTATTAATGTCTGCTTTCTGTAGAACCAAAGTTGTTTTGGCTACTACTATTTCCGAGTGCCCCACTTTCCAATAGTAAAGGCCAATTTACTGTGGTTTCCAGTGGGTGCAGACATGATGATGATCATATTAAATCTTGTCCCACATGAAGGAGAAGGCGAAATATATTCAGAGTCAAAAGATATTTGCTATCTGAAGATTTCTACCAGCACATATTTAGGGTTTTAAAGAACGTGTTATACATTGACATGGTGTCTCCCCAAACAAGGGCTCATCAAGGGCTCAGTCTGATCAAGGGTTCACTCTGACAATGACACAACCATATAATTCCATAGTCTTACTCTGTGTTCTACTAATAAGAGGTTAGACTGGGTTGTTGAAGACTTAGTTATGGCATAAACTGAGATAATACCAAAAATAATGATGCTCTCCTATAAAGTTCAGTATATATATTTTATCAGTGACCAGTTAACTCACAGCCAGAATTGGAAAACGAAAGATGGAAATATACGACACCTCTTAAATAAAATATTTTATAACCTACTTGAACATGTTGTTATCTGCTTCAATACATTGGGCATTTGTTGATTTGAAAGTCCTTATGTGTGAGAGAACACTTCTTTTTTTCCATAAAACACACAATCATGGTTTTACTTAATTAGAAGCTGAAAATATCCGTTGTGCTTTTCTTCATTTTTCTGTACCAATGGTGAGAAAAGGAGGTGGGTGCTTGACAATGATTAGCAAGTGGGAATTTGGTCTAGGAGCAGGTTCCGCGTGTTATACACTGACAACCAAGAAGACTATTTCTACAACACACGGGATTTACTGAGATAATTTCTAGTTCTTGACAAATCATACTGATCAGTGGATAATGAGAGCAAAGTAAGGGACATATTAAGGGTTACATGGAATGAGTAAGAGAAGTAGGTAGTTGTAAGTTAATTTAGGCTTCATGATAAACTACAGAAGCAGGTACTGAAACACATTTGTTTTACCTGTTTTATGTGTTCCTACCTCCTCCTACTTCTCCACATCATCATATGTAAATAGCATTACTGGAAGCCAATATATATTTTTTTTATTTCAGATATGAACTGATCAAATTGAAATGATCTTGTGAGAATGCAGTAATTTGGGGGAATTTATTTGCCCTTTATTTTGAGGATATAAAGTTTTACTTGCAAAAGAAGAGTAAATTAATCTTAGAGGCAGAAATATCTATGACACACTGGATATTATTTGCTAAACTATACTCACATTTGTAGTAAATTTAAAAAAAATCTTATAAGCTCAGTTTGTACATCTCTCATGCATTTCCTGCTTGGATCTTGATAGATTCACTATTTGTCAAGAGAATACTAAAAGTTATCTCAGTGAATTACTTATATTGTAGAAATAGTCTTCACTGAATTCATAATTTCAGAGAAAGAATATGTGTGGATCATATAAAATACAAAACTTCCACTGAGATAAAGTCCAATGTATTGAGCTGGCTATTGTTCAAAAATTTTTATTTTTTAAAATTATTATCACCATAGTTTTGTTCCCACTTTTCCTACAGAACATTCCTTGGCCCCAATTGCAGAGATCATTTTGTCTTGTATTTTTGACAGATCATGTGTCTTTTTTCTTCTGTTTAAGATAAACTAAGAGCAGGTTCCGTGTGATAAACTAAGAGCAGGTTCCGTGTGTTATCATATGGATGTTCATGAAGTTTATTATCCAGTAATAAATACTTGGTAAGCACTTAATAAACATTTATGATATGTACTGCAATATCATTAAAACATAATAAGCAGAATGAAGTGTATTAGGAAGAAAAAACTTTGGAATAAAGAGCTCAGCCATTTCTCCTGTTTTGGGTCTTGAAAAAAAGAGTTTGCTCAGGAACATTTCCACTTTTTAGCAATATGAACATCACCAGTGCCACATCAGAGTGGACCATCTTTGTCAGAGCAATGTGAACATTCACAGTTTCTAGTAGTCATAAAGGAATGTGGGAGACGTTGAATGTATTTTACTAGTAAAGTTTATTTCAATATTCAGCAAAAATAAGTAAGTAGGTAAATAAATAAATAAATAAGGGTTTAGTACAGGAAGAACGACACCTGGATGAGTTCCTCATCTTTATTTGGCCATTTCTTCTCCAGGCCAAGAGCGTGATAAACACACCATAGCAAAAGGAATTGTCGTTAGCCCTTTGGAGCTTGGTTCCATGATATATGAATATCATCCCACAGGCCAGTAGGTTCTTTCTTACTTTCTGGAACAAAAACTATATACTAAATTAGCATTATACTTTTCTGTCCCAGATATAGAACTCCTCATTCTCCAAGGAATTTTTAAGTAGGAAATGGTACTACTCGGACATTGATGCTTTCAGTATCTAATATATTAAATATTAAGTATTATTTAGTTTGGAGGTCTATCTGTCTTAAAGATAGATATATATACATACACACTTTTACATACATGTATGTGATTGTTTACCTATATGCACATATATTAGATCATTAATTCAAGCCAATATCTCCAATTCAAATCTAATACAATATTTTCCTCCTCATCCTAGATTTCTTATTGATAACTTGCTTCTTCCTCAGGAAGAAGCCGGAATTCCCAACAATACCAATATATTTACATAGTAATTTCTACAAAGTTCATAAAATATCTTCACAATTACTATGCCATATCACTATCCACTATCTTTACAAATTAATTGCCAAGAACTATGAGAAATTATTATCCTTGGAATATATTTCATTTAGGTTGTATAATCATAGTGCTCTGTTCTTTAGTTATCAATCTGATAACAGATTGCTAAAAATTTGGGTTTGTTCATTTTCATCCTTTTGATTTGGTTTTTAGAGTTCGTGAACATTATGGTTTCAAAAATCAAAAATTGCATGCCTGTGTGTAGTTAGAGAAGTGTCTCCTTGTTTCACACACCTCCTTCCTTTCTATTCATTCCCTACAGGCAATATTTCCCTGTTTATTTTCCTTTTCATTTATCCTTTGGTTAAAATAATCAAACAAGCATTCACTTTCTTACTTATACAAAAGGCAACATGTTATTTATTACTTTAGAAATCTGTGCTATGTTGGTTTTTAAATATCCTTTTTTATTTTTACTTTCTGTATAATGTTTCCTACCCTAGAAAATATCTTTTGACTTTATTGATACAATTTATACTTGTTATTTTTTAAAGTCACTTGTGCCCTTCATGCGGAGAGTTGCTTGGCTTTTCTGCATCTACTGGGTTGAAAATTTCACTTTTTCTTAATCTTTCAGTTGACTGAAAACACACACACACAAATTATATAAATTTCCTGGATTCTTAAAAAGAACATATTTGATCATGAGTAATTTCTAAAAAACAGTTCTGAATTCTTGTTAATATTGTAAATGTTCAGAAATGTGATTCATCTATATTTTCTCTGTATTATTTTATTTGGTTATGAAATCCAAGAAACAGCCACTTAAATGAGTTTTGGTATCTCTTTTCTATATTCCCTGTGATTTTGAAATAATAAATCTGTCACCTGAAGGTTTGGTAAGATTTGCATTTTAGATGATGGAATGATTACTTAAGTGGGAAGATTTTTTTATAATTCTCTTTAATATACTTTAATCATTATAGGTTAATTTACATTTTTTTGTTTCTTCCTATGGCAACTAAAATTTGATATAAAATTATCTATTTTATGTGATTTCAAACTTACAGGATTTTGGTTCCAATACTATTGTTAATATAATAATTACCTACTATATAAATAGTCTCTCTCTCTCTCTCTCTCGCTATCTCTATTTCTATCTCTATCTCTCCTCTCTCATTGTGGCTTCCCTGCTTCTATTTAATCATTGTTGTTCAATTTTTTTCTATTTTATTTGACTTTTAAAAAACATTTTCTAATGTTTCTGTTTCATGAGTTTTACTATTATCTTTATTGTTTTCTGTATACTTTTTCTTTGGGGGCTAACCTATTATTATTTTTCTAATTTTCTGAGTAAATGACTCACTTGTTTCTAATATTTGTTTGTAATACAGAAATATTAAACTATTGATTTACCTCAACTAGTAATTTTACTTGCATCCTCAAGTTATTATATGCATTGATTTTATTGTTATTTATTTCTAAGTATTATGTTTCCATTTGATTTTTTTTTCTGACACTTGAATTCCTTAGGGCTATGTGTGTGTGTGTAAATATGTGTCATTTGTTTTCTTCCAAATGCAACCTCTATTTTGCCCATAATTTTTGTTATTGATTTGTAATTTCATTGCATTGTGGTAAACAAAAAGGTCTATATATCATCTCCCACTTTTTCATTCTTTTGTTGATTTTTTACTTAGATATTTTCTTCAGTGTTGGCTTTGTGTTAACAATTAGTTGTATAATTTTTTTTATAAAAATTATATGTTGAGGAGATTGGCATATTGCCAATAAATTCATCATGTCTAAATGACCCAACATTTTACGAAAGGGTGAAAATGAAAATTTTACATATTTGTTATACAGCTCAAGTTGGAAGTGAAGATTTTTTTTCATATTGTTGATTATCTACTACAATTCAAATGTTCCACATGTATTACCTCATTAATTTCTATAAAAATATATAAAATATATATTATTAACATTTTCAAAAATAATAAGAAAATGTTCCATGGTCAGATAGTTAGGAGACCTAGTAGTCAAATATTTACCTGCTAGCTATATAGAGCACTATCTACTATTTGTCAAAACACCACTTTGGCCCTCTGGCTCTTAGTCCAACATGATGAATTATTTTCTTTATTGATTTGTAAATAATTAAAAGCACATAGAAATGCAAATATAACCTAGAAATGTAAAAATGATGAGGTTGTTTTATGGTTAAAAAGTCTTTTCTAATGAGTATGTAAGAATAAAGGAATAGTTCTCAAAAAATAAATTCAAACTTGGGAGAAAAGAGGTGGTGCAAGATGGTAAGAAATTAACTTCTTGTAATATGTTTTAAAATGAATGTCTTAGAATTAAGTATATTTGGTAAAATTTCAAAGTAATAATTTATACAGTATTGAAAAATAATTGCCTCTATTACAATTTCACTATGGTAATGTAGAAGAATTGTAGGTCAATAAGGCAATATCTTAAAATTATTTAAATTTCAGTTTTCACTGTGCTTTTATGTTGTACCAGCTTCGTATATTTATAAAACTGGAAAGATTTTGTTAGATATAGCTAAAACTCTTCCAACTGGTAAATATTGGAAGTTGATTTCACCTTCCATTTTTATCTTTGTCCAATCCTCTGTGCTCTGCTGAGGAAATAGGTTCCTTTTCCTAGATCTATGTCCATTTTTTAAGGACAGCTATCATATCTATTACACAAAATGAATTTAGCTAAACAGCTTCAGGCATTGAACAAGTCTATACAAAAAGAAAACTGACATTTTAAAAAATTCCTTTATGATCATTTTTTCACAGTTCAGAGATTTATGTAATGTTTAGGAATGTGTTTCTTGTTTTATACTCAGTTGTGTTTCAACCAGTGAAAGTGCTGACCAGGACTAAATTCTGTCTGCATATAATGTAGACAGAATGTAGATGGCACCATGATGCCATCAAAGGTACTGTGATGCTGTCAGCAGGCATTGTGTTGAGGTCTGTAAGTGAGGTTTGAGCTGGGACAACTTGAGGTCTGTTATGTGAGCATCTGAGATGGCTGCCCAAAATCTGGAGCAACCAACTAAACTAAGAAACCTCTCCCACCCTCAAGTTCCTCCACTTGCCTTGTGGGCTGTGTTGGTGATTTCATTGCCTCATAAACTATGTCTCATTACAAGGTTATATATATATATATATATATATTTTTTTTTTTCCTATGTCTCCCCTTCAAGAAATGTTGTTAACTATAGAACAGGTAGTGTTACAAACCAATACATTAAGAAAACTATCTTCTGAGTTTCTGACCAGTATGTATCATTGCTTACTTACAGCTTCACTTGTGTAGAGAAAAGTATCTCAAATTCAACATAAGCACACAGTTCACTCCAAATCATGAATAATGTTATTCAAGCCAGAGGCATGTAAGTTTTGCTCCTCTCTTTCCACTATCCAATGCCTAGTTTCTTTTTCAGAATGCAATGTTCATAAGGACAAAGGCTATATCAGAAATGCTTAGTATGGCACGAAAATTTTCTGGCCTTTGATTAGATTTTCTGAAAATAATTATAGAATAAATTATTAATAAAATTGACTTTATAGTCAGAAACTCCTTGGTCAAATCCTGGCTCTGTGACTTATCAACAGAATTAATTAACATTTCCTACCATTTTCTGGTCTCCAAAGTGAGTCAAAATATTCTTATCTTACAGGGTTCTGATAACAATTAAATTAGACAATTCACATTAAATGATTAGCACTTGGTGAACATTCAGTAAGTGTTGGCTGTTACATGGAAAACTCACAAAACTTTGAGGACTCTCTGTAGTATGTGGTTTGTGTCTGTATTTTCACAATTTAAGGGCATAAACTATTAAAATATCTTAAATTCCATTGATTTTTTCACTGAAAGTCTGATGTATTAGTGCTATGATTTTTTTTTTCTCATATGGAAAGAAGGATATCTATGCATTAACATGGAAAGTTGCTTATAAATAACTGAATTCTTTGTAAGTATTTAGCTTGACTCTAGCATTTCATCTTGTAGAGTTATAGTCCTTCATTGGGAAAGAAAACACTACTTATTTTTCCTAGCAGTATAAAATAATATAGGTTATACATTTGAAAGCACAGTATTTGTTAATATTCTAAGATAAAAACTATTCAATATATGAAGAAAGCATTTCGTATAAGTTAGAAAGTCTCTTTGATTGATGGGTTATACAATAAAATGTAAGATAATTTAAAAACATTACTCAGCCATATTTGTGTTAAGTTATGCCCAATCTTGCATCATATTTTAGACTGATATTAAGTTAAATTCTCTGTAATTATAATTTATTATATGAGCTAAAAGCACTTTTTATTTCACTTTGCAGAAATTGAAATAAATGAAAATGGAAGCAGATAATTAGCATAGTGTGATTCTACAACACAGGACAGTATATAAATTATATAGATATACCTAACATACTCTGCACTATTAAGCCTATATTTAAAATTGAGAAAAACTAAAAAATTTTGAGGGAATTTTAAAGTAAGAGACTAAATTTAGAAAATTAATAATGTTAGAAGACTTCTTCCTGTTAAAATATTTTTTTCATTTTAGTATATAGAGTCTTTCAAGAAATGTACTTATTTCAAATCCTTTTGTAATAATATCAAATAAAAAATATTACCATCAGATTTTAGAAATGAAATTAAATTATGAACAGTTAGACTAGTAAAATACAAAATCTATGAGTAAGATGAGCCAGCTACTAACATTTTTAGATCCATGGAACTTTCAACAAATAATCCACTGGACCATCTAAAGGAACACAGTGTGTATACATATTGGCCATTCTTTTTCTGAGTTTCTTTACAATTATTAGAAAGGAATAAAATGATTCAGATTCACTAAAATAAATACTTGAAGAGATCAATAATCAATGGGTAGAAATATTTAAAACATACAGAAAGTGATCATTGACAAGTCAGGGGAGAGGAAGCCACAGCCTGAAGTTCTAATGAAGGAAATTGCAGCAAGAAGGATTTTGCAGTAGAGGAGTTACATTGGGCTTGATTATGAATACAGCATGAACAATTGGACATTTATATCCAAGAAGGAGAGTCAGGGTCAGTGGATGGAAAACTAAGAAGAAACATTAGGGTTAAGAAGAATTCTGAATTTACTGATTGGAGTTCTTACCAAGGAAAGTCCAGAATGATCAGAAGTTTCCTGGGGGATGGTAAATAATGAGGGACCAGGTCAAATAAAGAGGGTGATCAGACATGGAGGGTAGGGAGTTATTACTGAACTAACTTAACAAGGTTCCCTGCTACAAATGAATTTTATAAAGAATTCACAGATGGGTCTAGGAGAAGATTCAGAAGCCTAGCTAAAGTTTGTTCAAGCAGAGAATCTGTGTTAATAGTTAAATCCAAAACCTTAACTGAAATTAAGAGTATAAGATTGGACTTATCATAGAATAGATTCAGTTGGAAAAGAAAGGATTAGGGATTAGTGATTAGTAAAGTGCAAATCAAACTGCATTGAGATTTCATCTCACTCCAGTCAGAATGGCAATTATCAAGAATTATAAATGATAATAAGTGTTGGTGAGGATATGGGGGAAAAGATACACTTACACATAGTTGGTGGGACTTCAAATGAGTGGAATCCTTCTGGAAAGCTGTATGAAGATTTCTTAAAAAAACTAGGATTGGAACCACCATGTGATCCAGCTACCTCACTCTTTGGTACATATCTAAATGATCTAAAATGAGCATACTATAGTGACCCAGCCACATCCATACTTACAGTAGCAAAAATCACAAAAGCCAAGCTATAGAACCAACGAAGGTGACTTCAACAGATGAATGGATAAATAAAATATGGTATCTATACACAATGAAATAGTACTCAGCCATAAAGAAGAATGAAATTATGGCCTTGCTGGTAAATGGGTGGAACTGGAGTGAAATAAGCCAGACTTGGAAAAACAACAGTCAAGTGTTTTCTCTGCAGTGTGGAAACTAGTCCAAAATAAGGACAAAAAAGGGGATGGGAGGGGAGGAGAGGGGGAAAAAAAGGGGTGGGAGGAGAGGGGAAACAGGGATGGGGAATTCCATCAAAATAGAAGGAAAACCAGTAGGCTAGATGAGGAAAACTGAGGAGGAGTGGGGAGAAGAGACAGGATAACAGAAAAACAGAGGAATGTATCTGACCCAACTTTCCTATGTACGTATATGAATATACCACACTGGATGTCACCATCATGTATATACACAAGACACGGACTAAAAATTAAAAAAAAAAATCTAAAAGTCAATAGCAAAAAGATCAGAAGAGTAGAAAGAAGGGAATAGGAAGAGGGAGGAGGGGAGTAAAAAGAGAAATATTGAGGACTTAATTCGAGCAAATTCCATGCTTTTTTTCATTATGTCAAAATGAATCCTAATGTTATGTGTAACTAAAAAAAACAATAAAAAATAAAAAAAAAATAATGAGGAATGGAGAGAGAAAGAGATTCTAAAATAGGCAAAAAAAAATTACAGCTGGGCATTAACTTCAAGGGCAGAGGAAATGGATAACTGATTCCTCACCAGTGCCATGGAAGCCAGAAGAAAATGCAATCACATTCTTAAAACTGTGAAAAAACCTAACTGGCAGAAGTCTATTACCATAAAAAAATTCTTAAATAGTAAAGACAAAATACAAATATTTCTAGAAGATAAAATAACTAAGAGAATTTATAGCCAGCAGAACTCCCCTAAAAGACATTTTACAGGCAAATGGAATGTGATTCTGAGCGGAACAGAGAAAGAAAGAATGGAGAGCACTAGGATAACTTTTTGGTAAGTCAAAATGAATATTGACTGTATGCAAGACAATGTTCATACTTTCTTTTGAAAATCAAACTAATGGAGAATAAAACAGACAAGAAAAAAAAAATCAAAGAAGGCAGAAGGAGAGTAAATTGAAGAAACTGAGTTTTGTTTATTTTTTATTTTTATGTTTTGCTTTTTCAAGGATCTGGTAATGGTTCTCATATATGAGCTAGTCAAAGACCTATGTTGAAATATCTAGAGTATAGAAACAAAAAGAGTAACAGAAAATTTTATAACTCACACTCTAATAGGAGGGAGGACAGTTTAAGATATGTAATAAACAGGAAGAGAAATACATAAGAAGAAGTAACAGTAAAGATGAGACAAAGAATAAACTAAAGTTGGGTAGCAGATAATATTCTAAGTATATTGGTAAAGTCTGATCAGCAAACTGAGTATATTCTCATTTAAAAATCATGATTAAAATACTGCTATATTTTGCTCATACTATGTGTTGCTCACAACAGACATAGTGTATGCATAACAACACAAAAAGTTTGAAAAGAGAATTATAAAAAATATGCAAGTACAATACAAGAAAGTGAGAGAGTTAGGGGAGACTGTATTGAGGTCAAACAGAGGCCATGGGGGATGGTTACCATCCACCATGTCTTTTGACTTGTCTTTCTTCTTCCTTCTATCTTTTGCAAGTGAAGGAAGTGAACTTTGCTTTCTCATTTCTCCTGTATCATAATTTCCTACATTAGGAGAACCAACCTAATGACCAAGGCCTCTTTACTAGAGAAGAATCCCTTTGATCTCAGTTTCCCATGATTTTTTAACACAAATAAGTATACATGAAATTTAGACGATTCTCTCAGACACTTCTGTGTGATGACAGAAGCTATTTACTATACATTTTTTTCTCTGAATTTTTGCTGTATTAACTCATCCCTATTGGAAGAAAAGTAGTGTCTTTCTCTGATCAGGAGGAGGATTATAAGCATGGAAATAGGAGAAAAATACATGGTATTTTTGACGTTACAGTTTATGGTATTTTCTACCCTTTGTATAGGATATTGATGTTTAATGTTGTTTCATTTACTGCTCACGGTCTGAAGTCTTATGACAACAAGGATTTATATTTTTAAGAAGAATGCCATGTAATTATATAACTTCTCTCCTACTTTCAGATATCAAATAAAACTAAGGTATTCTTTTCAGTCTAGAAAAGATAGACTTCAACATAGATTTGAAGAAGTTGATTTGGCAGATTTTGACACATGGACAAACTGGTTTATGACTATGATTCTGGGAACTGTGAACATTTAAATTCCTCTCATTTTTGTCAGAAGGATGTCTATTATAAAAATGAAGTTGGCCTCTCAGTTTCTCTCTAGAGTTCTCATGTATACCTCATCCCCTATCCTCACAGGGATCATTAACTTCAATTAAATGGGGTTGGGTGAAAGGACTCCTGAACTTGAAACTAGACCCAGGCAAGCCACGCATTGAGTGTAAAGAGATAACGCCACTATTAAGTGGTATCCTCAGGCAAACATCACTCACTCCACTCCTTGTGTAACCAACCATTCATATTGTGTGACCTTGGGCAAGACTGCAAAGCTGCCTAGCTCTAAATTGATTTATTTGAAAAAGTTTGGGATTATTATAACATTAACATTTTTGGAGCAACATGATACAGACTATGTTTATGAAAACAAAGTCTTAAGCTTTCTTACATTTATTATCAGTGTTGTGGTTATTTACATGATTGTGATAAATGAATTGGGTTTTTATTATAAATTATAATAAGAATCTTATAGTTTTAAATTTCCTTCTTCCTTAAATATTGCAACTACTTTATTTAAAAAACAAGTTAAATTCCCAGTCCCTCTCCAAAATACTTTAAACTATCCAAGCCATGCAAACAATGTACAGATAGACTGATATGAGAATATCTGACCAATACCTCTGTGCTCTGTTTAGTGTTAATTGTGTGGTATTCACAATGAAAGGCATTTTTCACGCATTATCTTACTTCGACATAAAAAAAATAAAAAGTGGGGTTCAGTATGTAATCCCTACTTATACTAAATTATGGCTCAAAATGTTAAAAAATGAACAATGGCCAGGAGTGGTGGCACATGCCTATAATCCCAGTGGTTTGGAAGGCTGAGACAGGAGGACTACAAGCTCAAAGCTAGCATCAGCAAAAGCAAGGCACTAAGAAACTCAATGAGACCCTGACTTTAAATAAAAAATACAAAATAGGGCTAAGGATATGGCTCAATTGTTGAGTGTCCCTGAGTTCAATCCTGGGTTCCCTCCATCAAAAAAAAAAAATTAACAACATAATTCAACACACAGCTATTGATTACAGTACAGTCAACTTTAAAAGAAAGATTATCAACTACTTCTGACTTTCTTTATTCCCCCTGGCTAAAGGGTGGGCATTATGCCTACAACTTAAACAATGACTGTATCCATGATGTAAATACCACCTTGAATATGGTGGAGTACTCCTGGTGGTCAAAGAATCATCTTTCCAGTTTTGGAATACTTACTGGATTTTATATGAGGGAGAATAAACCAACACATTATTTAGCCCACTCCCATTTCTGACATTCAATCACTTACATTCAACTCAATCCAAACTGTAGACCAGACTATTCTCTTTTGTAAAACTATTATTTTACAGTAATAAATTTATTTACAAATTCTTAATAGAAATACTGGATATTGATGCTGTTTAATTTCTCGATACTGCACACTGTGAATGTAACACCTAGTACATATATTTCTTTAACCAAATCCCATTCCATACAAATAAGTTTTGGAACTTAATAACAACCAAGTCTCAACCTTTCTCTGCTCCTTTTGTTGCATAATTAGATGAAAATCATTATTGTTGATATATGACATGCCAAAATTTTATGCCTTAATTTATTTCAGAATGTTTACCTGATTTTAATTCAGCTGTGCTAAGAAGTGAAGATCAAAACAGTATATGTTTTAAGAATTTTAAGCGAGATTATATAGGGCTACAGAAGTTATGCGAATTGGAAGTAAGCCAGAGCAGAAGCAGTAACATCTGGGCAAAATCCCAAAACAACAGGAGGGCTACCTCAAAGGAGGAAGGTCTTCCTTTGAAATGTAAGCTGAGAGGTACTGTCAGATACTTCCAGTCTTTGAAGATTATTACAGGCAAATTCTAGGGTCTATTCATCTTCATAAGAATTGTTATTAAAATTTCTTGGGGAAAAATATACATTATTGAAAATGTAATCTGATACTCGATATGAGAGAAAGAATATTTGTTTGGAATCAGAGAGATTTGAGTTTGAGTCAGCCTTCCTGAAGGTTAACTCTGCAACACTATTCTACCTGCAAAGGAATATCATACTAACCTCTGAGATTTATGATAATAAATTGATTATTGATTGTAGAGCTATTAATTGATCTATAAATTGCATTTATGAGATTATAACCTATATTTTTTTGTTTTCAAAAAATATTAATGGTCTAGGTATATTAGTTTACCTACAGAAGTCCCTAAATCCTAGAGCACATAAAGGTACAGTTTGGTTTGGTTGCTTCAAAATCAGATCTTGAAATAGGTTTGAGGTGTAATTTATTTGGGAGGTAATCTCAGAAGGCAGAAAAGAAAGAGCATGGAAGCGAGGCAAGAAATAGGATAAAGATTAATTGTGATAATGAGATAACTGTAGTTACTGGAACTCAGTCCCCCTGGGGACCCACTGAGAAATTATGCAAAATATGTTTCCAAGTGATCCCTATGAAACATGGAACTCTGGGAATATCTCTCTTGACTCCCATCCCTCATGGGTGGCTGCTTGCTTTTGGAGGCACTAACTCTTCCACATTCTGGCCAGCATCTACTTAATGACTGAATGGCTTTATATGACCTTGGAGAATGCTCCAAAGCAAATAAGCAGAGGGACAGCATGAAAGGCCCGTGAAGTGAAAGGAGGGTAGGGTGTGTGGGACTGACTTCTCACCACAACTGCCTTGAAATTTGGTGAGACATGGGGAGAGAGCCATGGAACCTCAAATGACCACAGATAATGATATGTGTGTAGGTGTTTGTGTATTGCTGCCTTCAATTGAAAAGCCTGGATATGATATTGTTCAGAGAAAATGGCAACCTGAGAAAAGCATCAGAATTTCATGTTTGACTGCTTTATACCACCATTGTGTTGAACAATGTTTTTTTCTTTTCATTTGAAAGAAGTTCTAATCATTAGTAATGTCAAGAAATGTCTAACATAAGGGAAAGAAAGTAATAGCATAATTTCTAAGTACAGAATTTTTTAAAAATCATTGTCTTAATGCTGTACTTTAATAATTAATTTTTAAGGAGAATTGATTGATCTGACTTCTATAAAAGAAGACTTTTCCATAAATAAAATACATTGTGAGACTATTCCCTTTGTCTTTAATCATGGAATAGTAGTGAAAGCTAATATTTTCTTTTCTCTTAAAAGGTAGTAAGAAATCGATATACTTGAGTTTATATAGCTCTTGGGTATATATGTATATATACCCAAGCAGAACATATGTGTTATTTTGGCCACCTTTAGTAGGTAATATGGCTTTTAAAAATTTAAAAACATTTTGGTGTTAATCAAAACATAATTTGACACCATTTAGGCCCTTCTATATATCTGCAGTTTCAATGAAACTGTTTTTATAATTATTGCTGGTCATTATTCATTGGAAGAGTTGTTTTTCATTATTTATAGTCTACCCGATTTAGAAAGGAATTTCAACCCATTTACAAAACATGAGGGCAAAAGCCTTTAAAAGAATAAACAAACTAAACAAACCTTACACTATCTGAAAGGTAATACAGAGGAGAAAGTGAGGAATACATGCAACAGGTTTGCTAGGTTAAAGGAAAATAATTGACCTGGGATTCCTCATAATCAAGATGAAAAAGAAAGCATTCAGATGTAGACCACTTGATAAATAATTATGTTTCCTTTGTTTTACACTTATATTTTCTTGCCCAGCACATATTTAAATTGAGTAACTATAAAGCTGGGTTTCCTAACAAACTGGAATACATTCTTGAAATGGGCAAGGATTCTAACAGAACAATGGCTGACTTTTAAAATGTTACGAGTTTTATTTGGTTTTGATGATTTAGACTTGTTTTAAGATACATCAGACAACTGAAATCTCTTCAAAGGATGACAGCAACATGGGAAAAATGTTTTTGAAGAGGCAGAAGATAAGCGGACAGTGCTTTTATCAGCAATTTCACTGTAAGTCAACCAAGTGAAGATACAGCATTACATAATTGTGTACCAAATTCAGAGAGACAGCCAGAGGAGGGGCTGGCTGTGCGCTGATCTGGTTAGTCTCTGTTTGGATTGTATTACATTGGCAGGTATATGGGCTAAATTGCAAGCTTTCAGAGATGAGTGATCAGGAAGAGAAGGGGAATGAAAGCCAATTTGAAGAAACTCCTCTCCCTGTCTCACATCCCACTATAAATCCATCAGCTAAATCAGCTGGCTCTACCTTCAACACATATCCATTATGTCTTATCTTCTCCAGTGTTGGTCATCCTGTTTCAAGCTACTGTCTCTTGCCTGAATTATTATAATAGCCTCCGGATCTGTCTCTGCTTTCATTTTTGTCCCCTTAAGGATTATTCTTTTTGTGTGCTTGTGAGTGTGAGGGCATGGGTGTGCACACGCCAGGGATTGACCTCAGGGCCTCTTAACCATTGAGCCACATTCCCAGCATGTTTTTATGTTTTTATGTTTTTTATTTTTTATTTTGAGACAGGATTTCTCCAATTTTTTTGGGGGGGGGTGGGCTTGTGATGTTGCTGAGACTGGCTTTGAACCTGCGATTCCCCTGCCTCAACCTCTAAAGCTTCTGGGATTAAAGTCATGCAACACTGAGCTCAGTTTAAGGATTATTCTTAACACAAAATTTTTTTAAAACTTATGTAGTGTCAGTCCTCTTCATAAAAACCTCTAGTAGTTACCCATTTTAATTCTAGCAAAATTAAAATTCCTTAAAATGCACTGCAGGGCTCCTGGTGTTTGGGGGCCTCTCTGACTTCCTCTTCTCCTTCACTAATCCTTTCTCCGTGGGCACCAGGCATATTGGGCTCATCACCTGGCAAAACTTTGCCCTAGGTACTTTGCCTGACTATTGCTTCTTTTAAAGCCCCTTTCAGATCCCACTTTCTTCATGGAGCGTATGCTCAACAAGTTGTCTAAAATCGCAACCTGCCTTTTTCCCTTCTGTAAATCTTGTTCCCTTTATCTCAACCATTTCTTTTTCAAACAGCTGTACTGAAGTACAATTGCAAAATAACCACATGTATTTACCATGTGTAACTTGTAAGTTCTGAAAAAATTTATAACCTATGAAACTATCCTCATAATCAATAAAACGAGCATTATCACCAACAGCAGAAATTGCTTTGTGCTTCCTCATGATCTTTACTCCTGCCCACCCCCTCCTCCAAATCAACCACAGACAACCATGAACCTGAATTCCTATCACTAAAAATACTTTTGCATTCTCTAGAATTTGATATCAAAGGGATCATGCAATCATGCAGTATGAAATTTTTTGTGGTGGTTTTAGAGTCTGCTTTCTTTTTACCCGACATCTTTCACATCAGCCTCATTGAATGGATATACCACAATTTACAGATTGACTTATATTTTGATAGAAACTTAAATTTTCTCCAGTTTGGGGCTATTACAAATAGAACTGCTTTGAACATTTGTGTGCAAGGCTTTTTGAGAACATATGGTTTCATTTCTCTTGGGAAAATACCTAAAAGCAGGGTGGTTAGAACATATGGTAGTCTCTGTTTAACTTCTTAAGAAACCGATGAACAGATTTTCAAAAACAGAGGTACCATTTTACATTTCTACAAGCAGTATATGAAAGTTCTAGTTTTGCCACATCCTCACAAACACTTGGCATGGCCAATTATTTTAATTTTAGCATCTTCAGATGTGCTTATTTGCCATCTGTGCATTTTCTTTAGTAAAGTATCTGATGAACTCTTCTGCCATATTTTGTAATTGGCTAGTTTGTTTTCTTAAGCTCTGAGGGTTCTTTACATGTTCTATGTAATCAAACTTTGTCAGTTAAGTGATCCCAAACACATTGTCCCCGTCCATGGCTCATCTTTTTATTCTTATATTTGTGTTTTTGTTTTTTTAAGTAGGAGTTTTTATTTTGATGAAGTGAAGTTTATTACTTATCTTCCTTTAATGGATCGTACTTCCTTGTCGTAGTTAAGAAATCCTTGTCTACCCCCCAACTCATACAGATTCTCCCATTTGTTTTCTTCTAGAAGTTTTATAGTTTTTACAATCTAGGTCTATGATCCATTTTGAGTTACTTTTTACACTTAAAGTGAGAGAACATGGAAGTTCTCTTTTAACTTCTTTTTATATGGATACCTAGCATAGTTTGTTGAAAAAAAATACTTTTTTTTTCACTCAGTTGCTTTGGCATCTGCATTTTAAAAGTCTACAAGTGAATACATCTCTGGACTGTTTTCAATTTGATTAGCTATTTTTATTATTATTAATTTTGAGACTAGACATTGAACCCAAGGCTGCTTAACCACTCACTGGGCCACATCCCCAGTACTTTTTATAGTTTTGTTTTTGAGAAAAGGTTCTCATTAAGTTGTTTAGGGCCTTGCTAAATTGCTGAGGCTGACTTTGAACTAGTGATACTCCTGCGTCAATGGGATTATAAGTATACATCACAATGCCTGGCTGACTGATCCATTTTATCTTGGTGACCAAACTGCATTATCTTGATCACTGTAGATATATAAAAAGCCCTGAAATCGGGCAGTGTTATTCTTCCCTGCCCCCACTCTGTATTTTGTTTTGACTGTCCTAAGTCCTTTAACTTTCCATATAAATTTTAGAATTGGCTATTGAATTTTCAAAAATGTGTCTGCTGGGATTTTTGGTTGGGATTTGATTTTTGTAGATCAATTTGGAGAGAAGTCACATTTTAATATTGAATCTTTTGGCCCATAAAAATACTATTGTTTGGGTATCTTTTAATTTCTCTCAGCAATGTTTTGTAATTTTCAATATACAATTAATTCATGCATGCTTTAGATTTAACCCTTAGGATTTCAGAATTTGTGACACTATTGTGAATAATATTTTTATTAATTTTGGTTTCTGATTGCTTGTTGATCATATTGACGGCGTAACCGATTTTAACATATTGATCTGGGATTTCACTGCCTTAATGAGCTCAGTAGCTTTGTTGTTTATTCCATCACAATTTTACAAAGATGATCATGTCATCTGCCAATGAAGTCAGTATTACTTCTCCCATTCCAATATGACTGCTGTTATTTAATTCAGTTTCCTTGTCTTACTGTACTGGCTAGACACTCCAGTGAAATATATAAAAGAAGTCATTGGAGTGGACATCCATGGCCTTTTTTTAAATCTTAGAGACGGAATTTTTCATGTTTAGTATAATGTTTTCTGTAGGCTTTTCTTAAAGTTTGTGGATTCCTATGTTTTAATTTTAATATGTTTTTCTCCTTATTTCTCACTACTTTTATCTTAGCATCCACTGTTCACTACTATCCATGTTCTAAATGCCACTGAGCAGATCTATTTCTTTGGCCATCCATTTTCCTGCTTTGAATATATTATGAGTTAAGAACTAGCATCTGTAGGATAACTTCTATGTACCAAACATTGTGCTGGTTGCTTTTACATCTCATTTAGTTGACATAACAAACTGTGTCAACTTAAATTTTCATCATTTTACAGGTGAGGAAGCCTCATAGGAACAATGTGAAAAATGCAGTTACATGATATATGGATGTTATTGCATCTATACTAGTAATACGGAGGATACACATGTTATACACTACAAGAAATTCTGCATCTACTGGATTCCTTCTCTTGACTGGTTCATGAGTGAATAAATCAATCTAAAGACATTCTTCTTTCTACTATGATTAAATGCTCCAAAACTTGTTTGGGAAACTAGATCACCATTCTTGTTGGAATGATAACAACATGAGTAAAAAGTGTTGAATGAGGGCATGGGTAGTGATGATTTGAGGACAATATATAAATTTCAGTACTTGGGAGTTTAACCAAGTTCACTTGCTTTAGGCTCTCTTTGCTTTGATCCTAGATCTCATTTGTGTCTCAAATGGGAAAATATATTTGATCACAGTCTTGAACTAAATAAGTTGTTGTGCTTGCTTTCTTGTTTTGTTTCCAAAAGAATTACTTATGGAATTATAGTAGAACTGTAAAAATAACATCCTTGGGGCAAACATTATCACAAGTGTAGGGATACTCAGTTTTGACACTGCTAGATTATTCTCTATGCTTGCCTTTCATTTTCATAATGTTGTTATTGTTCTTTCAATTTTAGAGAATAGACTAAAACTGTAGCCTTCTAGCAATTTCTATCGAATACATCTAGAAGCTGGACTTCTGTATCTCTTTTTTTCTGGAAATTCAGTTTGAAGGATTTTTTTTAATTGTTATTCATTTGAATAGTTGTTCAATGAAATTAGTTCTCTATTTGAATGAAATTACAAGGCCTCAGAGGAAGTGGTTATGCTTTTTAAGTAGGGTTTAATACAAGATCAGGCAGCTGCCTCTCAGCAAACAGGAAATCTGCTCATTCTAATAATCAACTGATATAATAATATCTGCTGTTGGAGTGAAGCCAAGCTGATTGTGGGAATTTGCATAGCAAATTCTAACCATTATTTTTAACTTATATACTTCATTTACAGGAACTAACACAGTCTTGTTAGTCTGAAACCTTCCCATTATTCTCTTTATCCAACTCTGTCTTTTCTCTGGGTTCTTCTATCTTGTCAAGATGTCAAAATTCAAAAAACGCAACCAAATATATAACTTAGCCAAGATAAATTCACTCCTCCTGTACCTCCACCGCCTCATCTGATTGGTCTCCAAACACTATTCTGAAACATTTTAAAATATAATTTTCAGGGTATTTTTGCATCTATCACCACTGAATAATGAAATTATTTTCTAAGAATTTCAATGATTAATATTCATACCACCCTAGTAATCTTGACTGATATTCTGAGAAAAAAAAAATTCAGTGGCTTTCATTTGTCTATTTCAATTTAAAAAATTTAAATTTCTTGATTTTTTAAAATATCTCTTCCAATTTTGTGATCAAGTTTTCTACTTTAATTCTGCTTGTACCGAGTTCCAAAGTTCAGATGCCACTAAAGTCCATCAACTATAAATCATTCTTTATACACAATCTGGAAAGTCTATATCCTCCTTTACTACCTGGTAATCTCCTATCATCCTTTTAGACTAAATTAGAATGTCATATAATTTGTAAAGATCTTATTACTTACTTATCCCTCAAGGCAACTATTCAAGATTCATTATTTAGTATAGTGAATAAATCTGTATTTGGGAATTTGAAACATTCAAATTACACCAGGTCTGATTAATGTAATTTTGACAAAGTATTTCATCTCTTTAAACTTACTTTAAAAAAACATTGACTATGAATGTGATGTATAGAATCTTGTTACTCAGATGTTTCCCAAGGAATAATTAGCAGGATTGGTATCATCTGGGAACTTGCTAGAAAAGCAGAATCTCAAAATCTACCCCAAAATGTTTTAAATCAGGGTGTGCATTCCAACACAATATCATTCAACACTTTTTACTCATGTTGTTATCATTCCAACAAGAATGGTGATCTAGTTTCCCAAACAAGTTTTGGAGCATTTAATCATAGTAGAAAGAAGAATGTCTTTAGATTGATTTATTCACTCATGAACCAGTCAAGAGAAGGAATCCAGTAGATGCAGAATTTTTTGCAGTGTATAACATGTGTATCCTCCGTATTACTAGCATAGATGCAATAACATCCATATATCAAAGTTTGTAGGCGCATCCATTAGCTTAGAGAACTGCCAACATATATGGTAACTTATGTAACATCCTCCTCTGCAACTGGAATACTAATTCAGTAAATACTGATTTCTCTTCCCATTTAGTTGTTTATTGATAATACTCTGAACATTATATTCATTTATAGCAATTATTTGTTTACCTGTGTTTTACATCTCTCAGATTGCCATCTTCTCAATAACAGAGACCTTTGTATCCCAAATAATTGACTTTGTGTTGGTATATAATAAGTATCCCATCAATATTTATTGACAGGTGATTAATGTACAACAGTTGCAAATATATGATAAAGGTAAAATGGTGTGTCTAAATGTTGAAATTATAAATAACACACTGGAATTTCTGATTCATTAAGTTAGTGGTGACATGCAACCTTTCATCTATATACAATTTTATTTGTTATTATCACTTTAGAAAGTACTCATTTATGGAAATTAAATTTTATTTATGGGTGTGTGAGTTTCACGATTGAATAGTGTTTTTGTTCTTTCACTTTTCATTACAGAGTTAATTTGTGTTGTACAAAGATAAATGCTATAAATGACTAAAGAGAGGCATGAAATTCAGGGGCAGAATTCTTGTCATATATATTAGAAGGTTACCATAACGCTTATAAATCAGCTGAGACCCCAGCAACTCAGGCTGGTCTGATGAGGGTCTGGAGTACATACACCTTGAAGGATAATAAGATAGTACAGCTGAGCACCCCAAAGGCCATAGCAATTCGAGATTCTAACTTCCGGAGAATTTAAGATGGGGGCTACCACTGAGGACATTGTCTGGCACATGATCGAAATTGTAAAACAAATATTTGTTAAATAACTGTCATGGATTCATAAGGCAATTTAGCAGGAAGCATAATCACACAATATTCTAATAACCAGTAAAGATTTTAGAAAATGTAGAACTGGATCCGAGTTTATTTTAATTATGCCTTGGGATTATCTCAAATGTGTTCCCAGATAGTCCTGTCAGTTACCACTCACCTCATTGCAGTTTTAGGTTTCATTTTGCTGAATTCTGTCTGTCTGTAAGAACACTGGGCCTTTTATGGATGTGATTATTTTCTTCTCTTGGGCTATTCCACCCCTATCACACACTGGAGTTTCTTGGACAGCTTACACTGCTTCTAACAGTTGCCTTGAGATTCCTGTACCTCCTGGGATACTGGCTACAACTGTGATTGCTGCATGTTGTAATTCTTAAATCACATTGCCATTGTTTGGGTCTCTCTCTTTCCCTCTAGTTATTACATCTATCTTCCTTATACACTATTCGTATATTTTACTGAGGACCAAAGCCTTTTGCACTGGATTTAAGAGGATCTGTATCAGTTAGGGTTTCGGCAGGAAACAAATCTTCTGACTAAATTACATAATTTAAAGAGAGTTAAATAAAGGCATGATTTATACAAGTGGGAGGAGAGAACAATGTCAGGAGAGCATGGGTGAGTTTGTAGAGCAGACACATGATAACCTGCATAGGTGCTAGAATGTAGGAGAGGCCACCTATAGATGATGGAGTGTGGGAAAGTGCTCAGGCTATACTAACTATGTCATTCTTTTATCAGAGCTTTTCAACTATGGCACAGTGTCTCCAGACATTGAGAAATGTCGAAAAGGGGTTAAATCTTGCCTATTTAAGAGCCATTTGTATTAGACGAATAATAGCAGAGTTGGAAATACTCATATTTAATTTGTTCATAATTAACTAATTATTGATTATTCCACCCATTTCTTCACTCAGTGAATTTATGCACTGGAAGGATCAAAAAAAAATAAGACATATTAATAGATCCTTACCTGAGTTATCGTCACACACCTCTCAATGTTTGCTCTTTTTCCTATGATAATCATATTTTTAAATGTGCTTTTTCATGCAAATGGCCTTTAAGCCTAAACTAGTTCATTTGGTGACCAGCTAAAGCCGCAGTCTTTTCTAATGTTGGAGGAAGAAATGGGTATGTTGACCTTATTGAGTGATGGTGCTTCTTAAAGAAGTTTCCAAGCTTTATTCAATTTTTATTTTTCCCGCCTGTCCCCAACACAAGACTTCAGTCCACTGCAGTGATGAGGATGCTCTAGTGTCCCGGGGAATGTTTGGTTATGAACCTCTCAATTTCAATATGTGATCCTCTTCCATCAAAAAGTATTACAAGTTTTCCTTCCAAAAACTAAAGAATTCTACTGTGTCAATGAGTGCATAGTTTGGATTTTCACTAATGAGTATCTCCAGAAAAAATCTTCTCTCTCCACTAAAATAGACTCCGATAATTCACTGCACCAGTTCAAATGTGTGGCTGAATTCTAGTGGTGGACATAATTCAGGCTCATGTTATACTAGCTGTATAGCTATTTCTTTGTTATGTTTTTGATATTCACAACCATTGATTCTTTGAGCAGAAAAAGGAAATTGGTTTGCTCTTGATGGCTCCAGAAAGGGAATCAAATCCAATAATGATGGGCATATTATAGAATACAGAAGTGGAGGCATTTGCCCAAATTCATGCTGTGATGCACCATCCTGCCTTTGATTATTGGCATTGCATACTATTACATACCAAAGTGACTCTATAAAATGCAACCTTATCTTTGTTTTATGAGTTTCTACATCATCTTTCCTTAAGACCTATATCCCCCAAAGAAATGATTTTTGAATTTCTAGTCATGTCCAGGAGAATCAATGATAACTGTGTAGATCTGCATCTATAGTAAGAATTACTGGGTGAAATGTTAAATTGATCTGAACTTTTCAGGGTTTTTTTGGTATTAGGGATTGAATTCAGGGGTACCAGACCACTGAGCCATATCTCTAGTCCTATTTTGTATTTTACTTAGAGACAGGGTCTCACTGAGGTGCTTAGTGCCTCACTTTTGCTGAAGCTGGCTTTGAACTCGCAGTCCTCCTGCCTCAGCCTCCCAAGCCACTGAGATTACAGGCATGTGCCACCGTGCCCAGCTCAGGTTCGTTTCATTAAATTAAATAATATTCCCTTTAAAGCTCTTTCTAGGTCTTAATTTTATTATATCATTACAATTATAACCATTATTGATAAGGTAAAGGGCTGAGTACCTGCTAATGAAATGACCTATGAGTTTCAAATTAAACAGCAACTGTGACCTGAATTTCATTTAATTTTTACATCAAAAAGTTTCCAAAACTTAGACTTGTGGAAATTCAAGCAGAAAGATATATGAACTCTCTCAGAAAACTTCCCCGTAAGATTGAATTCTATAAAGAGAAGAATAAGTTTGCTGCAAATCTGAATATGTTATGCAGTATGGATTTCCAAAGGTAATGCAAACATGATTTTACTAAGATTAGCACAAAATCCTTTTTTATATATTCAAATCTCATAAGTTATATACCTACTTATGTTTGTTATCTCTTCAGGAAATATAAGCTTATTCTAATTTTGTCATTAAGGTAGTGGACAGATAGTGTTGGAAAGACTTACCCAGTACACAACGCTAGTCAGAAACAAAACTAGAATGTAATCCTCCTAAATCCCAGAATAATGTGTTTTACAGGATAAGATCAGTGAAATGATAGAAGAACATAGCTAGATCACTCATTAATGCATAATTAGGGAAAAGTATAGTTTGCTGCTCACATTAAAAATATTTTGTTGGAATGTATCTATGTACAGATTTACTCTAAGATATTTAGAATTGTTATTGCCTTAAAGATGTAAGAGGACATGAAACTGTAAGAATACAGTAAACTCTCATTAGTGTGTCTACAGGGGTTTTAAAAATAGAGGAGTTGTCTTTAACTGACTTCTGAATACCATACAGACACTTAATTCTGCAAGTGGTGACTCTCATTGAAATAGACACTGATATATTTTGCTTCTTACATGTTATCTATTCCTGTCTGTAATTCTACAGCTGACAAATTATAAAGGATTCCAAGTTTCACTGACAATAATTAAAAATAATTTGGAAACTTAATTTTTGGATGATGCATGACACATTTCATTCTTAAAAGCTATAAGCCTTTTTTTTAAAGTATTCAAATAGATACTGTTTTTGGTATATAGATACTCAAGTACAAGTTTAGCCTTGTCACTTGACAATTCTGAAAATTCTGACAAACTACTTAGCTCTTTGTGTCTTGTCTCCTTAAACTATAAAAATAATTGTTGTGAGAATCAGATTCACCCAAAAACCATTTGTTAATTCCCATTTAGGTTCGTAGTCATGGTTCTCAACACTGGAGATCTAAAGATAGTAACAAATCCCTTTTACCTGAAGGTATTCACATTCTATCACAGGTTGTACAAGTCAAATAAAATAACTTACATAAAATATATTGCAATATAAATGACTTTTGGGGAAGAGAAATGTGTTGAACAGGAGAGATGGTATGAGAAAGCCACAGCAAAACAGGGAAAGAACCGAGTGGGCAAAGTTTTACCTGATCTGCAATGAGGCAATATTGCCTAGAGTTTGCCCTGGGTAAAATTGTTTATAAAATAAATTAATATATAGGAACAGTAGAAAAATCCTATTTGCCTTGACAAAACGATTGGAAAGCAGAGATTTATGAGTGAAGATTAGCTCATCAGGACACACAGATAATCTTTTGCATTCATCTCTCAGGGAACCCGTGGACAATATTTCTCTGATAACAATCATAATTTTTCTCCCAGCATATCTCCATGGTCTACAAATACCTATCTTTTTGCCTTTACTCTGAGTAATTTCCACCAGAAGTTATCATTCTGAGGAGGGCACCAGTGATTTGCTAAAATAAATAAATTTTTTTAAAAAAATTAAATAGATTTATTTCCTCTGTGTGGGGATTCATTCTTCATTCTAAAAATATTTATTGTTGAGCAACTAAACAAGAACTGAACCAAAATCAAGGGATTAAAAATCAACGGTACCTGCCCTAAGTGTCATAAATCTACCCAAATGCTCTTACCCTAGGAATCTGCTTGGCTCTTCTCTCCAATCACATTTTTTCAGTAGTTAGTCAAATATCAGTTTCTGAAAAATAGCTATTCTTGACCCCCTTGTATAAATTTTACACCTAACTTCCTTTCTTGTTCTTTTCTTTCAGCAATGATTAACATCTACCCTACATTACTTGTTATCTTTCATTCTAGAATGTAGAAACCAAAAATAAGTATTTGTCTTTTACTAATTTTCTAGTTCAGGCACTTAGACCAATAACTAACAAATACTGGTGATGAGTAAATAATTGGTGAAGATGGGAAGAACAACCACTGTAGTCTACACCAAATGACCCTTTCTTTTCTGGACATGAGGATGTAATTCCCTCTTAGTTAACATTTATAGGAGGTCTTTTAAAATGTATCATTGTTTATTTAAAAACCTAGAAAAGATATTATGAACCATTTTAATCCTAATGTTTAATTCAGAAGCCAAATGATGAAAATAAGTGACAAAAGGAATGTGTGTATGGGGGATAAGTGACATCCTCCCTATTTTTTTTTCTGGAAGATTCTGTAGCTCAGCTGTTCTCACTTTTTGTGGAATAAGCATTATTAGTCTTCAAAAGTGCATAAATGTGCTAAGGAAACTACCTTTGGAAAATTACACCAATGAAATGCTATTATCTAAAAATTAGATAATGTCCGCTTTGCCAGGTTCCCTGTCTCTGTATGTCTTGAGTCATTTTTAATTGTTTTAGACCAAAAACATTCCTATTTTCAATTGTTAGTCCCAATCTCTTTTCTTTATATTTGAATTTCTCTCTAACTACCTAGCTGTGTAATTTATTGAATTCTGTTTGCCACTTTAAAGTCTTCCTTACAACCTTAACACAGTGTATTTGAAAATTTAGTTTAAACAAATGGGTTAGTGGTGGAGTAGATATCCAAGAGGGTCTCAAGAAAGAGTAAGTCTAAACAGATAAATATCAAATTTGAAAATAGAGCTAAAATTCTACCCCTTGAGAGTTCTAAGCTTAGATATTTTATGAGCATTGTGGTAGGCAGCTTTCAAGATGCCACCTTCAAATGTGTGGAGGGTCCTCAAAACATTAAAAATAGAACAACAACATGATCCAGCAATCCTATTCACTGAGTATATTCAAAGGAATGTTATCAGTATGTTAATTTTGGAAATATAGTCATGGGTTCCCTGAAGGATGTCATTTGCAAGGATACAGATGGAACTGGAGACCATTATGTTCCGCAAAATAAGTCAGCACAGAAAAACAGGTACCGCACGATCTTACTCCTAGGTGAAATATAAAATCTTGATCTCATGGAAGTTGAAACTACAATGGTGATTACTAAAGGCTGGGGAGAACATTGGGGAGGAGGGAAGGGGAGGGCTACTAAATTGCAGTTAAATAGGAGTAGGAAGTTTTTGTGTGCTATTGCCAAATAAGGTAACTATAGATAATGAAAATATATAAATTGTTGTGTTTTTATGTATCAGTTAAAAAGATAAATTTATTTTAAAAAAAGAGGCACCACCCCAACTCCAAGTTGATTCTTGCCTCTTGGAATTCATGCATTTGGATAGAATTCATTCCTGCTTTTGCTGAATAAGGATGACTTGTGTAACCATAAAATACTGTGGAAATGATGGATTTTTTTGTGACCTCCTGACACTATGTCATAAAATATATAAAATATATTGGACTTTTTTTTTTTTCCTTTGCCTTGGTCTTTCTTGATTGCTCTGTCTGAGGGAAGCCAGCTGCCATGTTGTGAGGACTGCTATTTTAGGCTCTCTGGGCTGCTGTAACAATACCTAAGAGTAAGTGGCTCATAAACAACAGAAATTTATATCTCACGGTTTGGAGAATGGGAAGCTTAAGATCAAGGAGCGGCAGATTTGTGAGCCTCCTTGTAGACAGCTGTCTTCTTACCGCAACTCACATGTCAGAAAAGGCAAGGGATTTCTCTCTCTTTTTTAAGGGTATAAAATCTATTTTAAAAGACTCTGCCATTACAATCTAATCACCCCAGAGGCCTCAACTCTTAATACCATCACCCTGGGAACCAGGGTTTCAACATATGAATTTTGGAAGGATGCAAACACTAAGCCCATTGCAGTAGTTTGAACAATTTATTAGAAAGGTCCATGTGGCAAACAACTGAGACTTCCTAACAAAAGTCAGCACAGAATTGCCATCTCTGTGAATTAGACTTTTTGGACATAGATCCTTCTATCCCACTCAAAATGTCAGATGTCTCCAGCCACAGCCAACTTTACTGTTGGTCATGCAAGACACTGCAATCCAGAACCACCTCTGAAAGCCATTTATAAATTCCTGACCCAGGGTTGCTATATAAAGTAATAAATGTTTACTGTTAGTTTTAACCCAAAATGGTTTAAATATTTAAGAGTTAATGGCATAAAAGCTGTTCTGTTTGTATCCACAAGAAGATAGATGACTTCTCCTATCCAACATGCACTGATTGTTCCCATTTTCCATTTGCCCAGTCATTTTCCTCAGCCACACTGCCATATTGGTAGTTCCATGTCTGGAACTGAGCAAAAGGAAAGAGGAAGTGGGGAAAAAGTTCTATTTATTCATTATGCCTCCCACCACCATGTCCAGTTACCTTAGATTCTGATATAAGAGTTCATCCACAAACACACAAAAACTCAAACAACTATCATTAAGAGTTGTGCCTTGCTGAGAAACTGGGGAAGAGCATCCACAGCACTTATTCATATTTTCGTATTGGTATAGACAGACTAGATAAGGTTCCTCCAAAATACACAGCCCATGAACATGGACCCATGAAGAATCTGTTAGCAACACAGCTGGCATCACAAGGAGTATGATGTGAGATTAAATTTAAAAAAAAAATAATGAAACAAAACTGAGAAAACGGAGGACACAAATATTACAGAAACACAGACCAAAACCAATTAATTTTCACTCTTTCTCTAGGTGAGTAGATATGTTATTATAAATAAATATTATTTGTTGTTCTGAACACATAGGATACCTGAAATGCTTGTTATCTATAGTTTTAATTGTTTAGATGCATCAATGAATTACTCTCAAATATGTTTATAAAATCAATATTTTTTTTAAGAATTAATTCATTTTTCTTCTTCAAATTCATTCTAACTCAGAATCTAAATTCTAGATAAGAGCTGGTCCATTATTACTGAAAAAAATATCAGATACACAAAAGATATTTCCCTTCATTATTTCCAAAACATTTTCCCTCTATGCAAGATCCACAATCTCATTTTCTAAGAAACCATCCACTCTTAGAACTTATAAATTTGGGTTCTATCTTACTTCTTAACAGATTGTACCATCACCACATGTTCCAAGCCAGCAATATCAACAGACGCCCTTCTTGTGCTGTCACATTTCAAACTTTCAATCTACAGACAAATAAGAATAGCAATATCAATCATTCTGATGCAGGGAAGGCTGGCTCTAAGGAGAGGACCTGAGGATGGACTTAGGGAAGTCCATTTGCTGGCCTCTGCTCTTTCCTGCTCACCCTACTGTGGGCTTCCAGTCCCTTCCTTTATTGACTCCCCCAGCATGGCCCAGCAATTCCTCTTGCTGGAATCAGGGTTAAGAACTTTCTACAACCATTACATAGCAAAGAACTGATAATCCAGAGACTAGGAACTTTTACTCTGAACTTGCCTAAATGGTTTTCTTGTTTTATTAAAAACCCGGATTTGCAGAATAGACTTTGCCTGGACAAGACATACTAGTCCACAACCTGTTTCCAGAAATCAAGTGCTTTGAGTTAATCTTCACTGCATCCTCCTCTGTCCACATCCTTTTCTTATTTTTTTTTTCTCCTGACCTACTCAAGTGCCTATAACACACACAAAATTAAAACAACCGCAACATCAACCCTCTGTGGACTGCCAGAAGTCCTTTTAAAGGGACTCTCCTGCCACAAGCAAATAAAGCTTTCTCTCCTCACCTGTCACTGAGTTTTAGTCTAGGATCCATGAAACAGCTTTTCCTGCCAGAGTGGCAGGGCTCTGTTTTGACTACTTCCTTTGTACTTCTCACACTCTCTCTCTTTTGTGTGTGTGTGCCCCCTGCACGGTACTGCCCTTTGTCAGTATAGGGCACGATGGCATTGGAATTGAATGTGACATTGCCAGGGATCACTTCCGCAGTCAATTTAGCAGAAAGAATCCTGGTCTTCACGGGGGTTTAATTTACAAAGCTGCTGTTCTGCTCTTTGACTAAACTGCTCTTACCTGGGTCTCCATCCTCTCACTTTCCAGATAACATTGCAGGATCACAAAATTTGGTAAGGCAAAATTTAATGCTCTCCCCTTTCTATCTGTTTCTGTTTAAAAGTAAGTTTAGAGACTTACCGAATATTTCTTTTCTTCCTCCTCTATGATAATATCATGTGGCTATATACCTATCTTTACCATCTTTCTTCTTGAAATGATGAACTAAAATTTTTGACTTCTACCAGCGATCAGCCTTTCCACCTGTGCAGGCCAAACCCTTTTGATTTCTCAAAGCCTTTCTTTACCCTTGGAATGATCCCCTCTCTCTCCTCTGTGACCAATTTCTTCCTCTCAACTAGACTTTTCCTGTTACAGCCAAAGAAGCTTTAATAATGTTTATCTTAACCTATAATAAATAACAAAAACATAAAAACTACAATCTAGCAATATATCACCCACATTTCCCTCCCAATTACTACCTCATCTCTCTGCTGTACTTCCTACAAAAATAACTTGGAGGAAATATTTATAGCCACTGTCTCTACATCTGCAATTCTTTTCTCAACGTGATTCGGAAAAGATTTGATCAGGATTACTCTAGTGAGACTGCTTTGGTTAAGGTAACTTCTCACCTACACAGTACCAAGTCCAGTGTTCATTTTTCCGTTCCTGTCTTAACCAAACTTCAGTCATATTAGAAATAACTGTCCACTCCTCCTCCTCCTCCCCACTCTCTTCCTCCTCTTTGTACACATCCTCCTTCTTCTTTTCTTTCTTCTTTTTGATCATACTGGGGGTGGAACCCAAGGGTGTTGACCTGACCTAATCAAGTGCCCATAACAAAAAATAAAACAACCACAACATCAACCCTCTGTGGACTACCAGAAGTCCTTTTAGAGGGACTCTCCTGCCACAAGCAAATAAAGCTTTCTCTTCTCACCTGTCACTGAGTTTTTGCCTAGGACCCATGAAACAGCTTTTCCTGCCAGAGTGGCAGGGCTCTGTTTTATGACTTCTTCCTTTGTACTTCTCACAATCTCTTCTTGGGTTCTTTGCATTCCTTCTGCATGATATTGCCAAGGGTGCTCCACTGACCCACTGACCTCTTTATTTTTTTATTTTGAGACAGGGTCTCACTAAGTTGCCCAAGTAGGCTTCCCACTCACAATCCTCCTGCCTCAGTCTCCTAAGTTGTTGGAATCACAGGCATGTACCACCCTGCTTGGCTCCATTCCTTATTCTAAAAACATCTCTTCTCTTGGCATACATTGTGCTTTCCTTTATAATGTTCCTCTTACATCCAAGGAGATTTGAGTGTTGAATGCTTTTTCTCTTCTAATATGCAAATTAGTTTAAAAAGTCAAGGCTTTATCTGAATCCTTTACTACTATTTCTCTTTTTTATCAAATAATCTACTTGGGAGATTTCTCCCACTCCAATGGATTTGAAGGACTTCTATATTCAAATATTTCTGGTTCTGATCACTTTTTGGAGCCTGAACTCCTGTATCCAACTTCCTGCTTGATGACAAGCATCTCACAATGAATATGGTCAAAGCACAGTGCTTGGTAAAGCATTTTCCAGTTTGTTTATCCTCTGTTCTTTCCTCTTGCCCTGAATTCTACAAGCCTGTACTCACTTGCTTCAGAAGAAAAATCCGTGTCTCCTTCTTTCCTCTAAATCTTATTACTGCTTCAGCTGTCTTATTGTCTCCATCTCCTGATCTTGCTCTAAATTTCATTCACTTCTTTCCAGTTCAGCTCTTATGCTCTGGACTTGCTCTACAATCTCCACAAGACTACAGTAGCTTTCTAACTGGTAGCTCTCTTCATTTTCAAACCAACCTTCACACAGCAAACAGATGGTCCTTTGGAGAAGTAAATCCGTAAGTTGGCTTTTCAACGTCTTTAAAATTCATTTCATTTTTTAAAATTTCTGCTTTACAAAGCTCCTGCGTTTTCTTGAAATCCCATTTCACAACATTCTACCAATTATTCCAGGTGCTTTACAAACACCAATCTTCTTTGTATATCTTAGCTTGTTTCTAATAGGAACAAGGCTTTTGCCCTAAGTATTCTCTCTGCCTAGAGTATTCTTTTCCCTCGTCTTTGAATGGTGTGGACATATTTCCTATCGCTAAAAGGGCCCCCCTTCAGATAAAATAACCCAGTCCCTATCATGTGATTTTTATTCTCAGTATCTTCATTGCACTAATCCATATATGATATTTTCTTGTTAATTTGTTTATTGAATACATTGCTTGTATTCTCTTGAGATATACAGGGCCTGGCCCATTGTAGATGATTAATAAGTGTCTGTTGAAGTAGTGTATTCTGAGTCTGGTTTTCTCAGTGATTCAGGTGAATAGCTAGACTAGATAAACAGACTGAATGCTGCTACTATATATCAAGACTTCTCCATGCCTTAATGAGCCTGAAGTTGCTGGAAGGGAAAACGTCTGAACAAGGGTCTGAAAAATGAAGGTGGCTCATTAAGGTTGAGTTCCACATTCATCTTCTTTCTGGTATGTGTGTGTTGGCATTTGAACACACATTCGGAGTTTGAAAAGTTAAAGGTTAATATGAAAAGTACAATACTACTAAAAAATAATGTATTTTGAAGGCCTGCTTTTCTGGTTAAAACCACTTAATTTTTTACATTTCAAGTAAAGAATAATATCTTTCAAAATAAAGCCAAGCTGCAAAATATATAAAACTCTCATGTACCTACAATATATTGATTTTTTTTTCGTTATACTGAATAGTTTTTTCATGAAGTGGCTTGAGTTTTAGAAATGAGGTCTAATAAATACTTTTGTGAGTCAATTTTATTCATTCATTAGTGTAGAAATTGTTTTTGGTATTATTCTTAAAAACACAACAAGCCAAGCAAAAAAATAGAAGATACCATAGCCAAATGTAGAGTAGATAATATTCTCCTGATTTTACCATGTCATTCAACCTCTATTTATGTTGTTGACACTGTCATCTCTTTTCCTGCCTGCCCAGTTGCTCCATATAAGGAATCCTCAGTTTCTGATCATTTGTATCATAGATATTTCAGTAGTGTTCTACCCTTGTTTACATTAGGATCGATTTGTTCTCTTACAGGCACTTGCTATTTCTGGTGGCACAGAAGTCATGCCTGGATACTATAAGACCCTTCTGGTAAATTTTGTTTTCAGAGGCATGGCTTATGTTAATAGCCTCTTTGGAAAATGTCCATGTTTATCCAATACAATGACCATATGTCTCAAAGTGGAATATTACAACTCAATATCCACTTCTAGCTTCTGCATCTTCCTATTCATACAAACTCTAAAACTGATGGTGGTCGTAGAATTGGCAGCGATTTCAAAAATACAATTTGTAGAAAGGAATCAAAATAGGAGTGGGGAGAAGATTTACATTTTATAACAATATTTACATATATTTATATATATATATTACAATGAGGGATGCACTTAAAGTTTGCTAGGTGTAATTTTTATCTTTTCTTCAAAACTCATATAGAGTCTTCCTCCTTTCACATGAAGTTAAATGTTTGAAATAGATAACACTATCCTTCTAATCCTTCTCAAAAATTATAAATATTTGTCTGATTGCTTAAAGACTTAGCTCTCCATAGACAAAAAAACTGGGAGGGGGAGTAAGGCAATTTACACAATATTTAAGTCATTCCAAAAAGAAGGTGAGGGCACGATGGATGATCAGATGAAGTCCTGAGAGAGACTTGTGATTGAGCAAAGAATATTGCCTAAGAGAAGAGCGAGTTGATTGTGACTAGTTTGTATCAAACTCTGGTTTGCTTTCAATTGAGTATGTCACTGTGCAGGAAGGTAATCAGAGTTAAAATGTCCTGTGATCCATTCTCAGAATGACATATTAAAAACATTTTTATTATGAGACAGGTCATTGTAACCACTGGAATTGTGGTTCAGTTCAATAAACTCTTTTGAAGCACATTCTGTGTATAAGGTTGCTGTGTCAAGATTTGTATATATTAATATGAATAGGACACTAACACCTGCAGCAGACAGCTGAATAAATCATATACTCTGAACAAGATAATGATAGAAAAATATACTAGATTATAGAATGATGGAACAGAAGGAAATTTGATGCTATCTGCAATTTGGGAAGTATGAAGAGGAGATGTATTAGGTTCGTTTTGTTGCTGTAACTAATTATCACAAAGTCAGAGACTGAAACAACAAAATACATTATCTTTGTCTGTAGGAGTGCTATTTAGTCTTTTGTAACTGTGACCAAAATACCTGACAAGAAAAAACTGAGAGAAAGAAAAGTTTATTTTGGCTCACAATTTGAGGGCTTCAGTCCCTGGTTGGCTGATTCCGTTGCTCAAGGCCTGAAGTGAGGCAAAACATCATGGCAGATGGTCATGGTGAGGAAAGCTGCTCAGCACATGATAGCCAGAAAGCCACTCCACTTTGTTTAAGCTTGTATTCCAAAAGCAGACTCCTGCTCACAGGTTCACCATTTGGCTAAGGGAAATCAGGACACCCTGAAGAGTGGTGCCCACTGACTGTAATGGAGGCAGTTATTCATTAAGGAATACTTAATACTTTGTTGCTGGAAACATGAAGTTAAGGATTCTAGGGAGGAAAGAATGAATATCTATAGAAGCCCCATAGAGTTAGGAGGCTTTGGCATGTGGAGAAGGAAATTGAAAAGCTTAGTTATCTAAAGCAGGGAAGAAAATAGGAATCTAAAGGAAAAGTTATATTCCTGCATAATGTTGGTATTGTCTTCCCTGTTGTTTCTTGTAGGTGAGAATCTTGGGGAGTGACACCTAAATAGTTGGAGAAAGAAATGACCAACAAAAGTTCAGAAAAAACTATACCAGTTTAAAAGTATGGGGAAAGCTTCCTTCACTGAGATGAAGTTGCAAAATGGGTTATCAAGCCACACAGAGTATTTAAGATGCAAAAGGTATAAAATACATTCAGCCAGTGTTACTGAAATAGTCCTGGGAGAAAGGCATATTCACGTTCATTAGAAAAAACTGAACATGCACAGATATGAAGTCTGAACAATTTTAATTTAGAACATCCTTTAAAATATAGGTAGTTTCTTCCCCTTTGATCTTTGTGCTGCTTGAACAATTATGAAACAGAACTGTGGAGTGCTTTTAAGACTGTCCTAGCTAATGAGGTTCACAGTTTATTAAGATTGCTTAGTGCCAATGAAAGTGGGACCAACAACCTGAGACCTGACTTTTCAAAATCATTGCCCCAGTTATTTCTAATTCTAAGTGCTAGACTGTTTATCTATTCTTTCCCTCCGATTAAGTGATCAGTCATTTGGAAAGAAGAGGATAGTTTTAAATTTATTGAAGCAAAATTGTCATAAGAGCCTTTGAGAGATCATATAATGGAAGACTATAAACTCTCCCTTCTTGATGCTGAATAATTTAGAAGCATACATGAGCAAAGCAATGAATGAGCATTTCATCTTGGTTGAATTCACTATAATTGAATCAAATTTTAAATGACAAACCTATCCAATTTTGTATAATGATATAAAATCCATACAGAAACGAAGTTGAGTATTGAGGTAAATTAGTCATTTTTGTCTTAAAAATTAGCCTAGTATTTTAGGAACCAAACGACTAAATTCATGTTAATGTACTGATAGGGACTGTTTCATTGAATAAAATGTATATTTTAAATAGCTCATTTTAAATAATTAGGTCAGCTCTGACATGTAAAGAGCTTGGAATCTACTACCTCATCTTTTTAATAAGAAAAAGAGTTATATAGACGTAAAATTAATGACTCTCTTTGGAGAAAGAAAGAGAACTGAATTCATTTGGGAAAATATTATTGCCAAACATGAAGAGTTAGGTGAAAAAGGAAAATCACAGCTGAGACCTACTTAACCTGGAGCAGAAACCACTGAGGGATAACTAGTAAGAACACTTATTTATTAATTTTGATGAATTGATGTCCACTGAACAGGAACTGGCTTGAGTGTGAGAAAGTCTGGGAACTGGAGTCTCATTCTTAGATGAATCCCTGACTCCTCCCTTCACTCCCAGACTCCTGCCATATTCCAGATTCTCACAGTGAGGATGGAATGGTGTGTAGTATATGCAGAGAATCTCTAAAATAAAACAAAGTAAAGTTAGAAATAAAACACTGTAACAGAAATAGGAAAGAATCAGTGAGCTGGAAACTAGAGCAAGAAAGAATCCTCCATCTGAAATGCAGAGAACAAATAATGAAAAACAACACAAAAAAGTAACACTTAAGGGCAATGAGGCAATATGAAAAAAAAATTTACTAAGCATGTAATTGGAATACATGAATTAGAACAAAAATAGAACAAGGCAAGATAAATAAATGGATAATGGCTAAGAAAATTCCAAAATTAATAATGGCTAACTAAACATAGATCCAGGAAGCTCTGAAAATGCCAAAATAAACACACACACACACACACACATTCACACAATGAAAATCCCACAAGCTAAGCATATTATATTCAAAGACAAAGAGAAAAATTTTAAAAACTCAAAGGAAAAATAACCTTACCTATTAAGGGAAAAAAGGATCTATATTTTAAAAATTTCTCATTAAAATGAAAGTACAAAGAGAATAAAGTAAACAAAATGTTGAAAGAAAAAAATGTTGTGGATCTGAAATTCTCTAACAAAGTTAGTTTTTACAAACAAAAGGGGCAATAAACATTTTCTCTAACTAAAAATGAGGTACTTCAAAAATGTGTTAAAATTTCTTTAGTAAGAAGGAAAGTGATATAAGTCAGGAATTTGTATCTACATAAAGAAGGAACTCAAGAGAAGAAATAAATGGAGGTGAAATGAAATCCTGATTTTTCTTACTATTAATTTATGTAAATATTTTGTTTCAGTAAATAACAGTAGCAACAAAGTGGGAGATTTTAGCACTTGGATAAGGTAAATGAGTGACAGCAATGTCACAAAACATGGAAAGGAGCAAATATAGTTATAACGTACTGGACTACCCAAGAAGTGGCAAAGTGTTATTCGAAAGCAGGCATAAATTAGTTAAAAAATGTTTAATTTAGAGTATTGTCAGAGTGGAGTTAAACAAAAGCAAAATAAGACCCAAAATATTTCTTTTAACAGTGCACATTAAATGCAAAAGCCCAGAAAAATTAAAAATACAGAGATGAAGAAGATATATCATGCTAATACCAATCAATAGAAGTCTTGAGGGCCTAGTTAATTTTAGACAAAGCAGTTTTCAGAAGAATTAAAATTTTCAGGCATAAAGAAGAGCTTTACATAATGGTACATAGATCATTTCTTAAAGACAATATAACAGTGTTAAACTTGTATGCATTTAACATCATTGTATGAAACTACATTAAACAAGCCAGAGAAAACTGAAAGAAGGAAAAAAAATGTATCATATTTAAAAATTTCAACACCTCTCTGTCAGTAATTGATATGTGAAGCAGGCAAAAAAAAATTATAAAGGGTGTAGAGAACTTGACCAGTCCAATCAATCAACTTATATCTAAGTGACACTTATAAAATATTCTATCCAATGACAGCATAATGCACAATCTTTTCAAGCTTCCATGGAAAATTCCCCAAGATATACCACACTCTCAGCAACCAAATGCATGCTAGCACATTGAAAGACTAGAAATAATATAAACCATGTTCTCAGAATATAGTAGCCTCAATGTAGAAATCAATAACAAAGACATCTAGGAAATTCTAAAATATTTTAAAATTATTCAACATATTTCTTAATAACTCAAGAGTAACAGAAGAATTTTTAAGATAAACTTTTTAATATTTAATCTAAAATACAATAAGAATATAATATCAAAATTTGTAATATGTGCATGAAGCTGTTTTAAGGGATATTTATGACATTAAATGCATATGTCAGCTGAGAGGGCCTAGAAGCATTGATGATCCAATAGCAACAAGAACATCTGGTTCCCAGTCTTTGTTTTTCATACCATTCTCCAGTCAAAGCAACAAAGGCTCTTTGGAAATGTGACTGATTCTAGAACTGAGGACATATAAAGAAATCTGAAGATTCTTGTTGTGGATGTAAGAATAGCATGCTAAAAAGAAAAAAAGCAGAGCAACGACATTGACGAAAACAACAAAACCTAACCCACATATCAGTAGGGTGTGTCAAAGAGACTTAGGAAACTACTGGAGGAGATACCAATGACTGAAGCTGGAACCATTTGAAAGAAAAAGTAATATTAGATTGTAATGATGATTGCATCCAAAGTATAAAATGAATATCAATGAGCCCATACTTGTTAGGTTGGATCTGGAATGTCCCCCAAAAGCTCATGTGTTGAGAACATGGTCCCCAGTGCAGCAAGGTTCAGAGGTGGGGCTTTTAGGCAGTGATTGAAAAAAGAGGGCTTTGACCTCATCAGTGAATTAATCTGTTTGATGGATTAATCATTGATAGTTGAGTGGACTACTGAGAGAGAGGTCCTGTTTGGAGGAAGCAGATTACTGGGGACATACGGTGGAATGAATTTGATCTCTCTGTTTTCTAGATGCTCGGGGCTGAGCATATTTCCTCCATCACATCTTTCTGCCATGATGTTCTGCTGTACCACAGGACCAGAGAAATTAAGCCTGCCAACCATAGACTGAAACCTTGGAAACCACAGTCAAAACAAACTTTTCCTCCTCTAAGTTGTTCTTGCCAGGTATTTTGGTCATAGTGACACAAAGTTGACTAACAGAATACTTTTCCCTGGATATGACGGGGTATCATTTTACTACTCTTTTGTCCTACTCATTTACTGAATCAACAACTTTTTAAAATGTGTCTCCCTTCATAACTGTCCATCCACACTGGATCATGCCAGGACCAGGTTCCAGCATCTGCTCACCTGCCTCAAACTTCTGTAAATAGTAGATATGCCCTGCTGAAATTTGACACAAGATCACAAAGTTGATTTTTTGTTTGTTTGTTTTTTGTTTTGTGGTCTAGTTACATTTTTTTTCAGGGAAACATTGGCACAAATTGAGTTGTTTTTATCCCAGTTTACAGATTTTGTGGAAATATAAATTCTGCACATGGACTAAATCCAAGTATTCATCTTCCCTGTCCAATTATAAAGTTAATCATTATGCTTTCAGGCACATGAATTATGAAAAGCAGTTTCTCTTCTCTTGGCTTTGTTTTTCACAGCTATCAAAGAGGAAACATCACTTGACATTTTGTCTAGTGTGATGGAGATCTGCACATCAACACAGGAAGAATGTGGCTAGTAGAGGGAGAGATGAAGGATGTATAAAGGGTATATTGAGTGTATGAAGTCCATACACTTAATCAAGATATTAGTATTCACTCATTATTAACAGGCAATATAATATAGTTAAAGAGAAATAGTGAAGATGGTCAGGGCAGATCAACATAGAGTTTTCTGTGTAGATACTTATTGTTCCATGAATGCTGTTTGCATAAGTCTTTCTGATATTGTGAGTGTACCTGGGCTGAGACCTTTAAATTCCCATTTCCCAAGACTGTTTTTTGTCTGCTTGATTCTTTTTTCATTGTCATTTTTCCTTTACTGAATGAGAAACATACAGTCACTTACTTAGAACATCTTTTTCAATTCATCTTACTCAAGAACTAGAAAATAGTATATATATGAACTTAATTAATTACATCCTAGGTACTATATATTTTTACATATATTATAAATGTGTGTGCATATATATGTATATGTATATGTTAGTGTCTATTGTTTTAAAAATTATACAAAAAGGACCCATTTTTAATCTTATTATTTGTGGAATTGGATGAAAGCTATGTGAGCTATATATTTTTATGCTCCCCATTAGTGTTGTGTGATGAAGAACTGTGGTAGTTTGGATTATTATTCAGCAAATAATTATTTCCACCTCTCAACCTACATGGGAGTTGCATATTTCTGTATCCCATTAGTTTTGTACTTGGCAATATTTCTTTATTTGGCCAATGAAATATGGGAATTAAGACACAGCATGTCTTTTTACTTGTACCTCTGCGAACATTTGACTTCAGTTATAAAAACAATGTGCTAAAAGTAATTGCTGCTCCTTCTGTGTGAGTCCTAGGATAAGATGTGCTCCTATGTGGCCCTAGACAAATTACAGAACCTCAGCCTGGAGTGGTACCTCTGTAGAAGGCTTGGAAACCCACACTAGCCAGAGCTACCTCACTTGATCTTAGGACTGTGTATACAAGAATAAATGTTTTTGTTTGTACATCATTTGGTTTTAGGTGTCTTTATAGGCAGCATTATTATGATTACTATTTTGAGGCAAGGAGGATGACTTTATTAAAGAAGGCACTGAGGACAGTTGACTAAAGTCTATCTTGCTCCTTGAGACCAACAAGGATTATTTTCCTGAAGACCTTTCCTCTCCCTCCTTTCCTCCCTTCCCCATCTTCTTGCTCCATTCTACTACCCTCCTTTCTATTATTGTTATTGTTATTTAATTAGTGCATTATAACTCTCTCTCTCTCTCTCTCTCTCTCTCTCTCTCCATATATATATATATATATATATATATATATATATATATACACATATACATACATATACATATACATATATATGCAGGATTTATTGTGGTATATTTGTTATTCATTCATAGATATATACAGCATGATTATGGCAATATTTGAAATAGAAATTAGTACCCAGAATTGGGATACTAACAGCAAAATTCTAAAATATTTGGCAATAGCTTAGAGACCATCTGGAAAGTAGCAGAAAAACTGCTCTAAGAGATGGAGAAATGGTAATCAATTTTTATAAAAAGCTAGTAAAGTAGAAAAATAATTAGTAAAATTGCCATTAGTAAATATCCTGGAAGAAAGAAAAAGATGTTTGCAATAAGCTTCATGGTGAGGGAATTTCAAGGGAAAACTAAAAATGTGAGCTGGTGCTTCAAGAGACAGATGAGTCCAGGAATGAACTGGCTGAACAAGCAGAAAACAAAAGAAGAAGAAGAAACAGGTAAAGGAAAGTCCCCTAAGTTCTTAAACTTTTAAGATTGGATAAAGAAATTCTCATCAAATTAAAGGTGTTCATTATAATCCATTTAGCTGGAGTTGGGGAGACTGAGAGCTTTGGGATGTGGCCCTATTGGAGAGTAAAAGGAAAGGCAATTGAGTACAGGGCAACAATCCATGGAAGGCAATGGACTGAAGAGAAAGAACATCCTTTTCCCAGACCTGAGGTATCTGGAAGCCTGTGCTCAGAGGACATAGAGTTTCTGTGAATCCCGGATTGCTGTGTGCTGCTGCTTCTTTTTGAAAAGGAAGGTTTGTTGTCTTCTTTTTGTATTGTACCAGTGTGCGTTGGCCGTACACTTGCAGGGCACTTGCCTTTTTAGTTTTTTGACCTCTTCTTCAGGTTCTAGCTCCAGATCCCTCGTACATCGCAAGATCCTGATTTTGATACCAAATTGGGTAAAATTTCCAGGCACCTTAGGTTGAGGGGGTATGTATTTTGCATGAAGGAGAGATATGAACAATTCTAACAGAGAAAAATCACTGACATTATTATTGGCTCTTTTCCATCCTTCTCTAGTAGTATTATGTAACCATTTCTGATTAGCCTTGGCCCTTTGACTTGACTTATTCAATATGATGTTAGCAGCCATGATGAAAGTAGAGGCTTGGAACATGTTTGTGTGGTTGTATTCATTCTCTTGTGCTTCTACTATTGCCACAAGAAGAATATGCCCCGCATCACTTGGTAGTTACAGAAGAGAGAGAGACACATGATCATTTAAGACTAACCAAGTAAGCCAATTAGCTTACTCACATAAGTCGGAGCAAGAAATAAATGCTCAGTATTGCATGCCAGAGTTGAAATGATTTGTTGTATGGCATCATCATTACCATAGGGGACTGAGAAAAGGATACTGTGAAAACCTTGAAAAGTTTTTAACACCTAGATCACTATGGAAAGTTCTATGAAAGTAATGGTAAGTTCCACAGTCTATTGATTTTTAAAATATATCAGTGAATGGAGTTATGAAATGAATATGAAGTCACATAAACCAGAGGACATTTATGTTATGCAAATATCAGAAGATTTGAAAAGAAGATAATGTATATGTATGTATTTGTCTCATTTTGATCACGAAAGAAGGACCAGTTTACCCATTCTGATCAAGAAAGAAGACCAAAATGAGCATATTATGACTTTGATATAGAAAAAAAAATGATAAAAATCAAGATTAATGATGTACATGGAGAAATAAATTATATCTAATTCTTTTCTAGGAAAAATATTTTTGATGCATTTAAAATAGTCTTATGAATGCTGCTGAGAATTTCACTATATTTCTTGAGATATTTGGACAATTTCATTCCAGTTTGAGTATTGATCACTGAATTCATTAATTCATGTCTGACCATTACTACCTAGTAAAGCAACGACTTCATTTTCTAACATAGTAACGTAGCTCATTTCTTTGGTTAGACCAGATAGAGGTTTTTAAAATTGAAATGAGTACATCTCTGCCATTGGATGCATGCAAGTAGTATTTAGATGAACTTTTATTGTGAATGATGTATTATCATGTATGAATAGATTTCTGCATTATCATGTATGAATGTTTACAAATCCTCTCAAAACCTTACTATTTTAAAAATTTTTTAAGTTATACATGGACACAATATCTTTATTTTGTTTATTTATATTTATGTGGATTGATTCCAGGGTCTCACACATGCCAGGCGAGTGCTCTACCACTAAGCCACAACCCCAGCCCTCAAAACCTTACTTCTATTGAAAAAAAAATCAATTCAATCAATGAATGTTGGAAAAATTTATGAACTCACTTGAGTAGTAATATATTGAGTGACCATCGTAAAATATCAGGGTTTTCTTCTTGAAATTTTATCAAGATACAAAATGCCTATAAATAATTTAGAAAAATTATTTGACATGCCTAATTGCAAAGCTACTTTATTTTTCATTTAGTATTCATTGGGCAATTAAGATGAGTATGCAGGATACAAAATAAGTAATTCCTCTTCTACTTCAAAGATCTTTCAGTTTAGTGGGAAAAGACAAAAATAAATGAACAATCACTGGTGATCACTGGATGGCTGAGGTTTATGTGCTTACTCATTTGTGCCTTTTGAATTATGAACTCTGTTTATTCATATTTTGGGTGGAAGAAGACCTAATCAACAGAATAGAAATTGAATCTCCTCCTGTACATACTTCTATAACAGACTGGCAATTTGACTTGGGATGTATTTTCTTTCTCAGATCTTATTCTTTTTGTTCTTTTTAGGGATTTTTTCCCACCAATTTGTTTTATGTACTTGGTTCTTATTTTCTATTACTTTATCTATTGGCTAGTGACTTTACTTCACAATTTGTCTTCTGATTTCTTCTTTTTGTGTTGTATACCAACTCTGACTGAAGTGGATTCATGCCTATGCTTTGATGGACATACCTTCCATGTTACCTATTGACGAATTACACCTGAGTCCCCTTCTATAGCCCTTAGTCAAAAGGGGCTACTTTTCCCAAGTCTTTCCTCTTTTCTGGAGTAGGCAATATCCTAAGCTTAATTAGTAGATGTTAACAAATCTTGCCCCTTGTGGCACAATTCAGGAGAATTCTTCAGTGTCATTCCAGATCATGGAAATGGTTGATAACTTTATTGCAACTTCATCCCAATTAAAATTCTTTCTCTGCTCAATCCTGTTTCCTTTATTCTCCCATAGGTGTCATTTCCACCAGCACATCCCACTTAACCTTCCACACATAAATCTATGTCTCAGCCTCTGATTCTTGGGGAACCTGAGCTATGACAATTGGTAACAAGAAGGGCTGAAGGATGTTGATTTGCAATTAGGCTTTGGGAAGGGTTAACTGCCTGCTGGTTGTGCACAAATATGAAAGTAACTGGAGTTTGTATAGCACCTGGAATTCTAAAGTAAGTGCTAAAACTTTTACTAGAGTGGAAGTGGTATGGGATGTCAGTGTAAGAGACTACCTTATGCAGTACTGTTGTAGGTGTTTGTGCAGTTCAGTGGAAGTAGAAATTAAAGAATTTAATTTCTTTAATTGAAAGCATTAAAAGAAGCATTAATAGAAGCATTAAAGAAACTCTCATCTCCTGCAGCTGCAGGGCAGAGAAAGCTTTGGATTGGTCCAAAGACTTATAAAATTATAAGAGTAGAAAAGCTGCAGAAAAATTGATAAGATAAATAATACTCAGGCCAGCAAATCTTACAGACAGAAGCAAAGTCTTGAGTGGGAAAGAATGGGAAACTTGAGAACTGGAATAGAAAAAACTGGGTCAACACAATTCATGGAAGTCTAGATTCTTCTGAGCTCTCTGGGTTTGCAAAGGGTATCCCACTCCTCTCTTTGAAAGGCTTGCATTATTCACTTGTATACCAATATGTAGGGCATTTGGACTTTGGAGGGACCAAGTTCCCTTGCTCTAGGGTTTATTTTTATTTCCTCACCTGGCCACTAGATTAGTAAATATAGTATACCCTGTCTAGCATAGTGCTAGATCTGCATAGAGAGAAGAGATGGCCAGTTCTGCTAATCTGTACCAGCAGAAGCCCACAGACATGTACATAGGATAAAATCCTGAGGGTGCAGGGTCAGGGAAGGGTGGGGGGAAGAGCAGCTTCTGATGATCTGGGGTTTGGCATGCTAATACAAACTCTAGAAAATTGTGTTAAATTCTGCTAGAATGATGAGTGGAGGCTTGGAAAAAATGACATTTTGCAAAGTAGACACAATAACTCAGCCGTGGTAGATGGTTGGAAAAGAGAGCTAAAGGAAACATTTTAAAACAATATATGATGAAGAGCTGGAAGATCTATCAGCTACTTACACTCTGTGGGACAGACTAGAGGGCTTCAGCAACATTGAGAAACCCAGAATGCTTCCTGTGGAGTGTAAGTGACTTGGGTAATTGGCCAGGAATCTCTACATAGTCTGGGGAAAAATCATGTGGATCCCTCTGTAGGAGGGGAAGCAAAGCAGGAGAAATATTTTAAAACCCCCACTAGAGAGACACCATCACATAAGAAGCACTAAACAGCTCAGGAGAGAGAGAATCACTTGAATATCTGATGTCAGCTAGATTCTTTCATCAGCCAATCACTGTGCTGGTTCCATGGGTCCATATACTTGGAGGTTAAACGTAAGTAAAATAGCATAGGTACCAACTAATCAAATCTGTCATAGCTACTACTTTTGGTGTCTGTCCACAGTGGCTGATGTTATTAGAGAGACTAATGCAAAGCCCTACTATAGGGCCATTTTTTTTTTCCAGAAAGGATCAATCCCTTTGAGGCAGAATTCATTATACTGGATTTGCTCCATTTGGGAGCTAGCAGTAATTCAACCTGATGAAAATTAACACAAATTCTAGGTATTAATTTTCCTTTCCTGACTGCAAGTTCTCAGTCAATATAACCTTTCAAGTGCTGAGAGTATGATTCATCAATATGGTATCCCACCTGACTATGAAAGAGGTATGGTGGTCAGTATATGGATATGGTAATATAACTCCTGGAATTTCTTTTTTAAAATATATTAGTTCTAATCAGTTATACTTGATAGTAGAAAGCTCTTTGATTCACTGTTCACAAATGGAGCAGAATTTTTCACTTCTCTGTTTGTGCATGAAGTAGAGTCACAACATTCATGCAATCACACATGTGCCTAGGGTAATGAGGTCTGTCTCATTCCAACATCTTTCCTACCCCTATGTCTCTAACCCGCCTCCCTTTTGCCCCATCTGAAGTTCCTTCATTTATCCCATGCCCGCTGCTACACACACACATATAGATTAGCATTCACTTATCAGAGAAAATATTTGGCCCCTGTTTTTTTTGAGATTGGCTTATTTTGCTTAGCATGATATTCTCCAATTCCATCCATTTACCTGCAAATGCCATAATTTTATTCTCTTTTAATAATCAGTAATATTACATTGTGTATCTGTACCACAGTTTCTTTATCCATTCATCTATTGAACAGCATCTAGGTTGCTTCCACAGTTTAGCAATTGTGAATTGTGCTGCTATAAACATTAAAGTGGCTGTGTTATATAGTACGTTATTTTTAAGTCTTTAGTGTATAGACCAAGGAGTGGGAAAGCTGGGTTAAATGGTGGTTCCATTCCATGTTTTCTAAGAAATCTCCATACTGCTTTCCATATTGGTTGCATCAATTTGCAGTCCCACCAGCAATGTATGAGTGTGCCTTTTCCCCCACATCCTCACCAACACTTACTGTTGCTTGTATTCTTTATAACTGCCATTCAAAAATCTTAAGAGTAGTTTTGATTTGCATTTCTTTATATTAGAGATGTTGAACCTTTTTTCATATATTTATTGGTAGATTGTATTTTTTCTTCTGAAAAGTTTAGCTCCTTAGCCCATTTATTGATTGGCTAATAGCATCTTCACTTCATTGACTGTTTCTTTGGCTGAGAAGAAGCTTTTTAGTTTGAATCCATCCCATTTATTAATTCTTGATTTTATTTCTTGTGCTTTAGGAGTCTTATTAAGGAAGTTGGGGCCTAATCTGACATGATGAAGATTTGGGCCTACTTTTTCTTCTATTAGGCATAGGGTCTCTTGTCTAATTCCTAGGTCCTTGCTCCACTTGGAGTTGAGTTTTGTACATGGTGAAAGATAGGGATTTATTTTCATTTTGCTGCATATGGATTTCAAGTTTTTCTAACACCATGTGTTGAAGAAGCTATCTTTTCTGAAATATGCATTTTGGATGCCTTTGTCTAGTATGAGATAACTGTATTTATGTGAGTTTGTCTCTGTGTCTTCTATTCTGTACCATTGGTCACATGTCTATTTTGGTGCCAATACCATGCCTTTTTTATTACTATAGCTTTTTTAGTATAGTTTAAATTCTGGTATTATGATGCCTCCTGCTTCACTCCTTTTGCTAAGGATTGTTTTGGCTATTCTGGGTCTCTTTCCAAATAAATTTTATGATTGATTTTTCTATTTCTATAAGGAATGACATTGGAATTTTAATTGGAATCACATTGAATCTGTATAGTATTTTATGTATTATGGCCATCTTGTCAATATTGATTCTGCCTATCCAAAAGAATGAGAGATCTTTTCATCTTCTAAGGTATTCTTCAACTACTTTCTTTAGTGTTCTATAGTTTTCTTTGTAGAGGTCTTTCACCTCTCTTGTTAGATTGATTCCAAAGTATTTTTTTTTTGAAGCTATTGTGAATGAAGTAGTTTTCCTAATTTCTCTTTCAGAGGATTCATCACTAATGTATAGAAATATGTTCGATTTATGGGTACTAATTTTATATCCTGCTATTTTGCTGAGATAATTTATTAATTCTAGAAGTTTTCTGGTGAAATTTTTTGGATCCTCTAAGTATAGAATTATGTTGCTAGAAAATAATAGTTGTTTGTGTTATCCATATCCATTTAATTTCTTTCTTCTCTCTGATTGCTCTGGCTAGAGTTTCAAGGACTATGTTGAGTAGATATGGTGAAAGAGGGCATCCCTGTCTTGTTCCTGTTTAGCGGGAATGCTTCCAATTTTTCTCCATTTAGAATGATGTTGGCCTTGGGTTTAGCATAGATAGCTTTTACAATGTTGAGGTATATTCCTAATATCCCTAGTTTTTCTAATGTTTTGAACATGAAGCCTTGCTGTGATTTGTCAAATGCTTTTTCTGCATCAATTGATATAATCATGATTCTTATCTTTAAGTCTATTGATGTGATGGATTACATTTATTGATTTCTGTATGTTGAACCAACCTCGCATCCCTGGAATGAACCCCACTTGATCAGGGTGCACTATTTTTTAAAATATCATTTTGTATGCAATTTGCCAAAATTTTAATGAGAATTGTTGCATCTATGTTTATCAGGGATATTGGTCTGAAATTTTCTTTCTTTGATGTGTCTCTGTCTCATTTTGATATCAGAGTAATACTAGCTTTGTAGAATGAGTTTGGAAGGGTTCCCTCATTTTCTGTTTCATGGAATAATTTGAGGAGTATCAGTATTAATTCTTCTTTGTAGGTCTTAGAAAACTGCAACTGAGAATCTTACTGGTCCTGGACTTTTCTTGGTTAGTAGGCTTTGAAGGCATCTTCTATTTCATTGCTTGAAATTGATCTGTTTAAGTAGTACATGTCCTCCTTGTTCAGTTTGGGTAGGTCATATTCCTCTAGAAATTTGTTGATGTCTTTGAGGTTTTCTGTTTTAGTGGAGTACAGATTTTCAAAATAGTTTCTAATTATCTTCTGTATTTCAATAGTGTATGTTGTGATATTTTCTTTTTCATCACAAATTTTAGTAATATGAATTTTCTCTCTTCTTTTTGTTAGGGTAGCTAAGTCTTTGTTAATATTATTTATTTTTTCAAAGAATCAGCTTTTTGCTTTGTTAGATTTTTGAATTGTTTCAATTTCATTGATTTCAGCCCTAATTTTAATTATTTTCTGTCTTCTACCTATTTTGGTGTTGATTTGTTCCTCTTTTTCTAGGGCTTTGAGATGTAATGCCAGGTCATTTTTGTATTGCCTTTTTCTTCTTTTAATGAATGAGCTTAATGCAATGAACTTTAGTACTGCCTTCATAATGTCCTATGTATTTTGATATGTTGTATTGGAGTTCTCATTTACCTTTAAGAAAAATTTTTTTATCTTCTCCCTGATGTCTCCTGTTATCCATGTGTCATTCAATAGCATATTAGTTAGTCTCCAGGTGTTAGAGTAGCTTCTCTTTTTTATTTTATAATTAATTTCTAATTTCATTTCATTATGGACAGATAGAATGCAGGGTACCAGCTCTACTTTTTTTTTGTATTTGCTAAAACTTGTTTTGTGGCATGACATGTGCTGCTGAAAAAAAAAAGTGTATTCGCTTAATGATGGATGGGTTAGTCTATATATGTCTGTTAAGTCAAAACTATTGACTTTTTTATTGAATTTTATACTTTCTTTAGTTTTTTTTTTTTTTTTTTTTTTAGAGATCTATCCAGTGGTGAGAGAGGTGTGTTAAAGTCACCCAGTATTATTGTGTTATAGCCTATTTGATTCTTGAAGTTGAGAAGGGTTTGTTTGATATAATAGATGCCCCCTTGTTTGAGGCATAGATATTTAGAAGTGTTAGGTATTATTGACATATGATTCCCTTAAGTAGTATGAAATGACCTTCATTATCCCTTTTCATTAACTTCGGTTTGAAGTCCACTTTATCTGATATGAGAGCAGAAAACCCTGCTCCTTTATGGGGTCCATGTTAGTGATATATTTTTCCTCATCCTTTCATCTTCAGTCAGTGGATGTCTTTTCCTGTGGTATGAGTCTCTTGAAGGCAGCATGTTGTTGGGTCTTTTTAAAAAAATCCAATCTTCCAGTCTCTGTCTTTTAATTGATGAGTTTATGCCATTGACATTGAGGTTTATAATTGAGACATGGTTTGTATTACCAGTCATTTTGGTTTATTTTTGATCTTTAACTTTACTTTGTTTCTCCTTTGATTCACCTTGCCTTTAGTATAGTTCTTCTCTTAGCAAATTTTCATTGTTGATTTTCATTTCTTCCTCATGGAATATTTTGTCAAGAATGTTCTGTAGTGCAGGCTTTCTTGCTGTAATTCTTTTAACTTTTGTTTATCATGGAAGATTTTTATTTCATCATCAAATCTGAAGCTTAATTTTGCTGGATATAAGATTCTTGGTTGGCATACATTTTCTTTCAGCCCTTGGTATGTGTTGTTTCAGGATGTCTTGGCTTTGAGGGTCTGGCTTGAAAAAAATCTGAGATCCAAATTGGTCTTCCCCTATATGTAATCTGATTTCTCTCTCTTGTGGCCTTTAAAGTTCTATCCTTATTCTGTATGCTTTTTTTCATTACAATGTGTCTTGGTGTAAATCTGTTGTAATTTTGTACATTTGGTGTCCTGTAAACTTCTTGTATTTTGATTTTCCAATGCATTCTTCATGTTTGGGGAATTTTCCGATATTATTTCATTGAAGAGATTGTGCATTCTTTGGTTTGAATCTCTGTGCCTTCCTCTATCTCAATAAATCTTAGATTTGGTATTTTGATGTTATACCATAATTCTTGGATGTTCAGTTCATGGTTTCTTACCATCCTCACTGTATGGTCAACTTTAATTTTTAAGGTTATATATTTTGTCTTCATTGTCTGAGTCTCTGTCTTCCAAGTGATCTAGTCTGTTGGTGATGCTTTCTGTTGAGTTTTTTTATTTGATTTATTGTTTCTTTCATTTCAAGGATTTCTGTTTGTTTATTTGTTTTAGAATCTCTACCTCTTTCTTGAAGTAATCTTTTGCTACCTGTATTTGCTCTATTATCTCTTTGTTGGTGTGATGTATGGTTGCTTGTATTTGCTCTCTTATATGTGGTAGTGATCAATTTTTGCCTGCATTTTCTCACTTAGGTCATTTTTTAATTCTCAGATAATTTTAATTGTGTACATTATGAACTTCTTCTCTGACATTTCATCTACTGGGCTGCCAATGGATTCTATTGTTGTAGTATCTTGGTTTGTTTGAAGCACTTTCCTCACTAGTTTTATTCATATTGTCTAGGTGTCTTCCTCTCAGTGCAGATCTGAGGTATTGCAGCTTCTACCCTATAATCTTGTAGTGTCCCTGCAGGTTACCAATACCTCACCTTTAAGAGGAATATCAATGTTTACGGCACCCAATGCAACCTATATGCAGCCATAAATCAATTAGCTTCTATTTTGACATTTACAGTTTTGTAGCTATAAACCGAAATGATGACTTCAGTTATCTTCTACCATATAGCCAGTAGGTTTGCATAGGGGTTTACAGTTTCTAATTGTGTAGTAGGGTGGGTGTAGGCTGTGATGTTCATTAGGTAGGATGTGAGAATATAGAGGTATTAGTGAAAGGGTAATCAAAGGAAGATGGCTGTTAGCAGGAGAAAAAAATAGAGAGGAGACCTCATGCATGGCTCCCTGTTGCCTCTGCAACAGGATGGTGTCTGTTAGCACACCTAATAGAGATACCTCTGGTACACCCAGACTCACAGGTACCTTGGTGATGATTTTCCATGTTCTGGTTGGAAGCAGCCATGTCCCTAATTGGTGGCGGGAGTAGCATGAAACTTGTAGATAGGTTCATTTTGGGCATCCAGGTCCCAGTCAGTGTCCCACGGTGAAAGCTGTCCCAGCTAAAGATGGCAGAGGCAGCAGTGGAGATAGACCAAGATGGCAGTGGAGGTGGCATGGGGGGGCACATGTGGCGGGTCGGCCTCTCCAGGGTGGTGGGCTGTGTGGTGGGTCGGACCTCTCTCTGAGTAACCACTTGGAATTTCTGATTTGAGATTTGAAATAACCTTTGTTTATTTATTTATTTATTTTAGTTGTAGCTGGACACAATACCTTCACTTTATTTATTTCTATGTGGTACAGAGGATCGAACCCAGTGTCCTGCACACACTAGGTGAGCACTCTACTGCTGAGCCACAACCCCAGCCCTGAAATGACCTTTTGATAGAACATCAAATTCACTGTCTTGGACATAATGGTCTGCGAATCGATGCCTTTATGTGGTAAAATACGTGGGGCTGATAACAAAGAGTAAGAGGAGAGACTCTGCTTAAGATCACAACATACTTGTAACTTACTGAATTAGTATGCTGCAGAGAAACAGAAACAATAGAATCTACAAATAATTAGTGGAGCATTTTTAAATTGGCTTACACAATCAGAAACAGAATAGTGCCACAGCAGCTGTCTGCAGGCTGGAGTTGGAGAATCCAGTAGTTGCTCAGCCCAAAAGCTGAAAACCTGAGAATAACAGGGATTAATGATTCTGTCCCAGTCCAAAGCTGGACTGGAAGCTCCGTAGAGAGTTTCTGGTGCAAGTCTGAGTTCAAAGACTGAAGAATCTGGAGTCTTATGTCTGCAGGCGATGGCAGCTTAGGAAGTCAAGAGTGTGATGGGAGCAAGCTTCCCTCTTTTACTTCATGTTCTGTAGCGGCCTCTAGACTTTGGGACAGTGCGGCCCACAATCAGCATGGGCAGAGTAGGCAAATCTGCATGAGAATTGTCTTTGGAAACATGCTCGCAGACATACCCAGAAGTATGCTTTGCCAGTTTTCTAGGCGTCTCTAAATTCAGTCCAGTGGATAGCCAGAACTAATTGCTAGACTTACTTACACTAAACAACAAGCATATATCTTCTGACATTCAAATTTAATTGAGATATTGCAGTTTCAATTTCTGTCAACACTACAGAACCTCTGTTATTTACAACAATGTCAACCTTCCCCTCTGCCCAGTCTTGCTTTATTCACTCACTCATAGGTGTTATAACCATGAACTCTCTTTCCTAAATAACCTGCCCATTACAAATATCATATCAGGTTTTGTTTTTTTAAAAAAAATCTAACCTAAACTTCCAGATTTTCCTAATTTTTTTTTCATATTTCTGCCAAACTGGTTTTAACTCTCTGTGACTTTTTTCTGCAGGACATCAATGCATAGGCACCTTCTTCTGTCTCTTATAATCTTACCCCAAGAAGCAACATTCTTTTTCTCTTATTATAAATATAGACAGAACTTGAGCACAATCACAAATAAGTTTAAGTTAGACAGGATTAAAAGAAAATATTAGCTAGCTCGTACTTAAGCTTACTCTGATATTTTATTATAATTCTAACCAGTGTAGATGACTGTACCCAAGACTGTACACAGTGTCACACTTCAGGGCTGGGGAGGATCTCTGTCTTACTTTATGTAAATCTCTTGTTTTGCATACTTTATGAAGGATTTTCTTGGCAATGTATTTGCAATAAAATGAAAATGCTTTTACTGAAAAGAAAGAAAAGTCTTATTTTGATCTTAAATAATAGCCCCAATGCAATAATCTTTAAACTAATTTGAAATTAAAAGTTTTTCTTTTTTTGTTTGTTTGTTTGTTTTTAACCAAGACATTCTTAAACAGGTGAATAGTAAATGTAAGCTGCTGTGGAAAGAAGTGTTTCATAGTGAACCACAGGAGTATTGCAGCATCCATAATTACTGCCACGTAAAGAACATTTGGGTACGACTCAGATTTACAGTTTGCCTTAGATTTTCAAGCTTACCAAAAGAGCTCACTAACCTGCAGAGTTCACCTCCCCAGTGCATCTCAGGCATGTTGAAAACAATGTGAAGAGTCAGATGGAAGGCCCTTGTACTGCGAGGGCATGGAGTACTATACCTATGGCAAATACTTCCCAACATTAGTGGGTTGGGTTTATTGGATCTCTTTTAAGCACTGCACCTGTCCCCAACTTCAATGATGCTGTGTTTGGGTCTATTCAGAATAAAAGAAATGCTTTGCTCCCTACCTGATGTTCACAACTTTGGCTTTTGAATGGGTCAGCCTTAACCACTTTATATCTTACATCTTCTTCCTCGTGGGCTCTCCCTGTATCCTTTGCTTCTTTTCCCAGTCATTTCCTACACTTTTAATACACAAGTAAGCCTTTATCATCTTCTGACTCTGAGTTCTTTCCCAAATCCTCTTTGGGTCTTCTTTATATTCATTTTTTCACAAATATCCCTCAGGGTAATAGTTTTCCTAACTCAGATGAATACTATTGGAAAAATGAAGCTTTCTATGTTCAGGTCCTTTAAAAAACCTATCACCTTCTTCTTTGATTCTGCCCTCCTAGTGGAGGAAAAGGAAGTTCAAATTCCTGACAAGTAGTGGCAGAGTTAACTAAAAGTGGTACATTAAGTAGCCATTGTGAGTCCTTCAGTAATAATCTGTATGTTGGATAATTGTATGTGGACATAATGGATATTCTCTTCAATTTGAAATATAGTTTCAGCACAGACTAGAGTGTGTCAAGTATAATGTGACAACGATAAAAGCAGAGTTTAAAAGGACCGAAATGGGAGTATAGGAGAGATACATCATACCAATCATATATAGCTTTTTCTATTTTTTTCATACTTGTACCAAACTGGTTTTATCTCCCTGGGATCCCTCTGTGATATATATGGATATATATGAACATATCTGCTAACCTGTCACACACACACACACACTCACACGTATATGTAGGCTTTAATATTGCATATTAATGTTTTTACCTAGTTTATTGGCATTTCTGGCACTGGGACAGACTAGGTAAAAACCTAAATACTGAATTTGTAGTGGATACGATATGAAAACAACTCCTTAAATTTATAGCTGAGCTAGAAAGGTGACAAAAATCCACAGAGGTCAGAAACTACAAAGATGTATAACTTTGTGAAATTTACTAATTGCTGATGACAACACCTGCTCTGAGAGTATCTGCCAAAGGTCTGAAATCTTTGGATTTTAATAGGCCTTCTGAGAGGTAGAGCAGGCAATGCCCAGAGCCTGCACAACAAGAAAAGTCAGAAAAGGTTGCCTACAGAAAGCTGGGTATCTGCAAGATAACAAATTTGGTGAAAAGGTGAACTAGGAAAAAAGCTTCCTCTGGTACAGAAAGTCACAGTAAGGAAACTTACCCATGACAGTCTTTGCTCTGCATAGAAAAAAAGTCTCCTATGGAAGTACTTATGAAAAACTGTCACATACATAATTTTTTGCCTTGAATTTACTTACCTGTTTGCTTCAAAAATGCATTTAAAGTGGTCCAAGTTAGTTATGTACTAGATACTTGGTAGAAGCAAATATAAAAATTTCTCTGCAAAGCACAATTTAAATATGTTTAAGAGGATTTCTATAAATAAGTTTCCAAAAATTATGAATTGACTTTAAATTGTACTTTTGGCCATTATAAAAAAATAGGTTCTGGGCCTATTCTATTCTTACACCCTAAACAATTAAAGTTTATTATTATTCTCAAAATTTTTATAATCAAGTGAGTATAAAATAAGTTTCTTTGCAGAATGAAACTGGAACAAAGTATACTACAATTTGTATATGGCTTAAAAAATAGTATTATATAGTAATATATTAATAACAATAGTGAAATAATTGGGTACTAAACAATTATTGAGAATCTAATATCTAATATCCATTAGAATAAGAGCTTCATTATATATGTCAATGAAATTTTTTTCAATGACTTCATCTTTAGAAGCTAGTACATGGTTTGATAAATAGAAGAACTCAATAATATTTGCCAAATGAATGAGTAAACATGATAGGTGTATTTTTAGGAAAAAAGAGTTGGCATGGTCTGAGGAAACACATTATCTCCAGATTGTAATGGCTTAAAAAATTTAAAAAAAATGAAATACTCTTGATGAGTTCAGGTAACTGAAAAACAACTGTCATCTATATATTAATTCAGAAATCCAGGTTTCATAGGGAATACAGATCCATCACTTCACTTATGGGATTTTCTCTCTGATTAATATTGCAGAGGACATGAGAACTTAAGAGTTCTACTGTCATCTTTTTGCTATCTTAGTGGAAACATATGAAACTTCATTTCACATATAATTGGTCCAAATTAGCTGGATGAGTCCCCTTAAACTGCAAGGGATAATAAGGAGTATAGGAATAGAAACTGAATCCTTGGTCACCATCATTGTTTCTTTCTCCAGTCTTATTCAATGAAGGTTATTTGAATGAATAAATTAATGAATGAAAAAATGAAGATGGAATAGCTGAAACACGTTTAGAATAGCCCAGTGTCTGGCATTTGACATTACCAAAACTTCAGCTCACATATTTAAATAGACAAATGACTTGTTGTTTCCTCTTAAAGTTGGTTTCTAGGTTATTCAATCTTAGATTTTTCTTGTTTCAAATTTTTCAGTTCCTTTTCACTTTACAAGTACATAATGACAATGACATCTTTCATCAATAGATAACTGTCTTTAAAGACCTTCTCTACATGAATCATCTGCTTTAATGATGTTCACTTTCATCCTTTTGCATTCAGAGTCCATTATGAAATGTAATAACAGGAACTAAACAGCATCTGGGCTTCTTTGACGACTGTATTTAGAATGAAAGTCTACTCTGTAATTGCATTCTTTAGGTTTCAGATCAGTTTAAAAGAAGACTTTGAAACTCAGCTTCTTAAAGTCTTTGGACATAAAACAATTTGCATTTCTAGACAGAAAGCACCTGAAACATTTAGTCTTTTAATAATTAATTCATTTAAAAATGAAATCAACCATGTTTCCTAAGGAGAAATAAAAGAAGTAGTAGAGAGAAGGCCAGGGAGCAGGTAAGAATCATATATGTTGTAAAATGAAAGAAATGCTAATTGGACTGCTAGAACTAAAGTGAAGTCAGAGTGCTATGTTTAATTAAAAGGAAATTCAAACTTTCTTTTTTTGTTATGATTCTCATCATATTATGAAAGATTATCCAGTACGATGTTTCCAACTCTTTCTAATTCTCTTAAGGGTTATAATTTTTTATTTTCCATATTTCAAAAGACTTGATGGGTACTGTTACTTTTTCTCTAAAATAAGACACGTTAATGAATGAAATTATTTACTTTTGAATGTGGTTAGTGCTATTGTTTGGATATGGTTTGTCCCCTAAGGGCTCATAATTGGAGGTTTGGTCCTCAGAGTATCAATGTGAGAAGTGGTGGGATCTGATAGGGGGTCATTGGAGGCATTAAGGTAGGTTTCACAGGACCCTGATCTGACTCTGGCTTCTAATGTAGCCATGTGCTCTGTTCCCTTTTGTCCATGCTCTTGTCCGTGTGACACCATCTGCTGTGAGGTCCCCACCAGAGCTGAACTCCTGCCATTACCATGCCTCTAAATTTTCAGAATTATGAGTTGAATAAATTCATTTATTTTAAAAAAGTAGCCAGTTTCAGACATTTTGTTATAATAAGGGAAAATGGCCAGATATTGCTAGTCAGTGTAATGATATGGGCCAGCTGAGACTGAAGGAAAACAATGGGATGAACCATATTGATTAGGTTATAAATTCTAGTTTAATTGTATATAATCTGGGGTACCTGGCATAATTAATTTTAATGATCATACGTAACAGTTTAAGAGATTAGTGAGATGACATATATATAAAGTGTGTAACATATCCTAAGTGTTGACCTAACCATAAACTTTGAATTGAAAAAATAAAATCATAGCTAATGATTAAAAATATTAAAAAGTTCAAAAGTCTTTAAGTATAACTTCTATAGGAACAAGTAGTTAGTGATTTTCTTGATTGTTTAGAAAAAGTGATAATTCAATTCCGGTAGAGCAAAAAGTAATTTACAGCATTTTCCAAACTGAAAGTGAAAATGTGGGCATTTCAAAAGGCAGGACGTCAAGTATTGCAAAAACTATGGTCTGCAAGCAATGACCCTTTTAGAGAACATGAAAACAAACCAAAAAAAAAAAAAGTCTGAAATTAGAAAAGCTGTTAGAAAAGCCAGTGTCTCCCAAGCTTTTCCAGTATCTACATACAGCATTATTAAATACAACAGTATTTACATGCATGTAGATATGAAAGTATCTACATACAAAATTATTAGAATAAATTTAACTTCCTAATATAACATTTTGCCTTGTTTGTCATTGAATATTCAGATATTCCTAGGCATATTACCTACAGGTATATGTGATGTTAAGACCTCTGAGATGAATTTCTTGTAGGGATAGCCTGACATAAGCTCAACAGGCATTAGTTTCTCAACAATTTACATAATAATTTCACAATTTATGGTGCTGTAGTTAATAAATGTATTTTATTTAATTAAGAATGTAAAAAAAAAAGAAAAAGAAACAAAACACCTGAGAAAGCCCAGTTCATATCCACAGATGCTGATGGAGGATAAACCTCTGTTTTGGATCACCACCTCCTGGAGGCCTGGGACAGAACAGTGAAGAGCCTAGTGCTGGTGGAGGGCAGCCTGCATATTTCTTGGATTCATGAAATGAAGCAGGGGAAGGAACTTCAAAGGCAAGTGTATTAATATCCTAGGGCTACCATGACAGCGTACCACAAACTGGGAGGTTAGGAAGATAGACGCTTGTTGTCCCACAGTTCTGGAGGTTAGAAGTCTACAGTTGGTGCTTGGCTGGGTCATGCTCCCTCTGAAGTTACCAGGGAGAAATCGGTGTCAGGACTTTCTCACCACTGCAGAGCTATAGGTGTTCCTTGGCTTGTAGAAGTCCTTCTTCCCCCTGCGCCTCTTCCTATCAACTTCCCTCTGTGCAGGTCTGTCTCTTCATGTGACTTACATTTTTAAACTAAGAACAGCAGTCATTAGACTAGGGGCCCACTCTGCCTCAGAACACATCATAGTAACTTTTTTTTGACTCTTCAAATATTTGTAGGCATATCACCTACAGGCATATGTGATGTTATGACCTCTGAAATGAATTTCTTGTAGAGATAGCTTGACACATAGTAGGTGCTTCATAGGCATTTGTTTCTAAAGGATTTACATAATAATTTCATAATTTATAGTGCTACAGTTAATAAAGGTACTTTATTTAATAAAATAATATATAAAAAAGAAACACATGATGTAACCCATTTGATATCCACAGAATAATTATATCTGCACCAATTCTATTTCCATATTAAGTCATGTTCTGAGGCACTGGAGCTTAGAATTTCAACATAAAAATTTTTAAGGACACAATTCAGTCTATGATAGTGTATTTACAATGAGAGAGTTAAAAAATATAGGCAATGATATAGAACTGGAGGCATCTTTATCATTCAAATAACATTGTTCTCTTACTTGCCCTGTAATGACAATGAACTAAGAAAACTTGCCTGAAGTCGTTCTGTTACCTACAGAGTCAGGCCAAATCTTGGGTGTTGATAATCTCGGTACATATTATACTAACCTTTGGTTCTTAGTGATGCAAGTTCGTGCATAAGTGCTAAACAAGGATGCCACTAGAGATCCTAACACAATTACTAAGCTGAAAGGGACAAACTCAATACCACCACCCATGGTGGTATGACCAACAGGGCTGAAATAAATTCATCATCTTCTGCCCATACTATATCTTGTATCCCTCTTATCATGAAGCATGATCTGTAAGAAGCATGAATTATAAGAGAAATAAACGAATAATGTTAAATAACTATAGAAATTGCTTTTTAAACAGTAGCAAGTATACTCTCACTTTTGTTTTCTATTCAGAGGTCAGGAGTTTTAGGATTTCCTCTAATGGTAATCATACTTAGATTGTGTGTGTGTGTGTGTGTTGTATTTGGTAATGGGCTTGAACCCAAGGGTGTTCTACCACAGAGCTACATATCCAGCCCTTCTAATTTTTTATTTTGAGACAAGGTTTCACTAAGTTGCCCAGGCTGGCCTTGAACTTGTAATTCTCCTGTCTCAACTTCTCAAATAGCCAGAATTACTGTGCCACGGTGGCTAGATGTAATGTAAATTTTGGATTCATTATTTCTTTCAAGATCATCTACCATGAATGCATAGCATTTGTTTTATTTCCCATTGATTGCTAAGCTGCTTTATTTTTCTAATGAAAAGGTCAAACTCATTTTACTCTAATATTACCTATATCATTGTGTTTTATTGTTAGTCTTGGTAAAAAAAAAAAAAAAACAACTTCAACCTCATTCTTTTTTCCTAGGGTGAATGGCAGTGGAAAGTGATACTTCCAGGGTCAAGACTGAATAAACAGATGGTTTGTTTGACATAAGAAATCTTTTTCTTTGGCTTATTGTCATTTCCTTTAATCTATTATTATTGTTGTTGATGCTATTATTTTTCTATCAGGTTATCCTTGGGCCTGGTTTTCAGACCCCATGTAACACCTGACTAATAGGATATGGCAATACTTTCTTCATCTGTAAAATGTACACACCTGTCATATTTATTCATATTTGTCCTTTTTCCCCATCATGTGGGCTAAGATTATTTCTACCATTTTTTCATTTTATGAACATGATGTGCATGCTACTTTTCAAACATATTATAAATTACATGAGTAGAACTCTTGAGTTATAGAATATGTAAATGTTCAGCTTTACAAGAAAACGCCAACTTTTTTTTTTCAAAATTTGTGAATTAATATACACTTCTACCCATAATGCACATGCCTTCCAACTCTTAAACTTGGCCTGTAAAGTAGAAAGAAATGATTTCCCTTTGCCTGGTTTGCATTGACTTAATTGCTACTGAGGTTAAGCACCCCTTTAAGTATTTATTAACCCTTGAGTATCCTGTTAGGATACATGTCTTTTCCTGTTTTTTTTTTTTTGTGTGTGTGTGGGTTGTTCTTGTTGCTTTTATGATTATACTTACAGCATTCAAAATTAAAAAAAATCATTTTGGCATGAAATACAAATAAATGATGAACATGATAATAAATAAAAAATATACAGTTCAAATATACAGTTCAGGATGTTGATTACCTCCGGAGAGATTTCTTGGGGAAGACAGAGGAATTAAATAGGGGAAGGATATTTTTGTAGACACATTTGAGAATTACTATTCTTGTCATTGGATTGGATTGTGGGTTCATTGAGCGTTCACTATATTATTAAGCAAATGAATAATTTAAATAAGTAAATGAATGTGGTAAATCAAATAGGCCATTAAAAAGACAATAATGTTTCATGACACTAGACTAATAGATTAATCTAATCCCATATAACTAAGTTCAGTGGGAAAACATGGTTTAGTACTACAATGTATATGACATTTCAGGTAAAATATGAGGGAAAAAAAGAAATGATTTACTTGTGCAACATAGAAAATTATTTAAATAAATTGGCATGCAATTGCTGGGGTCTTAGTAGCACTCTCAAATGGGGCAATTAAGTAGAGATTTAAAAAGAGACTATTTTAAAAAATATGGGCCTGGTTAAAGAAATAACTTGGATGACTAAAGTTTCTTATGGTTAACAAAATGTAGAGGCTAGAACCCTTTATTACTCAAGGTTCAAAATGATGATCACGACTTCTTTATTCCACTCCTTGCTGATGTTCCCCTTATACTCTGAGTTTTCATTTACAGTCTGAACTGTAAGTATTTGAGATGTTTGGAGTTCCCGAAATAATTTCTGCAGGATTTTAATCTAGGGAGTCCCTGTCTTTAATGGATCTTCAGTGTTTTATTGATAACTATTATTGGACATACTGTACCAAGAGATACCTTAAAGAATTTTCTTGCTCAAAATGTAGTTCTCACTTGCCCCGTTGTGTGGCAGAAACGACATTTACTGTGGATTATTCTCTTCTTTGCCTATGGGTCAGGAGCAGGAGGACCCTGGTAGGCCTGAAAATAATCTTGGTTTCCAATTTATCAAAATAATGACCGTGTACCTTGGCAAATATATTTCATTTAGACAAAAGTCACAGGGAAGGAAGATAAAATTCCCTCCCATGGATTATTTGGTGTAACAGTGAGAACAGTTATTCTTTCCACACAGTCATTCTTATTTCAGTTTAGGAGGCTGGCCAGGATAGAGCACTAAACGCAATCTGTGGTTCTGTTTTGGTCCTGGACAATACTCTGCAATGTCTCTCTGTGATTATAGGAGTTGAGTGACTTTTTCAAAGCTCCAGTGGAATTTTCCACATGCCTTCTCAGATGGTCATTAAAGACTTCATTTCTCTCCCTCCCCCTCCTTTTTTCCTTTCTCTCTCCAACCCTCCCTTTACCTTCTTCCCTTCCTGCTTTACTTCCCTCTTCCTCTTGCTTTCTTTCTCTCTTTACTGTATATAAGATCTAATGCCACCAGTGGTTACTGGATGACCCGACAAGCTTTATAATTACTATTATTACCATAGCAATTAAGTGGCATAGCCACTTGATCTGCTAGCACCTTGTTCTCCTCTTGTAATTTATCCCATGTTACCAGCAGTGATAAGTGGTAATTATGATGCTATTTAATGCCACAAATGATTAATATCTCCTTTCCCCTTCAAAAAGGTGGACATTTTTAGAGTTTAACTTATGTTTTCTAAGATTGCTTCTGGTACTAGTTATTGTATCATTCAGATTCCCAGCAAGAAACAAAACATAAAGAATTGTTGGAGCAAATATTAAAAAAAAGAATAATTAAAATGTCATAAGAATGTATTAGTTCACTTTTTATTACTATAACATAATACATGAAGCAAGATAACTTGATAAAAAAAAGAGGTATATTTAGCTTACAGTTCTAAAGGTTCAAAGACATGACACAGGCACAAGCTCAGCTCTTATGAGGGCCTCAGGGTAAGTGGCAGAATAGATCTATGAGGAAGCAATCACTTCTGAAAACTGAGAGCCAGAGAGCAATAGGGTTCCCACAGTCCCTTCTTGAATACATGCCCCCACTGACAAAAGAACCTCCCAATTAGTCCCAACTCTTATAATTTTCATCACCTCTCACATTGCTACACAGGGATCAAGCCTCCTACACATTAACTTTTTTGGGAAAAACAACATCCAACCAATGATAGGCAGGTTAATGTCACCGCTGTTGACCGGTGACAAGTCCTTGCTTCCCCAGTGTTGAAGAATAACACCAGAGAAGCACGCAGAGGCAAGGTCAGAGTGGAAAGTAGAGGCTTTATTAAAGGACAGCAGAAAAGACTTCTCCCGGAGGAAGAAGGGGACCCAAGAGATGGAATCCGTGGAAGTGAGGTTGTTTCCCCTTTTTATAGTTCTTTCAGTGAATGTAGGTGGGAAGGCCCGAAGGGTGGGACACAGATGGGGCAAAGAAGTAATCTTCATTAACATTTCTTTGCGATGGGCTCTGGGCCTTAGGCTTTTCCTGGACTTCATTAACATTCCAAGAGTTGTTCTGCTTTTCCCAGAATTCATTCTTAACATGGCCTCCATTTTGGATCTTACTCATAGTAGACCCAATTTACCTAACTACACTGACTACCTAACTTTAAATCTGGCTTCATTAAGGTGAATCAAACAGGAATGAAGAATCACTGTCTGGCTAGCAAAGAGTAAAGAACCATTAATATTCCTAAATTTGAATGGCCAAAGAGAGGAAGCAGTCACTGGAAGCCAAAGGTACTAAGGTGCTGGGAAAAGGCCAAGCAATTTACCCTCTGGCTTTAGGCTGAGAGACTCAGTCAACACTGAGATCTAATGGAGAGAAGCAGGAATCAGATCCCACTCTACTGGGGACTTTGGTCCCAGTCGGCTGTCCCACTGGTTGAACTCAACTGAAATCCAGAAGGCGAGAGCCCAGTGCATGAAGTCCATATGATCAGATTCCACAGACTACAGCTGGATGCAGAATGGTTTCAATATCCTCTATAGAGGCAACTGGAAAAAAAATTCCATCACACAAACTGAAAGAACTAATAGAACTTAATCACTAGGAAGGATGCTGGAGACAAGGATACCCTCCTAGATATGGAACTATTTGCATGTAATATATTCATAATATACAAATGGTCTACAAAATGAAGATGAATATAGGTAAGTGAACTAGAGAGCCTTAGAGAACAAACAGTAATACTGGAGGGGAGGACAAATGTCTAGTTGCACCAAGCAGTGATTTTTTTTTTTTTTATGCCATGTAGAGAGATTTGAGATGGATACAAAAAGGGTACCTTGAAAAAAAACAAGAAAACAAAAATATTTCTGACTGAAGCTCATTTCTTGATATTCTAAGCTGTCCACTTAGAGCATTACACCTATGTGTACACACACACACACACACACACTCACAGTGGGAGAGAGACAAGCAGGGAGGTGGTGAGAAAAGGAAGGCAGGGAGAGCTAAATTACTTTCAGAATAGGCAAAGAAAGGAAGAGAGGTTTGCCAAGAATTCTCCTAAAAAAAAAAAAAAAACCCTTAATTCACTCTTTAGTATATGAAATACATAAAAGCACATCATGAATTAACTAAAGAGAGATTGCTGAGGAGTTGGGGAGAGTTTGCCAAGTCCTGAATTTATGTTAAATTTTGTATACTATCTCATCATCTTTCTTTAACCTATTAAAAGCCATGTGCTATAAGTAGGTATTGCCTTTATCTTTTCACAATGAATAGGTTTAAACTCCAAGTAAAGCAAACAAATATATAAATAAAAAGCTGACTGCTAACTAATCTGTGTGAGGAAGGGGCCAATAAAAGCGCACTTGAAGACTGCATTTCACTCTTCAAGGAGACTTGGAGATTTCAGAACTGTAAGAGTAAAAACAGGGAACATCAGCTAATGAAGGAAAGGTAATCAGACCAAGACCCAGTCCATGAGATTGGTGGGAAGAAAGAATACAGAGAGGATCAGAACAAATGAATACCTTTTGGTTCACATTTTTGGTTCATAGTTTTCCCTTACAAATGTGTTATGGCAATCACTTAAATATTTTTTTTTAAGTTCAATTTTAGTTCTTGAATCCCTTTAGTGAAAGGCTGTTTCTTTTCCTTCTTTGAAGCCTGGTAATTCTTCGATTAAGATGCTAGTCTCGTTTCACAGTACTTATTTTTTATTTTTAACTAGTTTATAAAATGCACATTCTTATTCATTCTCCCAGCAAAGTTTGCCCCTCTATTTCTTCATTCGGAAGAGAAGTTATATGTTAGTCATTTCATTATTTTTCTTCCCTTTGGCATTAAGCCTTAAGAAATGTTTTTGAATTAATCTGAAAGGGAAGCTTCACACTTCATTAAGTAACTACACATTAAAAATAAATTTTCATTTTCTACTGCTGAATATAGACCAACACAAATCCTCCATTAGAAGTGAGACTCTTTCCTTAATTTCCAAGAACATCTATAAAGCTCACTATATCCTGGCTTTTATATTAAACACAGAGGCATTTTCTTTTCAAAATAGGAATGGATTTCTTCGTACTTTCTGTTTACTTTCAAAACCAGGCAGACTTATCTCCTTGTTTATTTATTATAATCTTTTTGCTCACCCAGTTCCAAACACAGGCAAGTACTAAGAAAAAATGTTCCTGTACTTTATTCACTTTATGTGTGTGTGTGTGTGTGTTGCTTTTTATTGCTATTGTCTTATTATGTGTAACATATTGACAAAATGACAAAAGAAATGGGCATGGTTCCTATCCTTAAGAAGTTTATAATCTTTATGTTGGCAATGTGATATCCCATAGTATTATTTTCCCAGCATAAATCTGTTTACTTTACAGCTTTTATCTTACATGATATCATTGCCTTCTTCCCCTGTGTTTAATCATAGGTCAGGCAAAATAATTTTTTGATGGTCATAATACATTTGAGGTAGCTGCTTTAAACAGATTAATCTCACAAAGCTAAAGCCATGTGCAAAAAAGTATTAGTCTGAACCCATTCCCTGAAACATGCATTTCTCAGCCTTAATCTTACTCAGGACACTGGCTTATGCACTCTGGCAGGATATTATGTTCTGCTTTCTCAGCTCCATCTCCCTGTCAGAGGAATGGAATCCTGTCTTTGCAAATGTTACTATGCAAAAACAGTGCTGTTTTACTACTCACTTTAACTCAGTTTTTTTCCCTCTTTTCAATTATAAAACCTCTTCTAATTGTTATTAATAAAGGGACTTCAGAACTTTCATCATGCAATTAAAAAAAGAAGAAAACATAAAACCCATTTTACCATTTAAAAGGAAAACAAGGTGATAAGTCAGTCCCAGTTTATTGGGCTTTCCTGGTTTTACCCTAGGAAGTTTCACATGTTCAAAAGCTCCTCAGACCCAGGCAAATGAAAATATTTGTCATGGTTTGGATAAGAGGCATCCCCCCAAAGCTCCTATGTTAATGAAGAATGTCTAAAGGGAAATTATTATGAGAGCTGTAACCTAATTAGTGGATTAATCCAGTTGATTAGGTAAGAATTTGAAAGGACAACTCTACTCCATGGTAACTGTTGATAGGTGGAGCACATGTCTGGAGGAAGTAGATCATGGGTGGGGGTGTGCCTTTGAGATTTATATTTTGTTGCTGGTGCCTCCATCTCTCTCTCTCTCTCTCTCTCTCTCTCTCTCTCTCTCTCTCTCCCCTTATTGAATGTTAACATTCACATATCAGAGACACATTTGGCCTTTGGATTTTTTGCCAGGCATTTTATTTGGTCGTCAGCAATGAATAATATCCTGTATCTGCCCCAAAGATGTAGCTCACTATATTATGCTTGATCGATGGCTCAGTCATGATCTCAGGGCTAATAGGAGCACGCTAATGACCTTGCCTGGTTATGTGCTGAAACACCTCTGTCTTACGGAGCTGCCTGAGTTCGCTTTGATTTTGTTTTGAAGTGTGGATGATAAGACAGGTTTTGTCCTGAGAAGAACCACCATTGTGGTTACTCTGGTTAAGCATGACGGCCAGTATGAGGCAAGGTAATAATAGGCAATTGTAATGTGTGTACTTTTTCTTTACATAAGACCTTTAAAAATGTTTATTAGAGGCTAATCAAAAATATATACGGGGTAATTTAGAGGCTTTCTTCTACAATAAAAGTCAGAGTTGGTGATGGTTACAAACCTATTCTGATGTTCTGAAATGGAAAGGATGCATAAGATACAGGCTTAAAGGAACTTGATATTATTTTCCTCTTTTCTTTTTCATGTGGCACATGAATTCTACTCCATACCAATTTTTCTCCCTGTGCACAGCTAAATTTTAAAATAAACAGCAAAACCTATTTTTCTGGCTTAGCTAACATGGAAACACCTAATCCTCTTAGTTTTCTTGATTTTGCAAACAAGGATTTGTGGGCATAAAATTTTTAAATACTGTAGTCATGTGGACTAGGTATTCATTTAATGGCCCCAAGTAAAACCTGTTAGAAAAGGAATGAATGATGTCCCTTAGAGTCATTTTCTTTGCTGATTTTCAGCCACAAGTTGAGCAACTTTTAATGGGAGCAGTAAATGCAGTCAGTTCACCTCTATAAGGAGGGAACAGTCACTTCACATTACTAGCTAATGCTCCGGTCAACTTTCTGACCTTTCCATTTTTAGCATGCATGGGGGGGGAGAGAGAGAGAGAGAGAGAGAGAGAGAGACAGAAGTTGACCGGATTAGACAAAGGAGAATGAAGGGAAGGGAGGGAAAATGGGAATAGGAATGACAGTAGAATGAATTGGACAGAACTTTCCTATGCTCACATATGAAAACATGACCTGTGAAACTCCACCTCATGTACAACCACAAGAACATGATCCTAATTAGAAGAAGCTATACTGCATGCCTGTACAATATGTCAAAATACACTCAACTGTTGTGTATATCTAAAAAGAACAAAAATAAATAAATAAAATGCCTGGCAAATAGTAGGCACTTGAGAAATACTTGTTGAATGCTGAATGAATGAATGCATCCTAAGGAAAAGACACTGAGTGGGCATTCCTCGGTAGGGTGGGTGGTGGGAGGTAGGCTGGCATCTCTCTGCCCACACCACCCACAATCTTGTCCTCTGGCCTCTTCTCTCCACCCACAGCTCCTTCCCTAAAGTATATTAGATGCACCAAAGTCACTCAGTTCAGCAAATTTTCACTAAGTGCCCTGACCGATGCTAAGTGCATAAGAGAGGGTACACTTCTTGGAGAATTAATGCGTTAGGGAGATGTCATAAATGTCCCCCCTTTGCAGTATGTGTTGGAGGTGGCTGCATTGTGATTTAAAAGGTTCTCCCTGTGCCAGGCACAGTGGTCACACCTGTAATCCCAGCAACTCAGGAGGCTGAGGCAAGAGGATCACCAAGTTCAAGGCCAGCCTAGGCAATTCTGCAAAACATTATCTCAAAATAATAATGGCCGGGGATGAGGCGCAGTGGTAGTATGACCCTGGGTTCAATTCCCAGTCACTCACACACACACACACACACACACACACAGGCTCCCCCTATTGAGGTTTGAGGTAAAGACCCCACTGAGCTGTGACAGTGCTAGGTGTCATCTCAAAAGAATATGATGATTCCTAATGTTAAATACCCTGAAAAGAGGCAGCTCCTCCAATCAGAAAAAAAAAAAAAAATAAATAAATAAAATATATATATATATATATATAAATTCCCTGTTTCATTGATTTTAGCTCTGATCTTAATTATTGCCTTCCTTCTACTTATTTTGGAATCGGTTTATTCTTGTTTTTCAAGGGCTTTGAGATGCATCATTAGTTTATTATCTGGGATTTTTCTGATTTTCTCATGTAGGCACTGATAGTTATAAACTTTCTTCTTAGAATGTCCTTCATAGTGTTCCAGAAGTTCTGGGTTCTGGTATGTTGTATCACTATTCTTGTTTGATTCTAAAAATTTAAAAATTTTTCCTCAGACTTCTTCTATAATCCATTCATCTTTTAAGAGTGTATTATTCAAGCTCCATATAGTTTTTTGATGTTGATTTGTAATTTCATTCCAATATTGTCAGATAAGATACTAGAAGTTATGTTAGGTATTTACTCAGTTGGCTTGTGGCCTGAACTGATCTGTTTTAGAGAAGGTTTCATGAGAAGCTGAGAAGAAAGTGAATTTGGCTGTTGTTATTGGATAGAATATTCTATAGCTGTCTGTTAAGTCTTTTATTTATAATAATTTTTAGGTTTGAAGAATCTTTACTGAATTTATATGTCAGAATGACCTGTCTATTGGTGAGAGAAGTATGTTGAAATCACTCAGTATTATTATACTAGTGTCTCTCTGAGTCAGTAAGTCACGTATCTTTTTTATGTAATTAGGTGCACCAATGTTTTTTTTTTTTTTAAGAGAGAGAGAGAGAAAAAGAGAGAGAANTATACATATATATATATATATAAATTACAAATATATATATATATATATATATATATATATATATATATATATATGTAATTTGAATATTTTACACTCCAGTTCCTTGCCATTTTCTTTCTCATAATCACACACACACACACACACACACACACATATATATATATATATATATAATGTTCATTCTTATTGTTGAATAAATATTGCAAGGATGTAAGCTTGCTTATCCACTTGTCTACTGAAGAACACTGAAATTTTTTCTAGGTTTTGGCTATGCATACATGCATATACTGTGAACACAACAACTGGTTATTTCTCTAGAGTAAACTTCTAGGAGTGGGTGGCTGAATCATAGGGTATGTGTTTAATTAAAAAAGTGACAAACTACTTTCATAATGGTTATATAATTTTTTATTTGTTGCCAGCAATGAATCAATATGTGTTGCTTTTTGTCTTTTCTAACTGGTTTTTGTTTTCTTTTACAATCTTCACCATTCTAACAGGTATATAGTACTAAAAGCAGTTTGACTTGCATTTCTGTGAAAGTGAATGATGTTGCCATCTTCATATGCTTCTTTGCTATCCTATGTGTACCCTAGTGGAGTGTCTGCCCATTTCTGGGGCCATAGTTGTTTGTTTACTTGTTGAGTTTTGAGGGTTCCTATATCTCGATCTAAGACTTTGGTCACCTATGTGATTTATGAATATTTTCTTCCGGTCTAAAATTCATGGGACTATTTTCAGTACTCTAGTCTGTTCCATTGATCTATGTGTCTGCCACTTTACCAGCATCACACTGTCTTTATTATTGTAGAGATCTCTAATTTTATTCTTCTTTCAAAACTGTTTCATATATTTATTTTCATTTCCTTTTTAAATACAATTTAAAATATATTTTTGTGTATCTACTAAAAGTCCTTGGAATTTTTAAACGAAATTCTGCTAATCTGTTGATTATTACCAGGGAATTGATACTTTAGGATATTGAGTCTTTAAATCCATGGAAGTTAAATATCTTTACAATTGTTTTAGGTTTTTAAATTCTTATTAGTATGTTTTGTAGTTTTGGCACATTCAACACATATTTTTTATGGATAAATTATTCAATATTTCCTTCTTTTAGATTTTTAGTAAAGATGGATATATATAGTACATGTTGAAAGATGTTCCCAATTGCTACTTTGAAGTCTTTTCTCCTAATAATCCCAGTATCTTTCTCATCTTGATGTCTGTTGATTGCCTTTTTCCTTACAAATTGTTTTTTAATATTATTAGTTCTAGTTCATAATAGCAGTTTGCATACAGTTTACTATTAAGATTTCCTTGGGAAAATATTCTCTTTTTCTCTTTGTCATGCTCCTTTTTCTCTTTCTCTGATGTCAAAAGATCTTTAGAGACAGGGCTGAGTTACTCAGGATCTTGGAGACTGTATATTCTCATCTCCTGAGCAATGTTCTTTTTTGTTTTCCTTTTTTGGCCTGATGATTGATGACCCTGACTATATTTTCCTCTGAATATAAAAGCTCAGTGTGGAATCCCTTGGCTTCATGAAACAAGAGGGGTAGCCCTTAGTTGTTCTGACTATACTTTTGCACTGGCTTGTGCATATTTGAGCCTGAGACATCTTCCATGTATCCTGTGTCCTGGCAGATTCCATAGTAGGCTTTATAGCTCTCAGGTCAATATTTATGCATCTTAGATAAATGAACCCACCTGATAAACATTTAATTCCAAAGCCTCCCTCTGCCTAATTTCAAGTATAGCATCAAGTTAATGTGGCCCTGCTGTAGGTCAGTACAGAAGCAAAGTAAAAAATGATGTCATTAGAAGATATTAAAGAGGAAAGTAGGACAAGCCTCCCTGGTGTCCTCAGTAATACCTGTAGTATAAGGTATGGCTCCTTTTCTTATCTGAAAAGAAAAGTCAGACAGACAAGCCTGAATATTTTACTCTCCAGTTCCTTGCCCTTTTCTTTCTCATAATCTTTTGAAATGAGAATAGAGCCTGGTTCCCCCCTTACTTATTTGGTCTCCATGTATATGAAATTCTGAGTCTCTCTCTTGATGTGTGTACTAGTGATCTATTGTTGCATAACATTGCTATCACCTACTAAGAAAATTAAAACAACACACATTTATTATCTCATAATTCCTGTGCACCAGGATTTCAAGTATAGCTTTCCTGGTTCTCATAAAGGCCTGGAGGTTATGGTCACATCTGAAAGTTGGCTGGGGAAGGAGTTACTCAGAACTCAGTAGGTTGCTGGCATCATTGAGTTCACTACATCTGTAAAAACTCAGGGCTTTAGTTTCTTGCTGCCAGATGGTGCCTTCAGCATCAAGAGGCCACCCTCAATTTTTTTCTGCATCGTGTTTCCCAGCATGAATACCTTTTTACTCCAACGTGGTTAAGAAGAGGGTGTCTCCAGCAACTTAGGCACTATAGTCTCACATAATGTAATCACATAATATCACACACGTAATTATATAAAACCCACCACTTCCACTGTATACTGTTTTAAGATTCAAGTCACAGGTCATGCTCACACTTAAGTAAAGGATCTCACTTAAGTGTAGAATGGGAAGGAGGTTAGGGCTATAGATGTCCACTTGAGAGTCTGTCCCTTTTGAAAAATAGCTTACACATCATTTTTTTAAGAAAAAAATCTGGGACAAGAGATTATTTTCTTGCTAGAAAACCCTATTTTTGAATGTGATAAACTCAATGTTATCAATAATATCTCAATATTATATCTCAATTTTCACAATTGTTTACTGTAATTCTAATCAGATATCCCAGAAAACCAAGTCAAAGATCACATATTCAAAACATTAAGATTGAAAATCACTGCTAAGAAAATACTGAAATTCATTTCTCATTTCACAAATTCACTCTAAAATCCCCAGACATAACTGGATATGAGATGCTGCAGTTTCACCTTTTTCTCCATTCACAACACCTTTTCTATTACCATGGGCTGGTGGAATCTCACACATCTTCAAAGGCCTTTGCAATGTGCCATTCCCAACTGGAACATACCTGAGCACTTCCAGGTACTGCTGCTCACCTTGGGAGAATTAGCCCATCTTGAGTGTTCCACAGCATCTGTTTCCACTTTTAGTAAGACCCTTACCAATATACTGTACTCGATTTGAATCTGTATCTTGGCATTATACACTGGATACTCGAAAACTTGAACCATTGTTTTAAGTGATACTTTTATTCACTGAGCCCAAGACAGTGCATGGCATTAGTACAAATTTAATAAATATTAGAATGTTTTAATAAAGCATAATTTCTATATTTTTAAATTTTAAATTAGAAAATATTGCTGATGGCCCAATAGAATATTTACAATGTGTACTGAATAATAGTTCATTCTCTCCTGAGTAAACTAGAGAAATGAGCTCCAGATTTATAAATTAAAGATTTATATTTATACACCAAGTGTTTTTTTATTATTAATGTAATTTCTTCCTGTAGGGAAATTTTTCCTTAGAAGACTTGTTTTTATTACTTTATGAGTACATTTTTGGTATTACATATCTCAGACCAATTTCATCTAGGTGGGGCCATGTGAATAGTTGAAATCAATGGAATGTGGGCAGAAGCAATAGATGCCACTTATATGCCCTGAGGGAAAATAATCTTTCACATGTTCAGTCTATCCTATTTTCTTCTATTGATGATTGCATTAAAAGGTGACCATTACCTGGGTCCTCAATAACTGCGTGGAGGAAAGCACTCCTACCTTTATATTGTGCTGTGCAAAGAATAGACCTCCATTGTGTTAAGCCCCTGAGATCTCAATATTGGTTAGTAAAATAGTCTACCCTCATGAATGCATAAGTAAAAATAATTATATCTTAAAGCTAGATAATCTAACAGAATTTCAGATGACAATTTTGATTAATGATGAGTGAAATTTTTTACTTAGTAGGTGAGACAATTATTATTGGAACTCCTGTGATTTTATTAGTTTGTTTTTGGTACTGCAGTATTTTAAAGCAATAATTCTTTTCTGTTTAATTCTTTGTTCCTAGGGCTAAATCAGCACAGTTTAAAAAATAAAATAAAATAAAAACTTCCATAAATGGCAAAAGAAAAATATATTCACTGTTCCCTAGTTTTGAGAAGTAAAATGCAGAAGTATTTCTTCATGTTTACAAAGAGTAGTCGGGATGAATAGATATACGTAGGCAAGTGCACTGTGTTGCTCAGATGAATGCTTCAAGTCTCTTTTTCTGTGGGGTCCTAAAGAGGTAATAAAATTCAAAGTGGAACTTTTTTCACGATTCCCATTTATATAGCCTATCAACAAGATCACACTACCATTAATTATCTAGAAGATACTGTTCCCATTATGTCCACGGGGACTTACTCAACAACATGATAGATTTCACTGTCACTGCATTATTTCTCCTGTAATAGACTATATTTCCTTTTCTTTAATTTCATCCTATTAGAACCAGCCTTTTTCACCTCCCCAGCTTCCTTTCCCCCTTGAACAAAGAAAGATAAAGATATCTTCCTTTTTTAAAGGAACTGGCAAAACTTAACTAGGACACACCATCAAATATTCCTCATCGTAAGTAAATACAATATATTCTAGATGTGGCTTTTGTGGATTCTACGAAGTAGAGGCATATGATTTATTAGTCAATTTTCTATATTACTATAGGATGCTATCCTGTATAGTTTAAGTCTGAGGATAAAAGGCAACATTTCAAAACTATCGAAAGCAGTGGTAGCTTTCTTAAGAGATAATGTACACTCGGAAACTTTCTTATCTGCTTTCTTTATTAAGATGAGGGCAGTGCAGCCCTCATTCTCATGGGGAAGGGGAGGAATATTTCCCAGAGAATGGATACAGCCCTTGAGAGAACAATTCATAGAGACTGGAATCACTCCTGGCACAGCAACTAGTAGGATCCACTTTAACTTCAGAATGGTGCCTTCAGTGCTGTATTGTGTCAGAGTGAAGCAGCATGAGAACTGTCAAGAGAAATTGAAAACTTGGCATATTTCCCAGAATTTGTCACCCATGTGGGGTTGCTCTTCACGGTATAACTTAGAAAGCAGAAGCCATGCTCATTGATCCTCAAATGGTAAGACGATTGATTTGAAGGGAATAGAAGAAAATCAAGTTCCAGATTTTGATGCTGCAAAGATATAGATGCTTCACCTCCATAAAATGAACTGTGAGCCAGGCTGTGTGCAACTGTGGTGCACACCTGTAACCCAAGCCGCTCCAGAGGCTGAGGAAGGAGGATTGCAATTTCAAAGCCAGTCTCAGCAACTTCAAGAGGTCCTAAGTAACTTAACGAGTCCCTGTCTCAAAATAAAAAAAGTGAAAAAAAAAATAAGGGCTGGAGATATAACTCAGTTATTAAGCACCGCTGAATTTAATTCCTGGTAATAAATAAATAAACAAACAAACAAACTGTAGAATGAACAATGATAAATATTAACTTTTGTTATTAAACAGATTGGATGGAGAGTGACAGAAGTTTGTTAATTACTGAGAGCTTAAAATTCATACTCTTTTGCATATTTTGTATACATTTTAATTTTTGCAGTAAAAGACTTTATAAAACATGACACATGAGCTACATGAGGAACTGAGTGTAATGAGCTAAGCATGGCTACATGAAGTCTAGTTGGCAATAAACATTAGATGGCAGACAATGGTAAATTGGTATGTGGGAATAGCAGAGGAGGTCATAGGAAATGAGTGGGATTGTGATGTATTTGGAAGTTGGATCTTCAAAAGTGAAGTCTGTGCCATGTGAAATAAAGTAGTTATAACTTTACATATAAATATCTCTTAATGTCTGCTACTTAAAACTGACTTTACTGATCTAGCAATGTTTTCCTATTGTTTCAAAAATTAACATTTATTTATAAAATAGGTAAACCTAGCTTGATGATGGAGAATGTCATGAACGTTGAAGTTGCCTAATTTCAAAGGAGAAAAATGATCTTCAAATACAAGCTAGTTCTACCATTGTCCTAAGCATCAGTCATGTGTAGCCCTTGGATTATTGACATTAGGTGTTTACATCAATCCACTAATTGTTTCTAATGGTTTATGAGCATTTCAGCGACTATTTTTTTGTTCTATCTCAGGATAACAGGATTTCAATTTCAAAAATCATAATTCAATGATCTCAGAGTAGTAACGTTATGACCTTAACATCAAAAATTTAAGTAAAGATGAAGAAACCTGAAAATCTGCTGTGGCTCTTGTCCCCAGGATGAGCAGGCATAAGTTCAATGCTTGATATCTGAATGGCGCTTTTGAAGTCCAGTCTCACCTCAAGAGTTCAGGCCTATTGTTTAGGATTCAGCAGATATAGAGACATTGACCACTTATAGAATTAAGTTGGACTAGCTGTTTAGCAATGGTTCTCATCTAAATATTGGAAAAGGGATCATAATCTACCAGTGACAAGAATTATCATAGATAGAACCAAACTTTTCTGGGGAAAAACTACTGGCTATATCAACTTTAATGGCAAGACTCTAATTTATTTTTGAATTTGTTGGCTTGATCCTGACAAACCAAAGTTTTAGTACAAAGTTAATTGCTTAATGAGGTCTTCATTGACTCCTTAATCAAAAATGTACCCCTGATCCACATCTCCCCATTTCCCCGTCCCCAATTTCTGATAACCACTCTTGTACTCTGTATGAGTTTAAACTTTTGATTCCATATATAAATGAGAAAATGCAGTACTTTTCATTCTGTGCTTGCTTATTTCACCTAGCCTAATGTCCTTTAGATTAATTCATGTTATCACAAGTGGCAGGATTTACTTTTTTTAAAAAAAAACTTAATAACATTCCATTTTCTTTCTTCCATCCTTCCTCCCCCCTTCCTCCCTTCCTTTCTTAGCTAATTTTTTCTTTTTTTGTTTATCCATTGTTGAACACTGAAGTTGTTTCCATATAACAGCTATTATGAATAATGCTGCATTGAACATACTTTTGTTATTAAACAGATTGGATGGAGAGTGTACTCTCCACTTGTATTTCTCCTTTGGAGAAATGTCAGATCCTTTGCTCTTCTTTGAATTGGTGTGTGTGTGGTGGGATGGGAGGGGAGGCTATTGATATATTTGGGGTATACAAGTTGTTTCAGATGATATAGCTTGCAAATAGAGTTCACTGTTCCATAGGTTGCTTTTCCATTTTGGTGATTGTTCCCCTTTCTTAGTTTAATTAGTCTCACTTGCTTATTTGGGTCTTTGTTGTCTGTGTATTTGATATTATATCTATAAAAGTATTTCCACAATCCATATCATGTTGTAGAGATTTTCTCCTATATTTTCTTCTAGTTTTGTTTTTCTGGTCTTATGTTTAAGTCTTTAATTCACTTTGATTTTTGTGTGGTGTAAGATAAAAGCCAATTTCATATTTTTATATATGGAAATTCAATTCTCCTAACAATTTATGGAAGAATCTACACCTTACCTTTGTGTATTCTTGGTGCCTTTGTATACGATTATATATATGTTCCATTCTTCTATGTATCTTTATACAAGTCTCACAGCTTTGATTACTATATCTTTGTAATAAATCTTGAAATCCGAAAGTATGATATCTCCAGCTTTGTTCTTATTCAAGGTTGCTTTAACTATATGGGTTCTTTTGTCATTCTATAGACATTTTTAGATTTTTTTCTTTATTTCTGTGAAAATCTAGGATTTTCATAAGGATCACATTGAAATGTAGATCACTTTGGGTAGCATGATAATTTTGACAATATTAACTCTTCTAATCTAGAAACACAAGATGGATGTCTTTCTATTTGTTATGTATTCCATAGCTTCTTTAATCACTGTTTTATACTTTTGGTACAGAGAACTTTTACCTCCTGAGTTCAATTTATTCGTAAATATTTTTAAGGCAATTGCAAATTGAATTGTCTTCTTAATTTCTGTTTTAGGCACTTTGATTTCAGTGAAGAAAATCAAATTTCATTGTTGTAGGATTGATTTTCCATCTGCAACTTTATGTACTTATTTATTCATTTCAATATTTTGGTGGAATATTTATGGATTTTTTAATAGGTACAATCATGCCATCTTTAAACTGAGAACATTTAAAAATCTTCTCTTCTGACTTCTTATTTAATTGTCCTGGCTAGGACTCATGATACTATGCTGATGAGAATTCACAGCAGGCATCCTTGTTTTTTCCTGGTTTTACAGGAGAAGCAATGTTGAATATAAAATTAGTTGTAGGTTTTTCACAGTTGACCTTTTTATGTTGTGGTAAATTTCTTTTATATCAAATATTTAGAATATTTTCATCATGAAAAGATGTTGAATTTTGTTAAATGTTTTTTCTCCATCTTATTGAAATGATCATATGATTTTTATTCTGTTAATGTGAGGTATCACATTTATTGGTATTTATATGTCAAACTTGTATCTTAGGATAAATCTCATTGCAACACGGTGGATGTTCCTCTTAATGTGCTCTTGAATTAGGTTGCTGCTATTTTGTTGGGGATCTTTGTATCTGTTAATCAGGGAAATTTACCTGTTGTTTTCTTTTCTTGTAGTAAAATCCTTGTCTGGCTTTTGCATCAGGACAATAAATCTTTTTCAATTTGGGAAGAAAGTTTGAGAAGGATTGGTATTAATTCTTTAATGTTAATAGAATTTACAAACAAAATCAGCAGTGCCTTTGTTTTCTTTGATTGGAAATATTTTATTCTAATTCAATCTTCTTATTTGTTATTGATCTGTTCAGATTTTCTATCACTTCATGATTAATCTTTGTAGGTTGCATTTTTCCGATATTTATCCATTTCTCTAGGTTGTCTAATTTCTTATGATTCTTGTATATCTGTAGTATCAGTTGCTCCATCTCTTTCATATCTGATTAAGCCTTCTTCCCTTTCTTTAATTAGCCAAATTAACAATTTTTTATTTTATTTATATTTTCAAAAAATTAATTCTTAGTTTTGTTGGTCTTTTCTCTTGTTTTCTATTTTGTTATATTTCATTTATTTATGCTATGTTCTCTAATATTCTGTTCCTTCTACTGACATGGTGCTTATTTTGTTCTTCTTTTTCTAGTTCTTTGAAGAGTACAGTGAGGTGTACACTTGAGGTCTATCTTGTCATGTAGGCGTTATTGTAGGACATTTCCCTTCAGAATGCTCCTGCTACATTGTAAAGCTTTGCTCTAGCGAGCCTTCATTTTTACTTGTCTCAAGACATTTTTGACTTCTTTTTTGATTTCTACCTTGACCTATCGGTTGTTTGTACAGAAGCACATTGTTTAATTCCCTGGTGTTGTAAGTTTCCTGGGTTTCCTTCTATTACTGTTTCTAGTTTCATACCACTCTTGTTGGAAGAAGTGTTTAGTATTATTTCAGTATTCATAAATTTATTCACACTTATTTTGAGGCCTTCTGTATATATTTTTCTTGGAAAATGTTCATTGTGTTCTTAAGGAGAAGGTGCATTCTTGAGTTGGGTGGGATGTTCTGTATGTTAGTTAAGTCCATTTGAGATTAATGTGTATTTCAAGCCCAATGTTTCTGTATTGATTTTCTGCCTGAAAGACCTAGCCATTGTTGAAAATGGGGTGTTAAATTCCCCTGCTATCATTATAATATCATTTATACCTTCAGATCTTAACATTTGCTCTATTATTTAGGTGACTCAATTTGGGGTACATGGATAATGTATGTTATGTCTTTTTGATTATGATTATGTGTTGTATCTTTTTGATTAATTGATCCTTTTTAACATTATATAATGACATTTTTGTCTCTTTTTAGTTTTTGATTTAAAGTCTATCTTATATAATACAAAAATAGCTCCCTTGCTGTCTTTTGGTTTTCATTTTCGTGGAATACCCTTTTCTTCCATTCTGAGTCAGTCAATACATGTCTTTAAAGCTGATGTGAGCCTTTGGAGGCACCACATTTTCTACAATGAGCACAATACTTTATACTTTAAAAAGCAGTTTATAAAAATATGTAGAAATGTTGCATTAATATGCACATTATAAATTGAAGATGTTTTTACTCTTTTGTCTTAATCAAGTAATGTTATCAAATAAATGAAGTACAGAGAAATACAGACTCATATTATCCTGATGATCACATCATACATGATTTTGTCTGGGTCACTAGCATGTATACGTGTCATATAACTCAACTTTAAAACAACTATTCTCATAGCTGTTCTTGTAATAACCATTTAGAGTGCTATAAATAGCATAAAAATATGTTGACTTTGACATTTAAAAAATGTGCTGTATTAGTAATCAAACAAAAGATCAATGAACAATACAAACATGTGTGTATATGCAGCAAAATTAAGCCAAATGCATAAGTTCTCACGGAAACTTAACAGAGTTATAGAGAAGAGTAGAGGGAAAAGAAATACAAAAGATGAGACAGATATGATGTGGTCTAAATGAGTCTATTGTAATATGGTACATGAAAAACTGAGAAAGGAGAATCAAATGAAAACCAGAAATCAAAATTAGACAAAAGAAGAAGAAAGAAAGAAGTGATAAACAACCATAGATTCTTAAACATGAGAGTTCAAATCCTTACATCACTGCCAAAAAGTCCCCTGTAAATAATTGATCCACCTTTTCTTGAATGACTTATGATTAACACCTCATCACTCAGAAGTGGCTTTTCCCTGAATGAATTGCTCTATTTCATGTGTTTTTTATTTCATTTTCAGTGATGTCACACACATTGTAATCTCTACCAATAGACTCTTGTTCTTCACTATAATATTATTCAGAATATATCTATTTTATTTTTATCAGATAGTTCTCTTTAATATTTCAGTAAAGTCAGTATTTATCTTTTGATTTTTTGTTTTAAAATTTTTAAGTACAAGTAATCCTCATACATGCCTTTGAGGTGGCTACCACTCTGTCATTTTCTTTTTAAGAGTTTTTTGGTTTATCAAAGTACTTCTGAAAACACAATCCCTTGCCTTGTATTTATGCATGAACTAAGCATGATTTTAGCAACTTGAAGTTAAATAGAATGATACATTCTTTTAATCCTGAAGCTACTTTAAACAACCCTAAGACATGGTTTACTTACGAAATCCTTCCTGTCATCTAATATCTTTCAGTCTTTTTTCACTCTTGCAGCAGTTAATACTCTTTCTGGGTTTTACTTTTGTAATGACCATAAACTTCCTGTTGATTAACTTGGTCTTCAGTTCTGCATGTGAGGTTCTTTGTGGCTTCTCATTCTGTTTTTTTTTTTTTTAAGAGAGAGAGAGAGAGAGAGAGAGAGAAAAAAAAATTTTAATATTTATTTTTTAGTTTTCGGTGGATACAACATCTTTATTTGTATGTGGTGCTGAGGGTCGAACCCAGGGCACACGTGTGCCAGGAGAGCGCGCTACCGCTTGAGCCACATCCCCAGCCCTCATTCTGTTTTTTTAAGCCAGTTGTTTCCTATACATTCTAGATTTTATGTCAGTTCCCCACTCGATAAGTTTGTGCTATGTTCAAATAAATAACACATTTTGATAAAAAAGGAATAAAAGCAATGCTCTGTAACACTTATTACTTTGCTCCATCAATTAAGTGACTTTTGTTTTGTGTATATGCTCCCAGAATCATCTGAGTTAATAAGTTTTATTCTTCATCTTATCTACAAAAATAATCTGAAATACTTTTTCAAATGACTTTCTGAAGTTAGCTTGCTGAATTCACTGTTATGATTTATTATTCCAGTGTTCCTGTCAAAAAAGGAAATGAGGCTAGTTGTTATGACTTGTTTTGGTGAATTCATGCTGGTACCACTTATCTCCATTTCTCTCTAAAGCCTCCATTACCTATCATTCCAAGCTGCATTTTATACATCTCTGAGATTTGTGCATTAAACTCACTTCCCTCTGCTTTTTAAGATATCATGATTACTTTGAATCCCATTATTTGAGCATTTTTATTATTTCTTAAGTTTATTAATAGTGACAATTATTGTTTATAAAATTTATAAAGTTAATTTAATTTTTGAACTCATTCTTTGCATAGGCCATTATTCTTTTCCTCCTCCTTCATATTTCAGTCAATCATTGAGGAAATAAGCCCAGAAAATTAGCTTGGGAAAAGACATCTAGCAAATAATTAAGGCTCATCAAAATTTTTCTGGTTCTCTGATCACAGATTATGGGCATTGTTTCACCTTCAGGTGGTTCTTAGTGGTAATTGCATGTGACCTTATTGACAAATTCAAAGAATCTAGAAAGGCACCCATGATCTTTGCACCTACATTGGATTTTAGATATTTCATATGAAGCCCCATTTCCTTCAAAAGAAGAGAGATAAATATCAAAGTGAGCTATTCTGTTGTCAGTTTTCTTATTGTCACCACTGACCAACAATGAGTTACACATCTATCCTTTTGCAATCTGCGTCTCAAATAAAATTGTGCTTTTTTTTTTTTTACATAGTATTTTCTAAAAGGCTTCTGCCAACACATCTTAACTATTTGGTATATTTTGTAGAGATATTTTTCTCTGTGTATCTGTTGTGGGGTAATATACATAGTATGTTTTCTCTTTGAACCAAAACTTTACCTTTCAGAATATATCCCAAGTAAATGTTTGCATATTGGTGTAAAACTGAGCATGGACTGTTACTGCAGTATTGTTCCTTTAACTGTTCATCAGCATAGGAGTGTAAAGATAGTATGCAGTCATTAAAAAGAATAAGGTTGAGCCCAATAGGCTTGGTTTTTACATGCCTACAATCCCAAGAACCTGAGGCAGGAAGGCTGCAAATTCAAGGTCAGCCTGGGCAACTTAGTGAGACACTATCTCAAAATAAAATTTAAAATGCCTGGGGATGTATTTCAGTGGTAGAATTTCCTGGGTTCAATTTTCAGTACTTCAAAAAATGTTTTCTATCTATCTGCGTAACAATTTATTATTATAAGATTGATCTGTATGTGCAGATAGGAGAAAAGTTATAAAATAAATTAGTGAGAAAAGCATAATAATATTATGATAATAGCTAAACTTTGAGTGTATTTTTTTTCTTGCTTTGTGGTACTGTTCTGGTTACCTGAGATGATTTCACATATTTCATCTTAACAACTGCCCTGGGAAGTAGAGATTTTTATTAACCCCCCCCCACCTCTCTCTCTCTCTCTCTCTCTCTCTCTATAT
>NW_026000101.1:10418979-10430274 GCF_001458135.2 Marmota marmota marmota | reverse complement strand
ATATATATATATATATTTACAAATAAAGCAACTGAAGAAGCACCAAGAAATTGCATTATTTTCCCTCACATGGCTAGCAAGAGGCAGAGTTTAGATTTCTATCCAAACCAAATATATATCAGCTTGAGACAGTACTGATAATTATATGCCAATACTGACTACCATTCCCTACTGAACAATGCATTCAATGAGCTTTCACTCATGATAACATAAAGTATCAAATACTCATTTGTATACAAATCTGTATATAAACACGCATAGTTTTTTCCTAATAGAAATTATTAAAACATGTTTCTAACAGTTACTTGTGGAGAGCAGGCTGGCAGTCTAGGAGAGTAAAGAAAATTATTTTTCCTTTGTGAAAAAAAATGTCTAACCTTAAAACTCTTTGTTTTAGTACAATCAAATCATGATAACAACAAAAGAGAATTCAGTGTTTAAATATTGTTTAAAATTTTCAATATATCTAAAAAAATTAAGAACATTTTCTGATGAAACAGGGAGATCTACACAAACTTTTTTATGAAATCTTTGCCTAAGTTTGCTTAGGATGTTTATAATTTATCTTCTCGGGTACACAGATGAATATCTCTACTTTTCTTACTTAATCCAATAAAAATTAAATTCCCACTTTCTCCAAAGCCTTCATTTATTGATTTTTCACCAATCAAAACAACTTTTTCCCCAAATTTAACCCTCAGTAAAATTTTTCTTATTTATTTAGTTATGTTTTAAGATATCAAACTGGGAAACAGACAAGTGAAGAAATTAAAAGATAGTCTTCTTAAATAAAATACAACTTCAAAAAATATTTAGAATTTTCACAAATTCTCATACTATACTAGTTTTATAGCCATTGTGAAGAACACATCACATATTTACCCAGTTTGTCAGGTTTTTCTAAAGAATAAACATTGGGTGATATTGCTTTTGTTTTTCTCATTTTCAGCTCCAGTCATATCCTCTAAAGAGGATTATTAGTTTCTTTCTTCTTATTCACTGCCATTCTCTCTCACTCTGAAGAACTCCATTGTCTTTGAATAAGACATTATCTTTATATTCTATTTTTCACCCATAAGTCTCATTTCATTAACTCATAGTGATAATAAAATTAAAACACACACACACACATACACACTTACACACATATTCATATATATGGAGACAAATGAAAATTAGAGAAATAGATATTATTTCAAGTGTTTGCAAAGGTGCAGAGAAACAGGTATGCTTATATGATGATGGTGGTAAAGTAAACTGATGAAAATTTTGGACAGTGATTTATGTGAGGTAACCTGTCAGTAAATTAATTGTATCGTTCCTATATTACTTGAGAGAAATTCTGCTCCCAGTCTCAAGTCCATCATTCTGATATCTTAATGAATAGCTCATAAATCTGAATCATGTTTTTCCACACAGACCAATTTATCTATTTCTTTTTCCAAGTTTGTTGAGTTGGAAAACATATTAAAAGAGTCATTGATCACCCAATTCTGCCTGTGTTAGTCAGCCTTCTGTTACTGTGACAGAATACCTGAGATAATCAATTTAAAGGGGGGAAAGGTTTATTTGGGTTCACTGTTTCAGATGTTTCAATCCATAATTGCTTGGAATAGTCACTTTGGTCCTGTGGGAGCATAGTACATCATGGTAGAAGTGTGTGACAAAGGAAGCTGCTCACCTCATAAAGGAAGGAAGGCAGAAACAGAGAGGAAGGGGTGAGGATTCCATATCCACTTCAAGGGCACTTCCCTAATGACCCAATTTCCTCCAACTGTGCCCCACCTCTTAAAGGTTTTACCATGTCACAGTAGCAACCTAGGCTGGAGACCAAACCTTCAATGCATGGGTCTTTTGGAGATGTTCAATATCTAAACTAGAGCACTCAGTTTTCTGGAAATACTTTTTAACACTTTATCTTCTACACAAAGAGCAGAGCCCAGAATCAGGAAATTTACATGAGTTTTCTGGGACTCTTGGCTTTGTGATCAGAAGAAGAGGGACTTATTGTTGATTATACTGTGCATTAAACAAGCAGATATTACCAAGACAAACATAGACAGAACTTGAATTCCAGTTATAAAACAATGCCCAAGAAACTGAAAATCCACAGAACTGATAAATTATAAATGGATATACTAAATTATCCATAATAACCAAAGTCATCATGTTGAAATAGACTGACCTGTTGATGGACAGCATTAAAGACAAACCAGGAGAGAAAACAGTCTTCTTAGGACCAAGTCAATACATGCTCATTCACCTTGGTGGTTCCAGAGTGTCTCTATGAATTCCTTAGAACATTCAGATATATTTAAATATATCAATACATAAATGTTAATTCAATATCTATTATTGTATACATAATTTTGCCAACTTCTAACTATAATATGTAAGTATGTAAGTATTGCTATGCTTATGTTTATGTCTCCACCATTTAGTGAATTCTGTCTAGTTTATTTCTGATTATTATTATTATTATTATTCTGTCTAGTTTATTCCTGATTTCCACTTTTGTTGTCTTTATAAATTCCAGAATATCTTTCAAACATTGTGATTGTTTAACCTTAAAACAGATCAACATGAATATGACTGTTATTAAGTTGCAACACTATTATGACAGTTAAAATGATTCTCTAAGATGAATAGTTCTCTTTTGAAAAAATAATTCCTACTCTCCAAAAGGAAAAAGTACCTTGCACAGAGTCACAGGACATCAAGTAACACATATTACAGATGGTTTTAAGCCCATCTTCATCAGAGACATCCTACACAGTAGGAAGTCAGTTTTGAACAAACTCATGCTAGTCAAAAGATCTACACAGCTAAAACTGGTGGAAGTTTAGGGCATTTGCTTTTCAAAAATCTATCAGTCCCTGAATTCTTTCTATGTCCAATCCATCTCAAATCAGTACTTATATTTTTTGGAGGAACTTGCTTTGCGAATTCAATTCTCTCTTAGCAAGCAATAAATCCAGGCTGTCTTCATTTCAAATCTCCAAAGAAAGGTCCCTTCCTTTGATAGTTCCATTACGTATAAGGTCTAATTAAGGGCAGTATGAAATAAGGTAAACTTCAGACATTTAATTTAAGAAGAAAAGATAAATATTAATTAATCAAATGTTTTCACTGGTATGTATTTATGGGACAAAAATACAGAAATTAGAAAAAAAATCTCTAGGACTAGAAAACAATAATACTAAAAACTTGTGTAATCAGCTCAATAAGACATTAGGATTGATGAATATCCCTCAGAGAAGATGTTCAAAAAGGAGGTTCAAATTTAAGAGAATCCAGGAAAAGAGAAAAAAATGTGAATAATAAAATTAGAATACAACAGTCACTAATATGGCATTATGTAAAAATGTGGATGTGTAACCGATGTGATTCTGCAATTTGTATTTGGGGTAAAAATGGGAGTTCATAACCCACTTGAATCAAATGCATGAAAGATGATATGTCGGTGAGCTTTGTAATGTTTTGAACAACCAATAAAAAATTAGAGATAGTATAAAAATAATAAAAAGAAGAAAATATTAGAAATGAAAGCCAAGAAACAATATAGAGCAGATAAGATTAAGAACACAGATAAGTGCTGGGGTTGTAGCTCAGCGGTGGAGCACTTGCCTAGTATGTGTGAGGCACTGGGTTTGATTTTCAGCACCTCATGTAAATAAATAAAATAACTATCCATCAACAACTAAAAATATATTTAAAAATGAACAAATATAAAGTTTTAGACACATTGAACTGAAAAAGGAAATAATAAAACAATGAATATTAATAATTAAAAAGTAGTCTTCACAAAGAAATCAAAAAGGACTGTTTTGGAAAACTTTATGCTAACAAATTTAAAGTGTTGTTAATCTAAATTAAAATGGAGATTAGGTTTGAAGAATTCTGAATGAAGTCAGCCAAACCCCATAAATTGATTTTAATCTTGGTTGATTTGCAAACATAACTTGGGCTATTTCTTGGAAATGCCTATATTAAAAAAAAAAAAAAAAAAAAAAGCAAACTTAAGGCTATCAACCAGAAGCTATCAACTCTGTTAACTAACTTACATAAGCAGGGTCTTTCTATTAGAGTAGGTGAAATAAAACAACTTTATAATTTTAATCAATCTTTTTTTTTTTTTTTTTTTTTGCTTTTGCATTGGTCCTATAAAAGCTCTCTTGGTCTCCATTGGCAGAACCCTCATACCCCTTCCAGTTTGGAGCTGCCTCATAAATGAATCGCCATTTATTCAAAATAACTCCCTAAAAATTCACTGTACTGTCAGGTGCAGTGGTAAAACTAGCAGCTTAGGAGACTGAGGCATGAGGATGGCAAGTTTTAAGTCAGCCATGTCAACTTAGTGAGATCCTAAGAAACTTAGCAAAACTCTGTCTCAAAAAAACAAAAACTGGTTGGGGATGTACGGCTCAGTGGTTAAGTGTCCCTGGGTTCAATTCCTGGTGAAAAAAACCAACCAAACAAACAAACAAAAAACCAATTCATTGTGCCCTAGTTTACTATTAAAAATGTAGATAAAAGATAAATTTTATCTAATTGATTCAAGAAAAATGGAAAATCTTGAAAATCCTTAGTACGATTCAATAAACAGAATGTTGTAGATTTATATAAGTCTCCAACATAAGATATTATTTAAAATCTCACTTACATTGTTTTATAGGTTATATTTTATTTCATAAGCCTAATGAAAATTTGAAAAACAATTAGGTGAGTTAGTCAGCATTCTGTCATTGTAAGCAATACCCGAGATAATCAACTTATAAAGAGAAAATATTCATTTGGACTCACAGTTGTAAAGTTTCCAGTCCATGATTGTTTGGCCCATTTTGCTTTGGTTCTTTAACACATGGGCCTTTAGGGAAAATTTAAGATTCAAACTATAAGAAAATCAATAGCAGGAGAAATTAAATTTATGGGTAAATAAAATGTTAATGCACACAATCTATTAATCTGTACAAAGAATACATCATAACCTATTAGAATTGTTCCATAAATGCATGGAATGTTTAATATTAAATAGCTAGTAATGCAATTTACCACCAGTTTGATAAAACTTGGCATTGATTCTGAAATGAGAGTGGCTCCCTTGTGTTGGAACACAAAGATGACTGCCATCACTATTTCTATTTAAATTTATAGTAGTGGAACAAATTTTACCACTATAATGGAATAAAGATATTTTATTATTTACACTGAAATAACTACACTAAAGTTATTATATCATAGTAGTAATAAAATGGAAAAGATAGAAAATTCATTAGCTCTGAAATCAAGGACCCATTGTAATTATTTGCAGTCAAATGATACTGTGTTTTTAAATCCAAGGGACTTTGTAAACTATTAGGACTAATGAGAGTTATCAAGGTTCCTGAATGCAAGATCACTACTCCAAAATCAATAACATTCCCGTATTTCAAATATAAATTAGATACCAAAATGAAAATGTATCATCCATGAAAGCAAAAAATTATAATGTATGTAAGAAAAAATCTATCAAAGTTGGGCAGAAGTTTTATAGAGAAAGCAATAATATTTACTGAAGGGCATAAAAAGACCTAAATAAATGGAGAAATATATCAGATTCATAAGAGAAAAATTTATGACTTGATGTAGCAAAGAAAAATTACATGTTATAAAGAAAAAGATTGATAACATTTGACTACATTGAAATTTTAAGAATATATGAAATAAATATATTTAGAAAATATTGAAGATATATATTTAAATTTTTTAGTTATAGATGGACACAATATCTTTATTTTGCTTATTTTTATGTGTGCTGAGGATTGAACCCAGTGCTTCACATGTATGAGGCAAGCACCCTGCCACTGAGTTACAACTCCAGCCACTGGATATTTTTAACACTTAAGAGAAAAAAAGCATAGTATTTAGAATGCTTTAAAATTCTCTACAGACCACTAGCAAGAAAAAGAAAAACTGAAGTGCATAAAGAGGCCATTTAAAAGGGGTATCACTCATCTAATGCTCTTGAAGAAATGCTATTATCCTTTATATGTTCAGTAATCAAGGCTGTGTAGGTCGAAACAACCGTGGGATTTTATTCAACTCCTTTAAAATTGGGGGAATTTAAAAAGAGCTGTTAATATAAAATGTGATTGAAAATATAGGAAAAAGAGGGAAAGAGAAGAAGGAGGTTTATATGGAAACTAGTGGTTGAAACCATTTACCATGCAGAGCAGGAAACATCTATAAATGCTACTCAGCATGGGGCAGAGACAGGAGGTCAGGAATTCAAAAGGGAAGTTGCCTTCAGTCACCTATTAAAATTCCCAGAGTGTGCTTGAACCAGAGGGACTGAAATAAGCACAAAGAAATTTTACCTGGATCACACAGGCTCTGGCACCGCATAAGAGTTATTGGCCCTATGGTGGTCACACAGGAGCATCTGATCTGTAGGGTAATTCATAGTTATAGTGGTGAAGGTGGCACCTGGGGAAGTTTAGACTCTACACCCTAAAAGTGGATTTTACCAGAGACCCTAGACCGTAACACATTCTTATTTTAACTTTTTAATTTTTTTCAAATATCATTTCATTGTATTCCGTTATTCATTGTATTTTTTCCATTCTGCAATATTTTGTATGCAGTGTGTGTAGTGTGTGTGTGTGTGTGTGTGTGTGTGTGTGAGAGAGAGAGAGAGAGAGAGAGAGAGAGATCTCATTGTATGGACAGGTTATTCCTTCTTCTTTACAGCTAACATCTGCTACCTATCTTATGCCTCTCGTATGTTTACTTTTTTAACTAATTCAAACTTCGTCTTGCCTTCATGTCCTATTTTTTTTCTTCATGTAAGAAAATGTAATTCCACTAAATAATAGAATTACATAGTTTATGTAATACTTATATTCATGTGATTGTGATTATTAATACAGTAGATGATGTGGTAGACATTGTTGTCTAATGCCTAATCTAGTTCAGTTTTTTATTATTGATACTATTGTTAAATGCTGACCCCACCAATCTGATGTGGGTGGCAATTAGTGTTATAGATGTCAAAGTAGGTGCTGGGCCTTTATCCTAAGACTGTACATTTGTTGCTAACATTAGTGCTCTTCCTGTCTCCACCCTTCCCCTGAGAGTAGCTAGAAAGGAATGAGGACACTTCAAATTCACACAGTAGTGAACCTGCTGCAGAGCAGTACTCATAACTCAGACAAGTAACAGCCAATCTCATTCCACCCTCCACCCTAGCCCCACCTAACCTCAACATTACCTTATGACATAGAACTGGGGAAACAAAATCTCCAAACCAAGAACCAGGCCCCAAAGAAGAACAACTGATGGGTTCCTCATGACAAACCTTGGATATCTACTCATATACCAAAAGCAGAGTGAAGTCCCTAAACAAAAATATAACTACATGCAGAAGGACACAAAGATAGAGGGAAGACCAGTGGAGAAGAGAAAGGTTGAGAGGGACACAGGAGGACAGAAAGGGGAGGAAATAAAGAATCAGTTCGACAAAATCATGCTATGTGAATATATGAATATACCACAGAGAATTTTATCTTTAATATATGTAGAAAATACCAATCAAAAATAAATAGATACACTAGCAAATAGAAAATCAGTAGAGGAAGAAGAATAGAGGGAAGGAGGATGGGAGGGAAGGAGACAAAAAAACGGGGATTGAAATCAAATTCCATGAATGTATGATTTTGTCCAAATGAACCTAACTACTATGTATAGCTAAAAATAATTTAATTAAAAAGAAAATATAGGCAAAACAGAAACCTCTTATATACTGGTGATGAAATGCAATTTGGTACCGCCACATATGAGAGAAGCTTGTCATTGTTATCTTCTAAGTTTGAAAATATGAATGCCTATAATCTGGTATTTACTTCCCTTTAGGCTGTTCTACACATTAAAAATCAGTGACAGATCTTTTGAAAACACAGTTTTGATCACATTACTCTCCTAGTTAAATCCTCAGTGGTTTTACTGAGGATTTACTTCTCTGTATAATACAATTTGAAGCAGACTTTTCCAGTTGCTCCAGAAATGATGATGAGAGTCCAGTGATAAGCCTAAAAGAATGTTAAATACCCTGTGTTCTAAAGGCGGTCATCATTAATAGGCATATTAGTGCTACGAAGATATGGGTGAACCTATTTTGTCCAAGGCCGTAACACTCCATTTCTAATCTTCGTCACCAAGTCTCCAGAGAAGGAAAGAGAGCTCATCGAAGTGACTTGTATACAGTGTTTTAGGCCAGAAATCTAAATAAAGGGTCTTGAATCCTAATGTTTTTTATTGTTTTATATAATTAACTATTTAAAATTTTAAAATAAAAATAAAACAAATACACTTTGATATATTTTCTATGAAATTTTAGTTGGCAATTTTTGCTTTGCTTCTTTGGGCAGAAAAAGAATCACTTTGAACTTGCTTCATGTATTCAATTTTTGTCATTTGCATCTTCACAACTCATTAAAGTCTTCAGTTATTTCCTTCGAGAGGATTAAGAGGCATTTTATTTTCCCCTGAGAAGTTCTTTACTACAACAAGATCCAACACACATGAATCACAATGTCTTTGTCTTCTTTCCTTTTCTTTTTTTTAATCTCAGCCTGAAACAAAATGGAATATTTAAAAAGACAATTAGGGCCCCTTCTGTATACTTAACTAAGCTTTTCTATTTTTGATACATTATTTAGAGCAGGGCTTATTACTTTTTTTTTAAAAAAGGTGCTACATTGTTAGTAATGTTTCCTTGTGCAGAATTGATGCACATATTTAGAGTTTAAACCATTGTTTCTAGTCCTTCTTTCCTAGTAGAGTTCTGAGCATACATCTCATTACTTAGTAATTCACAGGAACATGGGACCTTCAGTCTTTCTTATTAATTTTAACAAAATAATCATATAAAATAAAATAGCATATAAAATAAAATGTTTTGCAAAAACATTTGTCCTGTATATTATACTTAAAAAATATGATTCATTAGAACTAAAATAATTTCCCATTTGTAGCATGAACATTTTAAGAGTTGAAGTTTTTGTTTCTTATTCTTTAAATATTCATTCAGCAGTAGTTATACACAATTGTAGTTACTAAGGAAAGCCATTAACAGCCCAGCCTGATAATTTATTTTGGGATAAGCTAATATCTTTGCAAATTATTTCTACCAATATGAGAAGGAAATGAAGATATAAGACAATAATCATGGTGGTACTTTTCATCAGTGGAGTTCTCACCTGGGTCATTATTGAATTGTATGTACATATTTGTGTAAGAGTTTAAAGTGGGATATACTACATTTATTTGTCTTGCATCAACTTATTTTAGGTATTTCTAAATGTAAGGGAAATTCATAACAGCTATTAGGCAAGAGTTAAATTTTTTTTCTTCATATAATCTCTCCAAAATATATGTATAAAACGTGTTTTTTTTGTATAAAAATGTATACATATATACATATACACATACAACTCTACATATGTATTATCTTCACAAAATTTGTCTATATAGTGTATTATTTGATATATATTTTCATATGTATGTATATATGTACATATATAATGTATATATTTGCATTTGTGTTTAATTATTAGCGGTTGCCTTCAACTGGCATATAATTAAATTTTTTTCACTCACATTTCTCGTTGCACTTCACTTAAACTTGTATTTAAATTTACTTTTTAAAAATCTCCTATTCTTCATCCTTCTACTGTGCTTATGGCCTCTTAGCAGAAAAAAATAAGATTCTTAAGTTCATGGAATCTTTATTACACAAAATGTTCATAATGTCATTCTTATCTGTTAATGACCTCCACAAGCATAAGAGGCAATGAAAGGAAATGAAAATGATTATTTATTCACCAGCTTGGTTGAGCATATCACTAATGAACCATGACCACAGATTGTCTGAGCAAATTTCCAGGGTCAGGCAGGGTCCTATCTTTTGATTTTCTTGGAAATATGCATAATAATTATTTGCTATTACATGCACAAGAATAACACATCACATTATCACTCTACACTTATTTTAGTCAATTAGAAATACACTAGGCATCGAAATAAAAAATGAATTATATTTAATAAGTGAAAATGCTATTTAAATGTCTCCTGATGTACTAGAGTATAATTCATTTTTTACTTGTTGTGTAACAGCTAATTTAGATTCTCTTAAATTCTTCCATACTTCAGTTATTAATTGAAGAAGAAACCCTTCACATAATTGGGATTCTTCAAACTTTTAAGTCAACAAATATTGGTTCAGTATGCATGAGATTGTGCCAGTTGCTGAGCATAGATATTCGTAAGATAATCAATAGCATCAAAGAATTCATTGTAGGAGAGAAAACATGTCAATCAACATGTAAGATTTTTTAAAGAATATATCTCTGATTATTTTTTCTTTATTATAAGGCTTATCACCTAGCAACATATAGCAGCTCAAATTTCACTTACTCTAAATTTTTTTATTATCACGTAATGAGATTTCCTAAATGGTAATGTATTACTTCTCTGGTATGTGTGTGTGTGTGTGTGTGTGTGTGTGTGTGTAGATTAGCATAGATTATTACTTTTAGTCCCTGTGACAATTCTACATTCATATATATGTGTTTTCTCTTTTCTCATACAAAGTCCCATGAGGGATTAGTGTCTATACCATTGCACTTAACTATTGTTACTGTATATTAAGACTTCTACAGCACCTTACCTTAATAAAGACTGTTTAATAAAGACTGTTTCCTTGATCAGGATTTTACTCTCAATTTGTGACTCTGCAACTATCTCTGTTAAAGCAAAAATGACCCATCCATCATTCCCAGTTCTCTTTCTTGATTTATAACAAACCTTCTCTTAAACTCTCCTCAACCTCACATTTCAACCCTACACCAATTCATACCAGATCCAAAGCTTTGTCACTGTAACTTTTCCATTTACTACTGATTCTCATTATTCCTCTTCAAAATGTTCAAACTTAGCCCTCATCAATCTATTGTTCCAACCAATTTTTCTTTTTTTTTTTTTAATTTTTTATTGTGGGTTGTTCAAAACATTACAAATTTCTTGACATATCATATTCCACACTTTGACTCAAGTGGGTTATGAACTCCCACCTTCACCCCATACACAGATTGCAGAATCACATCAGTTACACATCCATTGATTTACAAATTGCCATCCTAGTGTCTGTTGTGCTCCGCTGCCTTTCCCATCCTCCACCCTCCCCCCTCGCCACCTCTCCCCTCCCCTCCCCTCCTCTCTCTCTACCTCCTCCACTGTATAACCCTGAGGGTCTCCTTC
>NW_026000101.1:10394565-10414279 GCF_001458135.2 Marmota marmota marmota | reverse complement strand
CCTCTACCTTGCCAGCGCAGGGGGAGGGGGCAGCTCTGCCTCTCAGCAGGCAGCTGCTCCTCTTCTGCTGGTGGGTCGCAGGCCCGCCTACCTTGCAGGAGTGATTGGAAGCTCTGTTCAGCCGTGGGCCACTGGGCCTTTTCTGCCGGTGGTCACCATTCCGCCTACCTGGTGGGCGCTGGGGGTGGGGGGCGGCTCTGCCCCTCAGCAGGCCGCTGGGCCTGCTCTGTGGATGGTCACAGTTTTCCCAACCAATTTTTCAACTATTCAATTCTCATATTTTTATTTTTCTTCTTATAAAATTTGGCTCACAGCTTTTAATGCAAACATCCTCCTGCATTCTCATTCTCTCTCTCTCTCTCTCTCTCTCTCTCTCTCTTTCTTTTACTATATACTTTGTTTATCTGGAAAAGTTCTAATTTTGGTTGTAATCTTACTAAAGATTTTGTTTTGTAGCTATCCTTTATTTGTTTTGAGATATTATTTCTCTATTCTTTCTCAATTATTCCTACATCACTCTATTGACATACCTTATTTAAAGCCAATAAAATACAAAATTTTCCAATTGATCCCTCCAGCCACATCCAACCCATATGCCACTTCTTGCTTGTTTTCACAAAACACTCTAACAATGAGCTATTTCTATTCCTTGTCTCTATTTCTTCACTTTTTATTTATCCTTTAGCCTACTGTATCTGAGTTTCACCTCTCCAGTGCTACAGTTGAGGTTGACAAGGATGTTCCATCATGCCAAACTCAACTACCATTTATCTATTTTCATCTTGCATGCTTTACCAGTACTATTGCAAACAACTGGTTACTTCTAGAAATAACTCTTTGCAACTCTTTTGGTAGATAATGTAAATTGATTCCAACATTATTCTATTTTACCTCCCACAAGTATTTTCCCAGACATATTTCTGAGGTTTATTTTACACCCCCCCACACACACCTGTTTGAAGATATAAGGATTTAAGCAATGTCATTGGAATGCACTAGTGACTCCAGAATTTGAAATTTAACAAGAGGAGGCAGTATACAGCATGAGGCATTATTGTTGCTTATGTAGTAGTTATTATCTCTAAAACATTGCATATCTTGAAAATTACTGATTATAGAGCCAGTTAGGCTGGTGGCATACAGACCTGGTAAAGGCAATAGGATTAACAGAACTATAGGCAGGTGGTCACATAGAGTGGTTTTACCTTCTTTCTCCTCTCCTTTTCTCTTCCCCTCCTGTACCTGTTTTCTTTTGCTTCTCTTCTTCCTTTCTGTTTTTTTCTCTTTCTCCCCCTGAACTTCCCTCTCTCCACTTCTATTATGTCTTTTACTTTGCAAATTAATATTCTGCTCCAAGTTAACACACACACACACACACACACACACACACACACTCACAAGAAAATGTCAGGGTTGGACTCCTCCAAGAAATGGCTATGCATTGTTAGTTGGTAGAACTTGTTTCCTTTATCGATTGTCATTTTCAAAAGTATAGGAATGAGTAAAAATTTAGAGCACACCTTACCTACTCATTCATTCACTCATTTATTTACCCTGTTTCAAAATACTTTTTAAGTGTATGATGTACTTGACTATATTTGACATAGAAAAAAAGTAAGCAATGTGAAGGTCCTGACCTTAAGTATTAACTAGTTAGTGGATACACAGTTGTAAAAAGAGGTAGTGATAACATTAAGTGGTATTATTTAGCACAATGCCATGAACCTTGTATAGATTTAAAACATAAATCACACTATAAAGTAGGCATTATTCTTAGCTTATGAATGAGGAAACAGAGGCTTGAGAAAAATTTCTACCATCACATAAATATTGAATAGAAAATCCTTCTTTATAGCCCAATTTTTTTCAGACCTCAAAACCTATACAGCTCCACCATACTATAATGTATATTCTGATAGTGGTACAATACATTAAATGTTTGAGATATTATATTTAATTTTTAAAGATGCAATAAGATTAGATATGAGCAAGTGAGTCAGATATGGTGGTGCACACCTGTAATCCCAGGTATTCTGGAGACTGAGGTAGAATTGCAAATTTGAGGCCAGCCTGGACAACTTAGCAGGATGCAGTCCACAATAAGATTTAGAAGAGCTGGGTCTATGGTAAGCGATAACTTGCCTGGCATGAATGAGGCCCTGGGTTTTATCTCTAGTACTCCCTTTCCGATAAAAGTGCAAATGATTTTTGCCTGTAGGTATCATCAGGGTCTCATTGGTGTGAGTGTGTGGATGATGCATTCAGATAGAGCACATGGTGTTATATCTCTAAAATATCACACACCTTTAAAGTATTGACTAATTACATGACTAACCTGAAAAATCAGTCTTTAAATTCAAACTTTTATTGTTACTATGTTTTGTAAGCACTATTTTAATGGTTAATACTTTTGTAACTTTGGACAGATAATTTAGCCAAAGCATTGAGGACTAAACCATAGCTTATCAGTTACCCATGCCTGCTAAAGCAAATTACCACAAACTGGATAGTTTAAGACAGCAGAAATTTTCTGTCCTCTCTGTTCTGGAGGCCAGAAGTCTTACAGCATAGGGCTGTACACCCTCTGTTTGCTCTGGGAAAGAGTGTATTCTCAGCTTTCTATTGTTGAGATCCCATGGTTTATGGCAACATCACTCCAATTTTCACTTCTCTATCTCTTTCTCTCCCCCCAACCCTCACTTGAACCTACTGCACATCAATGCAAGTTCCCTCTACCTCTCATCACAGTACTTGGGATTGCACTTAGCGTTCACTAGATAATATCCCATCTTGAGACCTTTGATGACCCTCCCCCCACCTCAGTCAAGGTAACATTTACAGATTCCGGGTATTAGAACCTAATATCTGTGGTCATTAGTAGTCCATTTCCCAGGAGGGAAATGCTTTCAGTCTAGATGGGTAAAAATGGAATCCTGCCGGAGAAATCGAAAGATAAAATACAATGGAGAGAAGTAGAGAAGAACAGGGGCTCTCAGAACTTTCTGGAAAGGTCTCAGACACTGTCCTCACCTCATAATTTAAAGGTTGGCATATTTTATGCAGAAGAAAAAAAATCCTAGTAAAACTGGAGTGAGTTATGCCAACTGAGGTTTGCATTGACTGCTGCTGTTTGTCCTTTGTGGCTCAGCTATGGCTCAGCTGTTTGTGTCCTCTACTCTGCACCAGGGCTGATGAAATAAGCTTCATGTGAATTTATACTGGTTGTCTTGGAAGGGGAAAAAGAAGCATGACTTCTAAATTGGCTTTTAAAATTTATTCCAGAAATGGCATATTGCTTTCATACCTAATTTTAACCATATTGGGAGTTTAATCTTTCAGAAAGAGGAATAAAATATTTGAGAATATTTTAAATAATAAGTTATTTATTAATACATATTAGTTATATGTTGATTCAGTATATTGTGAATATATGAATAAGTTACTTAGGTAGTAAGTAGAGCATGTGAAAATTTATGTGTGTGTATAAATATGTAGTCATGCACCACATTATTGACATTTTGGTCAATGACAGGCCATATCACTGACATCATAAGCATACTGGCATGTGTAAATACACATTACTCTTCTCAAAATGGCAAAATTGCCTAATGATGTGCTTCTAATGATGTATTCCCCTCATGGAGCAACATGTGTGTGTGTGTGTGTGTGTGTGTGAGTGTATTTTGACAGAGGGGGTATAGAGAACTGAAGTATAAGCTAATCCTCATTTTTGTGAATAATAAATACCCAAGTATTTTAGCCAAATTTTCTACCCATAAATTTTAAAAATTAAATGAATGTTAATTTCTTAGTTTAGTTGCATATTTAAAATTATTGGTGTACATAATATACTGACAGATCTACTTTCCTTCACTCTAAACATTTATGACATATTTAAACTCTTGCACCTGTGACATCACTATCTTTGTCAGCACTAGATCCACTTTTCAAATCATCTAGCACAGGTTTTCAGAGTCTATCATTCTCATGTCTTCAATATTTAAAGTGCAGGCCCCTTTAAATTATATGTAATCCTGTTACTGGAAAAGTTAGTTTGAGTTCCAAATGCCATTTATGTAATATTGTAAATATAATGTTTTTTTAAAAATCTTCAATTCTAGAGGATTTTTTTCCTAGAAACAAAAATATACCAATTTTCCTACAGCTTTCAAAAATAACTTTTAAAGGACACTCATAAAGACATCAGACACTGTGAAGTATATAGAGTAGTGACTAAAAATCTTTGTCTCTTTGCTTCCTGCTTTTCTTGATAAACCAGACTTCCTTCAACATCTCAGACAATTGAGGTCCTATAAATAAAAATATTTTATTTTGTTTAAAACAAACTAATGGGGAAATTGTCCTATTAATATAGGATCAATTTTAGGACTCATGGAAGGTGAATGATTTTAGGAAAGAGTTTCCTCATATTGGTGCTTATATGGTTTGTGAAGGTGCAGGAGGATAGGAAGGAAGGGATAGTATAATAAACCTGAATTCTTATTTTCCCCAGGAGGGAAATAACACATAACTTGTAAAAGTTTCTCAACAAAAAACAGTAAACACATATAAGTTAAAGAGAGAGAGAAATAACCACTGCTAAACAGAAAACATAAACCATTCAATGCAGGTTCTGCCATTTAAAGAGAGGCATTTGAGCGTGAAGCAAAGTATCTTTTAATTAAAAGATCTTTCATTTTATTTTAAATTGTGTGCATTGTTACTTTTTATAATTATAATAGGGTTAAAAGGAACAAACTTATTTAACCCATTAGGTCAAAATTGAAGACCTCCTAATTCATAACATATGAACTAATTCTCTGTGAGCACATGATGAACCTTAGGTAGCTTGCACCAGTGTACTGTTTATGGATTACGTCACTTCAGTTAGAAAATATGCCATGGGAACATGTGTCATCATACTGGCATTCCTCTGCATGAATAAATGTAAAATGTTGCTTTATGTCCCACTTGTTTCTTTTGGCTGTACATTTTGGGAGTGCTGGGCTCTAGTGCTGATTAGAGATGGTTGTGGGTAGTGGCTAAAATTTATGATGCACCGCGTCCTATGGATCCCCTTAGTTAAAAATGTTTTAATTACTCCATTGAAATTAAATGAAACACTTTGCTGTATTGATTTGTTAGGAGTAAGACGTTCCAAGTTCCAGTAATTCTTGGTTCTGCCTGTTAAAGAGCCATTGCTTCTTGGTTTGCAGCCTGGAATAATAACTTACATAAATAACTTCCTTGTGCCTGGTCCTTCTCCAAACTTGATGTGGTGCCACTATTCATTAATATCATGATGGTGAGCAGACCTGCTTGGAATATGCAATGGCTTTCTTCATCTAGAAATTGAAGCAACAGTGACAGGGTTAAGCAACTATATACAGGTGAAATACATTACAGCCCCTGCCATCACCCAGAAACTATTTGCATAATAAAGCTATTTTAATGATTTGTTGGTGACATATGTCTACCCTGTTCTTTTTGGCCCTTCATTTTAATAACATTACAGAATTTAAAACTCTCTAAAAAGAATTCTTTCTTTTTTTTTTTCAATACATGTGACAATTGTTATCTATGATATACAGGATTTAATTATGGGTTAATATTAGGTTGATGCATATGTATTTTTATTAAGTCAAACAAATTATATTTCATTACCTCATCACTTCTCACTGTGGGAATGACATGGAAATACAAAGAACCTGAAACTTCATGTGGTTTTTTCCTGAGAAAGCTCTGATGTTTCATATTGTGTGCAGGATGGAAGCCAAATTTGTTCCTGGCTAAAACTTACTTGATGAATGTTCAGTGCAGGAGATGAAGGCAACTACATCTAAGAAGTAACTATGATAAGAGGATGTCCAAGCACTTCTCAGGTGACTCCATGAACAACTCTGATCACTATGGGAACTCCATGCTGGATGGAAGCAAATTGCACTAATTGGAGTCTTTTGGTGATACATGTGTACTTCAGAAAAACACAAGGCAGACAGAGTGCTCTCAGTCCCTGAAAAAATTCTTGCAGAACTCAGTGTCATCTACCTTAAATATAGAAGCATATAATGATTCCTATGTTTAAAAAAAAAAGTGTGTTTCCATGCAAATTTTACTGTAATTAATTATTTTTTAAAGATTGTTATCATTTCTCTGTGATAATTACAATTATGTCTCAAAAGAATATCTGCAGTGAAATCATTCATCAAAAGGAAACAGTGGTTATAAAGATTTTAGGCATCAGTTGAAGAAATAAGATAAAAGATAGTACATTTTTTTGCCTTTAACTCTTACTAGATTTGAAGCATTCTTATACTGTAAACATGTTTGCTAGTCACACAAAGCTATGATTCTATAGGTATTTGTTGATATTAAAATTTTAGCAGAAATATCTCCCTTATTTATGGTCACTAAATCATTTGAATAATAGGAAATAATTTGACTCCAAAAGTTTTAATATGTATAAGAATATACACATTCTAAATGTATAAGAATTATTTACTCATACAAAGTTTTTCACCCAAGCATATAATTGTAGAGTGATGCGTTGTTCCATGTAGAAATAAAGGATAACAAAGGAATAATAAAGTTATTTTTTGAAACAAGTAATAAATTTTATTATTATTTTAGGTTTAATAGAGTCTATGCAACTTCTATTTTTGTAAGAACATTTTGCAAAATAAAATGAAACCCTCATAACCAAATCAGAAGCAAAAGCATTTTCACAATTCCTATAGTAGCAAGTTTTATATAGAACCTATATAAAAAGGTCCATTTAATTAAATATTAAAATATTATCTTGTTCACATCCATCTTACTATAATTCAGACAAGAGTTCTATTGTCTAAAATAATTCTCCCCATTAGTGTGAATTTTTTTAACTCATTTTACTTCAACCTCCTTCTTCACCATAACCATTCTTGTGTGTCTTTTAAAAATATTTATAATAAACTTTATATTTTACAACAGTTTTAGATTTAAGAAGTAGTACCAAAGACAATATAGAGCATTTCCATATATCACATGCTTTTTGACTTGTTACTGAAATCTTGTGTCACAATAAATCTTACATTTATCATAAAAAATGAAATAATATTAACATATTTTTATTAACTGCAGTCCATAATGTATTCAGATTTTTATATGTATTTTTATATGCTTTTAATATGTATTTTTGAATCCATGATAAGATATTCAATAGTCATATTTCTTAGACTCCTTTTGGCTGTGACAGTTTTCTCAGATTTTCTTGAGAAACATTTTTTTTAAAAAATTTTGTATGACCTTGACAATTTTGAAGAGTTCTGGTCAGCTATTTGTAGACTGTTCTTCAATTGGGATTTGTCTGATATTTTTCTCATAATTAGACTGGAATTTATTGTTTTTCTGAAGAAGACCACAGAGGTAAAGTGCCATTCTCAATACATCATGTCTAGGATACATACTGTCAACATGAATTATCACCATTGATGTTGACCCCAATCTCTTGGCTGTGGTAGTATTTGTCATATTTCTCCATTTCAAAGTAAAGTAATTATTTTACCCATATTTCCATAATAATTCAGCACAGACATCAGGTGTAAAGTATTAGGCTCCAAATCCTTGAAGGCAAAGAATCTAAATGTAACCTTTTGAATCTTTGGCATGAAGAGATTTGTCAACCCTATTCCCCTAATTATTAATCCCGTTAATCCTAATTATATATCCTGTTATATAAGTATGGACTGATGAATACTTATTTTATACTTTAGATTACAATCCAATGCAACATTTTTTTGTTGCTCAAATTTTTCCATATTTTGCCATTGGGAACTCTGTCAGTTGGGTCCTATATCTTGCTCATATACATATATGTCAATAAATCTGTTTTGTTTGCTTTGTGTTTTTACAGCATTTTTTAACCTTTTGGCACTACAGATATGTCAGATATTTCAGTCCTAGAATTAGATATTCCCTAAAAGACTTAGCCTTATTTGAGTGTAGAATGGTATTATAAAATAAGATCTAAGCTTTAAATATTATTTTCAGTCCTGGAAGGTCATCGTTTCTAGGCTCTAATTATTTAATACGTTTTTATTATCACTTTTATAAAAAATTATCAATTAAAAGTAATAAATAATTTTTTGTTTGTTCCCTCTCTAACAGACTTTCTTTATGTTGGTCAGTGTTTCTTATTCAGCTTCTTTCGATATTCTTCTATTCTGCCATGCGACCAGCGCTGGCTTCATGAAAGAAGGTTCCGTTCATAAGTAATTGCTAGGGAGTTTTAAGTTAAAGAGACAAGACTCTCATTACCTTTAATACCAGCTCCAAGATGGCTTCTCCTAGCTCCACCCTCCAGCCACCTAATGCGGTGATGAGGTTTACAGAAGAGACTAGTGAGAGAGGGAGAACACGCCAGGGAGTGGGCTTTTATTGGGGAACAAAAACTTCCGGGGAAATTCCCATCCAATGAAGGTTAAGGGGGGCAGCATCCCAAGGTCAGGGGCGATGATTGGGTTTTCAGGGCAGTGGCCAGGCACGTCTCTGCACGGACAAGCCCTCCGACCTGGAAAAGGGTGGGGAAGGCTCAGACACAGCTGTGTCTAAGCGCCTCTCACCCAGCCAGGGAGGTAACTCAAATCACGTGCGAGGATGGCCTCCCACATTCTATGATTTTTCCAAGTGATAATATGATATACCTAGGTATGAGTCATGTGATATTTATCATGTTTGGTGTCCTCTGAGCTTCCTCAATTTGTGGTTTTTGTAGTCATCATTTATTTTGGAAAGCTTTTTGCCGCATTTTAATTTTTATTACTAATTAAATTTGCTTTTTAGTTGATAAAAGTATAAAATTGAACATATCAATAAAGTAATGTGTTGTTTTGATAAGTATATATACATTGTGTACTGTTTAAATAGTTCAACTATTTCTTTTTCTTTATTCCCTCCTCCTTCTTCTTCTGATATTTTAGTTAAAAATATGCCTTTTTTTTTTTACTGTTTCTTCATTTTTGGAAGTTAGTTTTGTTTTTTTAAATTCTTGTTTCTCTTTGTATTTCAGATTCAATCTCTATTTGCCAGTCTTCAAGAGTCTGAAACTTTCCTCAGCAGTCAGAGTTTACTCCTAAACCTGTAGAAGGTATTCTTGGTGTTTATTATAGTACACTTAATTTTTAGCATTTCCTTTCATTTTTTTATAGAGAAACTCTGCATATATAACCATCTCTTCTTGCGTGTTATGTAACTTTTTCTTAGCAACCTTAACATTATTAATCAGTTATTTTAATTATTATAAAATGTTTATAATTCTAATAATTTAAATATAACAACTGTATCATATCTATTTCTGATGATTGCTTTGTGTCTCTATTTTCTTTTTCTCTTGTGTTTTGGCATGATTTGTAATTTTTTTGTTGAAAGCTGAACATGTCTTATTGGATAAGATTTATGTTATTCTGACTAGCAGGTGGACTGTTTTAAATTTTCACTGTAACTAGAGGATTCAGAGACTTTAAAATCATCAAGTGTCTTGTCTCTTTATGACTTGGGCTTCCTTCAAGCACTCATCATCAGAGAAGGTCTGTGTCCTCCTAATGTTTCACCTATTTGTACTGAATTCCTTTTATCACTGTGGTTAGGTGAGGTGGAGAATAAGGATTCTGCAATCTTCTGATGAAACCTGTCTTCAGTGAGCCCACGTGTTAGGTCTGTGACTATCACATGATTCTCTTTTGGTGCAGTACCCCCTAACCATCACCACTTCGCCTTTCTCTTTTTTATTTGCAATCCCTTTTCTTGCACTCTTAATCACGGTTGACCAACATTTCCCCACTGTATAATACAGGAAACCTCAGGGCTCATAGAATAGGTGAATTTTCTTACCCCAGCTGGCATAAGGCTCTAGTAATATTTTTTGTCATGGAATGTAGGCCTTTGATGTAGAGAAGTCTCTGAGTATACTTCACAACAATTATTCTTCCCCTCAACTGACCAGTCATCATCCCCCAGAAATTCTTCACAATTACTATGGAAGCGTTCCTACCAGATTGTACTTCTGGAACTTTTGCCCCAGGAAGTCCCATCTCCCCAGTGTTTCTCTGGATGTGTCTTCCTTTCCAGGTTTCAGGAGGGTAGTTTGCCATGTAAACTCAATTATCCCAAGCTCCAACAAAATTTTTAATTTGTCCAGACTTTTCTTGCTTTAAGAATGGGAATGGCAACTCCCAAACTCATTGCATATTGAAGGTGGAATTAGAAGTTGATGAAGAATCAACTTATATCTTCATGAAAAAATCAATTATATGTTTTGTGTCTCCTGGCAAAAGGATAGGAAGAACCTGGGATGCTTTTGTCATGATAGAAGTTTAAATATTTTTTAAGTCAAATTCAAAATTAAAATATGTTTTTGTGTGACCATGACATACATGGCAGTCACAGTGAAAATGGTAATTATTGTTTCTTTTTCTCAAGGAAAACTCTCCCTCCTTGACAAAATTCATGGAGTTGCACTTTACATCAGGTATCTTAGTCCAAATATTTTTTACTGATTTTATCTGTTTTATTTCCATGTGAATGTTATTGAACAAGTCAACAAAGACCAAAATTTTAATATTCCTTTTTTTTATGTTCAAGATTTAGGGGTAAATGTTAGCAGAAACCCAGAGATGGTTTCAAATATATGGGCAAATCAACCTCTGCCTGTTAAAAGATAGGGGCATAGGTCCTCTGGGTAAATGCTGACTTCTCCTATTGGCTCATCATATAATTACATATTCAGAGTTAATTAACCATGGAAAGCTCATTAAGGGAAAAAAGGGAAGGTTGCAGGGGAGTGAGACTGCAGTTTAAAATCAAGTTATAAATCTGGAATTCCTAATGTCTCATGAAATCTTAGCTAGACAACCATTAAAATTACATGGATATTTTCAAATGTTAATAGAAGTTAGCACAAATAAGTTTTTATTACATATGCAGTAAAATTCCAGTATCTTAAATGCTTGAATCAGAAAACATATGCATATAGTTACTTGATCAGAAAATTGGCAGAATTCTATTTATTTTTGGTTTTGCCTCATCACACATAAACCAAGATTTTAGCAGTCAAAAGATTCAAGAAAAATATCATATAAAGAAAATGTTTTAATTGTTATAAATAAATAAATGCAATAATCTATTTTAAATCACACAATCTCTCTCTCTCTCTCTCTCTCACACACACACACACACACACACACACACACACACACTGTTTTAAACTATGTGTGTTAAGTTAAAAACTCCCAGGCTATGGTAACCAAGAGTGTGTGGTTTAATAGCATGGTGCAGTAAGTTATGGTCGATAATTTATTTCTGGGTAATGGAGCAAGATATTTTTTATGATAGTTCTCAAAATATGACAACATTCCAGCAAAGTCCATAAACCATGTCCTCTCTATATTCTCACACAGAAGCAATATGAATCTTTCCGCAAATATGGTCAACAAGGAAATTTGCAAAGCAGACATTCTTAAATGACTCTGCCAAAAAATCTAATATTTGCATGGACATATGGTTATAAAATATTAATAAAGCAAAAGACAAAAACAAATAAACATAGATGGCAAAATTCAGGTAAACTCTGAGAAAATTGCACATAAAAACAAATTATGACCATCTATACTAAAAAAAATTTCAGTAGTATAGCAGCCCTGAATGGAGATGGTGATAATAGTGATAAGTGTTACAAAACAATACAACCCAAACTGGGATACATTAATAGATCAGAGGATGATACGGAACAACAGCATGTCAGGAAGGAAGATGGGAAAAATCATTCTAGTCTAGAATATAATGTGAAACTAGAAGTTTATATTATTTTTAACAAATTAAGTGACATATATATTAATTATATATATATATATATATATATGTATGAATATATATATGAGTTTCAGTTTTACATGTGTGACCTATGCAAATAGAGTGGGATGCACAAATTGTTCAGATTTTGTTTCAGGCACTATTACTTAGTGGTAGTCTAATCATGGAGAATGACTCAATTTCCTCTTCATCTGAGATAATGAATAACACAATGCCTCACAACCATTGGGTCATTCTGATCATTACATGATATAATAAACATTATGTGCTTAGAAGAGGGCCCTGCACTTAATAATCACTCAATAAATATTGGTTTATATCACTGTATGTTACACAAATAACTTGTGGAATGGTGAACTTGGAAATACATTATGTATGATAAACTATGTATATATGTAGGAACTTCAGTAAAGTTGTATTACTACAGAAATATATTAAACACACACAATAAATTTTATTTATTTTTTATTCAGTATTTTTGTACTTAGAATGGTGCATTCTAATTGGTAAAATTAATTCTATACAATATATCATATTCAACTTATACTTTTAGCATTCAGCCAGTTATCTTTTCTAGTTGGCTGATCTAATTCATAATCTCCTTAATCATGGGTTTGCTCATTTGAACAAAGTGCCTAATATTGCCTTTCATAGAGTTGTAATTGGTCTGAATAAACTAATGTCTCTGTCACATAATAAGCACATAAACTAACTGCTGTGTTACTACCAATAGATTTAATGGTTAAACAATTTGTTTACTAGTGATAAACATCATACATTAGCATATATGTTGTGATGATAAATATGATGAATTAAAAAAAAAGAATTATGTTTTAGCCTGTCCATTGAAAAGAATGGGTCAGGTATTTACATTTGTATACTGTTTTTTGTTTTGTTTTGTTTTGTTAGTACTAGGAATTAAACCTACTGAGCCACATTTCCAACACTTTCTATTTTTTATTTTGAGACAGAGTCTTGCTAAATTGCTGAGGCTGGCTTTGAACTTCTGATACTCCTGCCTCAGCTTCCCATGCCACTGGGATTATAGGAGTGTGCCACCATGCTAGGCTTCTGTGTACCGTTTTTGTTCTTATCTATATTTGTTTCTATATATTCTTTGTTCTTAGTTTGCAATTTCCTGAAGATGGGGCCAGCCAATGTAAGTATATTGTTATTTAGCCTTCTTTAGTATTGACCATTGTATTTTTGGCTTAAAAGCATTCATGATACAATAAAATAAAAAAAAAAAACAACTGTGAAATCCTGGGCTCCATTTTTATATTCAAGCCCACCAGAATGGATTATGGTTTGTGAACCCAGGAGTTAGTACACGGTTTTTTTGTTTTTTAAGAAAGAGTGGGGGAGAGAGAGAGAGAGAGAGAGAGAGAGAGAGAATTTTTTTAATATTTATTTTTTAGTTCTCGGCGGACACAACATCTTTGTTTGTATGTGGTGCTGAGGATCGAACCCGGGCCGCACGCATGCCAGGCGAGCGTGCTACCGCTTGAGCCACATCCCCAGCCCACAGTTTTTTGTTTTATTCCCCAGAATGGCTTGGATTAAAATGCATCCTTACATCCCTGTTTTCTCTGCTCGCTCCTTCCTTCCTTCCTTCCTTCCTTCCTTCCTTCCTTCCTTTCTTCATCCATCCCTTCCTCCTTTCCCTCTTCTTCTCTTCCTTCTTTCCCTTTTTCTTGCCTAAGGATCCTGGTCCACTTAATATTAATTTGTAGGTTCAAACTACGCTCTACTGCCCTCCTCTAATTACTGAAGTGTTAATAGAAGGTTGACTTTAATGTTAAAATTCTTCCAAATGGCATCAGTTCTCTTTAATTATAGTGTTTATCAACATCTTGACTGGCTTTATCATTTGAGGAAAAACACTTTTAAGTCTTCAGAAATTTTCAAGATATTTCTAATATCTTGGAGAAAATATAGTTTTACCTACTTTTTACCAATTCTTCTACTGCAATAGATTAGACAACTCCTAAAACATCTTCAAAACTTTAAAACATGTATTTTCATGACTTCCAAAATAAATTTTATATATATTTTATATATTATATAAATTTTATATATATATAATTGGACTTTCAATTGATGATTCCATATGACTTATATATAAAATCTTGGACTTTTAATTGAAGATTCCATATGACTTCAAATTTGTTCTGGAGCTATTATTCAATACCAAAATGCATAAAGCTTGTTTAAAAATATGTGCAAAGGTTCAATGTACAGAAAACTGTACTGTGTACTTAAAATTAGTTGAGGTAAGATGAAATATATATTTTACTACAATGAAAATTAGAAAAAAAAATGAACTGCTAGATAATTTCTACTTTCTGTTAGGAACAAAATTTGTGAAGACACTGGCCACTCTTATTAAATATGATATCCAGAAACTTCAATGTGCCTGAGGAAATAAATGATTCTGTTTATTAGTGAGATGCAATGGAGCTACGAACAAATTTAATGTATTTAGTGCAACTAAACATTGTATAGTATTTCCTTGTATAGTATGTATAATTGTATAGTTTATATAATTGTCTACTACAGAGTCCTAGAGTTGTGGGGATCACTATCAATACTCCTCTTCTCTAGACATAAATTCTTTTAATGACAACATTTTATTACATTATAAATCTCACATTATTGTTACATAATGTATAAGAAAATTCATATTCTAGTGCCTGTATCTTGTAACTATGGGGCTGGGTAAGTAGCTTAGTGGTAAAATGCTGGTCTAGCATGCTTGATTCTCTGAGTTGAAGCCAACACCACAAAACCAAACGCGTGCACACACACACACACAAGCACACACACACCAACTTGTAACCTTTGTCCTTTGGTTGTATTTCTAGAGTTTGTACCCTAATAGGTAAGTTTGTTCTCTCCTTTCTGTGATGTTCCTTCAAATATTGAAAGGAGCTACTAAGTCTCCATTATTAGTTATTTTTTTGTTGTTGTTGTTTTGAAATGAAATGATCTCAATTCTTTTTAATCGTCTTGGCAAAGTTTCTAAAGTTTTACTCTCTGAAGTGATCACAGAATATGTGACCTAATGTGTACAAATTGCAGTGGGTTTGCTATGTAATTTTTTCTTCATCTTATATTATAATTAATAAAGTTATTTTGCATACCTTTAGCTTCAAAGCATATTTGAATTTATTTTAAAGTGTATGAAAATGATGGTGTAGATGTACTTTATGTGTAGTATATGTATCAACTGTGTGCTCCATACATTAAAAGACTGCATGATTGTTTACCAAAATTGCATTGCTTATTTTTGAAATGTAAATGGTTTGCTCATTATTCTGTTAGTCTGCTCTGTTCCTAGACGTTATACTACTTGTCTTCTTATTCAATTACAGTTAAATCATCAAACAAAACTCTCAGTCCTTCAAAAGGTGACGTTCAAGAGACAAAGCAAATGATAATCAGGAGATATATATCTATATCTATATATATCTATATATGTCTCTATATATCTATATATCTATCTCTCTCTCTCTCTCTCTCTCTATATATATATATATATACATATATATATATATATATACATATATATACATATATATATATATACATATATATATATATATATACACATATATATATATATATATATAATTACCAGGGAGGCATTTTTAGCATTAGGAGTATGAAAGATCCATGAATAATCAAAACACTCATAAAACTCTCAAGCTGAAAATGTCAAAAGTGATAAGAGAAGGGCTGGTTATTTATTGGATGGAATTATAAGGCAGTAAGAAAGTGGTTTGGGTACACATTTCAAATAGAAGGGGTTGACATAGCAGTATCCTTTGCCCAGAAGTACTGCATGGGGCTTTCTTGCCATCTTTGTAATTTATTTAAACACACTGTAAATTGCATTGATTGGCAGACTGGTTTCTGTCATACATGGACAAGTATAAACTAAATATTTGATAAACGAATATCACATTTCATAGCAGATACTTCTCACTCACTCACCCAAGGAACACACTGACTTTAGGCGGTTAAATCTGCCCCTTTTGATGGATGAGCGTTGAAGTCTTCAACTCTTGTGGTGGGTTCAGCTGCATCTCATGACAGTTCCATCAGCATTTGCTTCATGGCATGTGAGGTTCTGTGGTTAACTGCATACATTCCAATCCATTTTGAACTCTGCTCCATGGTATCATTTATCCTTGATCCCTAAATTAGAACTCAGCAAAGTCCTATGACTTCTGGAAAAAAGGGATTCCCTGAACTCTTCAAATCGTGAAACAGCCTTTATGTCTTAAATACACTGTTGAGTACATTTACAGTTACATTTTCCTCTCTTTACTATTCTTTTATTGCCTGCTGGAGACTTGTGCAGAGCGGGGAAGATAACTTTTCAAGAATGTGGGCTAGGTTAACTGCTTCCTTCTTTTCCCACTTTTGCTTCTGCTTCATGTAGTTGGACATATATTTGTGACCCTTTTAGGAACACATGGGATCATCAAGAGGTCACAATGATTTATCCCTCTAAGAGCTTTTAAAGGGGCTTTAAAGAGCACGTTAGTTATAAGTGAGGTCACTATTGCAATGTAAATGGACTAACCTTATATTACTGGTGTCCTTATAAGAAGAAGAAATTTGGATGCAAAAATAAAATAAAAAAAAATACCAGGGGCATGCACACATGGAGGAGAGCCCACATGGGAATAATTGAGAAAGGGGCCATCAGCCCCCCAAAGAAAGAGGCCTGGGGGAAAACAATGGAAACCTTGATCATGACTTCCAGCCTTCAGAACCATAATGAAATAAATTTATGTGGTTTAAACCACTCAGTAAGGGGGGTTGGTTATGGTAACCCTAGAAAACCAATCTTCTTTCTGTCTCTGGGTGATGTCTTATCTTCAGTTTCCTTGACAGGTGGATGCATTTCCCTCCTGGCAGAGACTGTATCTTTCCTCATTCCCCAGGTGCCTGGGAACACTCCTTACTTTTTGAGGGGACAACTCTAATATGACACCATATTAGAGTAAGTAAGTTCCATATCAGTGTCACAGAAAATACAGATTTTTTTTTTGTTTTCAAACACAAACTTTAATTTCTGAACACTTTTAGATTTACAGAATTGTTGCAAAGATAGTACAGAATGTCCCCATATGCTCCAGTTTCCTCTGTATTTAACATTTTACATTAGTATGCTACATTTTTCACAATTAATGAACTAATACTGATAGATTATTTATATTTTTATTGATGCATTATAATCATTCATAATAGTAGGATTCATTATGCCACATTTATATGTGCATATAATTTGCTCTGAAGTACCTTCCCTTTTTCTTTCTCCCTGTTGCTGATCCATCTGCCCATCTGCTCTACTCTACTGATCTCCCTACTATAGTATTAAGCACTGGAGAATAATATCTTCCAGATTATGCCATGTCCATGTACAAGTATAAAACAGTGAATCTAGTATGTGTGTGTGTGTGTGTGTATACATATATATTATTATATATTATATATCTATAATGATAATATACCAATTACAATGATGGTGATGATGTGTTACTGTGGAGGCCCAAATATACCTTTGTGTGTGGAGGGGGGGAGGATACTGGGGATTAAACCCAGAGATGCTCTGCCACTGAAGTACATTCCCAGTCCTTTGCATTTCTTATTTTGAGACAGGTTTTTCTAACTTGTTCAGGCTGGCTTCCAACTTGTGATCCTCCTGTCTCATATGTTAGAGCATCTACTGTGCCCTCCTACTTTTTTTTTTCATGTCACTGTTACACACTGGTTTACCGTGTCTCCAAAAATATGAGTTCATAAAAAGCTGAATTACTCAACCTGTTAGAGTTCTTTATCTAAAGCTTGATATGGGTTATGACACCCCCATGACAATATATCAAGGGCTCTCTACAAATGTCCTCTGGTAGTTCCCCACTTCCTACCCACTTGTGTCCTGACCTTGTTGGGAGGGGGTCTTCATTTTTACAAAATTAATTTTTATCTTTCTGTGAAATTTCTCCAAGGTATTTTCCTATTTTGTTTAAAAAACCACAGTGTCTATTAATTATGTTCTTCAGCTGAGATTTTCCAATATCTTGAATATTACATTAGAACGATACAAATCTAAACCACAACATGATCTATGCTTACTACAATGGCCAATATACAAAAGAGAAAATACTAAATGCTGGTAAATCTTAGAGAGAAAGGCTGTCATATACTGCTGTTGGCAGTATATATTAGTATATCCATTTTGCCCAGTTCAACAGTGTTTACAAAATTTGATCATTTTCTTGCCTTATGTTTTAGCTATTATATAAGCAACAAATAATTTGTATATATGTGTTCACCAAACTGTACAATAATGTTTATAACAGCATTATTTAAAAGATATTCAAACTGCAAACTACCCAAATCTTAACAGTAGAATGAATAAATAATTAATGTTATATTTACAACATGCTATGACACAGAAGTGAAAATAAATGATATTGAAAGTACAGAACAATACCAATAAACAGAATTGAATGAGAAAAGTTTGATGTAGAATTAAATGAGAAAAGTCTGACAGAAAAGAATGCACATTGCATTATTCAATTTACCTAAAGTAGAGAAGGAAAATAAAATAAATCAAAGCTACTAGAAATAAGGTTAGTGGCTCCATGAGGGTGGAGATAATGTCTGGAAAGGAGCGAGAAGGCTTCAGTGGCACTCAGTATTCTGTTTCTTAATCTCTATGCTGGTCCCGTAGATATGTTCATTTTGTGAAAACACCCACCTATCTATTTTTGATATGGCATTTTCTGTATGTCCATTATAATATCAAAACAAATTTAAGCATAATAAAGGGAAAACAAGTCTACTGCAAATATATGATGTTGCAATCACTATTCCTCCAAGTTGCTTTTAGATAAAACTTTTTTCTATGAAAGTGGCTGAAGTTCCCTTATTTTTAAAATGTTTATTGACATTAGAAACTTCCATTCCTTAGCAGTACCTTATATTAACTTTCTGTCAAATCCCTCAATGAGCAGAAATTTTGATCCTTAATTCCTTGGTTCCCACTGTGCCTAACTCCTGTCAATATTCAGAAAAAGGTCAAAACTTATTGGGCTAACATACTCAGTCACTCAGACTCTCTCTTGTTATACAACACCAACAATTTACATCTCCATCAATCCTGTGTTATAATTCAGAACAATTTCACATCAGAACCTTTACTTTCTAATAATCTATAATCTATATTCAACATACTATTCACAAAATAGTCTTTTTTCTCTATTTTCTTCATCCAACAACATCAAAAACTCTGATCTCTTAAACAGGTCTGTCCCCTTCCATAACCCAATCTATCAACTTCTCCTGGTTATATAAATCCTATTTATTTTCACATATCACTTGAAATAGTTTCTACTATTACCTGCAATTGTTCCATGCTTTTTAAACTTGAAATCTGTTGTAAATTTCTAAACCTGGGCTCTAGGAACACTATGGGCCAAATGGTATATTTATTTTTGTGGCTACCATAACCATGGGTTCTATTAGTACAACTAGATCTTTTTTTTTTTTTTCAGGTCAAAGCTCATTTCTTTTTTTTTTTTTTAGTTTAATCTTTTTTTTTTAATTGTAATTTTTTATTGTGGGTTGTTCAAAACATTACAAATTTCTTGACATATCATATTCCACACTTTGATTCAAGTGGGTTATGAACTCCCACCTTCACCCCATACACAGATTGCAGAATCACAGTTACACATCCATTGATTTACATATTGCCATACTAGTGTCTGTTGTGCTCTGCTGCCTTTCCCATCCTCCACCCTCCCCCCTCCCCACTCTCCTCTCTCCCCTCTCTCTCCTCTCCTCACCTCGT
>NW_026000101.1:10352896-10394287 GCF_001458135.2 Marmota marmota marmota | reverse complement strand
GCAATGTACAAGTGTACCCTTTTCCCCACATCCTCTCCAGCACTTGTTGTTGTTTGACTTCATAATGGCTGCCAATCTTACTGGAGTGAGATGGTATCTTAGGGTGGTTTTGATTTGCATTTCCCTGACAGCTAGAGATGTTGAGCATTTTTTCATGTACTTGTTGATTGACTGTATGTCCTCCTCTGAGAAGTGTCTGTTCAGGTCCTTGGCCCATTTGTTGATTGGGTTGTTTGTTCTCTTATTGTTTAATTTTTTGACATATGCACCAAGTTCTACTGCCCCAAGTAATGCTGCATAACAAACCACCCCAAAACATTATGACTTAAAACAATAGTTCATTTGTTCTCACAGATTTGTATGTCAGATGGGCAACTCTACTTAAGGTTTTTATATTTGTGGGTCTACATTTGTTCTACAGGTTCTCTCATTTGTGGATGCATAGGATAGCTATAGAATTCTCCCAGCTATGGCAGAGAACCAAAGGAACAAGTCTAATACACATCCTTGCATGGCATCTAATATCCTTTAATCAAAGCAAATCATACTGCTGAACTCAAAGTCAAGAGTGAAGAGTAGTGTGCAAATTTAAAAAGCAAGAGAGGAGGTGTGAAAAATTGACACTCCTAACATGATCCACTACAATGTAAGTTAACAATCAATACTAACACATGTCTCTGTTTGACTTCATTTATTATTGCTCTCAGTATATTAGTTCAAACTTGTATTTCTCACTGAAGTTTCACATTTGCTATATCTTTGACAGATCATTTACCTTTTATTTTATGGGGAAAAATATCTGTTAGGCATGGATGTTCACAGTTTCATGTTCTCAGCCCCACCTTTACTCTTACTTGTATTTCTTCATATGTTTCTCTATAGTCTTCTATTTTCAAAGTAGAAGAAAAACATGTTGTTTGCTTTTAATATAATCTAAGCTGATTTTTTAAAACTGGGAAAAAAGAAAGGCTTGATTCTCAGAACCCCCTTATAATTAGGGATATTACCACAGCAGTAGCTAATTACCAAGGTCAGGGAATACCTCTTGGGACTTATCTTCCTTGACCATCTCAAAGCATTTCTACCTTGAACCTTTGTTCTTAGGCTCTGAGATGGATTTTTTATTCTCTTTCACCTGGGAGAACTTTTTTTTCTTCAGTATTGTATTTTTCTTCTTGTGTCTAGAATTTCTCTTTTAAGGTGATCTTGAATATCTGTGATAGAATCCATTATATTGAGGTTTATAACATAGCTCCCCATGGGAAAATTTATTTTTCTTAATTTGATTCCCTTGAGGACACCATATTGTTGAGCAGAGGCATTCAGTTCTATCCTGTATGCTCTTCTTGGTTTCATATTGCCCTCTTCAGAATCATGATCTTTTTCACGAATGCCTGTGGCATTTTACCTGGATAGAAATGTTTCTATCATAGTAATGTTACAAAATGTGATTTATTTGGCTCCACATTCTCTAGGGGATTGTCCTACGACTGGGTTTTAGATTATTTTGAATTCTACTGTGAGTTATAATAACAATTTATCTGTGCAATAAGCCATCTCTCACCAGAAAAGATTGATAAAATTGAGAAATGTCTGCCTACAAAGAATAAAAAAGATATAGAAGCATTGCAAAATATATAAGAATTTCTTATTTACTTATTTAGAAATTCAAACTACCTTAGGGAGAGACAACTCAAATTTTAATTTCTTTTATTTTAAATTAAGTCCTGTAAATTCATTTAGATCATTATTTAAACAGTGTGTGGCTTATAAATTCATATGTATCATCTTGGGAAACTCTAAACCTTTAAAATGTTTTCTATGTATACATTGCTAATGCAAACAACTTTGTATTTTCAATGATTACCTGCTGCAAAATTCTGATCTAATAACTATTTTCAAGGGTGTGGCTTCAGGATAGAAATGTTTCTGGCTTGACTGTCTCTCCTCCCTCTAATTTGCTTATGAACACTGATCACTTATGTAGAAGATAAAAAAGAAAACACATAAAACAAAGGACATTAAAATGCAAACAATCATTCCAGATAGGGATAGGGATGCAGGGAGGGTAGGAGAAGGAGGAAGGATCTGGAAAAGGGGCAAAATCTTTTTCTGTTCTAACTAAATATTCTCAGCTAGTTAGTATTGATGGAACACTTGATTCTGATTATCATCAGCCACCAAATTTTTTCCTGATCCTTTATCGAACATCTCTGCAAAACTATGCAGGGAAAATTGAGCAGAACACAGCCATCCCTCTTTCACCTCAATTCAAACCTCCACTACCTCAATAGAATCTGTCTATCTACAGAGATAAATCAAAATGTCGAATACTTTCAGAAAAGCATTCCAGGGAGTGAAGAATAAAGGTTCACATTTTGGCTAATTTATACATCTTCCTCACGGCATTCCCCTATTACTTGGAGCTAGAGAGTGTGGATAACTCCTTTAGGACTATATCTAAAAATTGAACTGGGTATTTTCATTTTTTAAAAATATTTTTTCTAGTTGTAGATAGACACACAATATATTTATTTTTAGGTGGTGTTGAGGATTGAACCCAGTCCCTCACACATGTGAAGCAAGCACTTTCCTACAGAGCTACAGCCCCAGCCAGAACTGGCAATTTTCCTTATGAAATTTCAGCATGCTTCTACCTGAGATATAGGGCTAAATAACTATCCCTAAATAATCCCTAAAATACATGAAAAATAAATATCCCTAAAAAATGTGAAAATAAATAAAATAGTACAGGAAAGACTTAGTCTTTCTCTCCTAGTGGAACCTGGTTTTCCATTATAACCTCCTCTCATGTATTAACCCAATTCCCTTTCTTAGGACAAATTATCCTTTTGATGAAAAATAAGCTTTTTGTTGTTGTTATTTGTTTTTTCCCCCTATTTTCTAGTAAGCAAAGTGATTCTTTGGGTTATTTTCTGTATAGGCATTGATGTTTTCTTCTACAACTCACAAGTTCTTGAGAAAAGAGGTGAAAGCCCATGAAAGAGATTACAAAAATAAAAATAAAAATGGAGGCAGACCTCATGGACTAGCAATGCTTTATTCAGCACAGAAGGGTCATATGTTCCTGAATAAAATGGTGGGGGATCATCGTGAGGGTTTGAGTTTTATAGGATTTAGCAGAGCAAGGTCATGTGAGGATTTACTTTTGGAGGGCCCTTTTGGCAGGCAGGGACAAATAATGAGAGGACTTTAGTGTGGGATGGGAGGACAGATAGGTAATCATATCCTTCAATAGGGAACCAAGTTTTCTGGGTCCTGCTGTTGTAGATCAGTAGCCTACACTTAGAATTACAGGCTGATGTATTTCCATAGGATATAACTTACATAATAAGCATATCTTGAAAACTATTGGTAACTGTTACTGTGAGGCAATAAAGTCTAATTCTACATTTCAGGAAGATCATTTCTCCTACTGATCCCATACCTATATCTCAATTATTATCTTTAGGAGCATATCCCACCGAGGACCTCCAGTCATCACTGAAAACTGCCACTAGTTTTCTTCTCCACTTGCATTATATTCTTTTAAATCTGGCCATACTGTTATAGAAAGCAGGGTGGGGATTTAACCAGCTCATATACACAATTAACTATCTCTCTTCACTGATTGTCTTTTGCTGTGGACTGAATTAGGTCCCAGATTTACATGTTGAAGCCAGTAAGTCCCAGTGTGATGGTATTTGGAGATGAGGCCTTTGAAAGATAATGATGTTTAAACAATGTCATGAGAATGAGGTCCTCATGAGGAAATTGGCTGCCTAATAAGCAATATTAGAGAGATCCTCCTCACCTGTCATGTGAGAATATAACAAGAAGATTACTATCAGCAAGTCAGAAAGAAAGAATTAGCCCAAAATAGCCCTGCTGACACCCTGATTTCAGATTTTTAGGCTTCAGAACTGCAAATAAATAAATAAATTTCTGTTGTTGAAATCACTCAGTCTACAGTATTTTGTTAAGGCTGCCCTAGCAGACTAAGACATCTGTGTATTTAATGAAGTCATATATTATGCTGACTTCTTTATCTTTGTAACCCTGAGCATAGACAGTGCCTAACAAAACTCAAGTACTAAATAAATAATCGCTGATTTAGTAAATATAGGTTTTAGGCCAGAGGTATAAAAATTACCTCGTGTCTCAAGTAGTCCAACCCAACTTATCATGATTCAGAAGTCTACATAGGGGATGGAAGCTAATACCTGTAGTAATAACCTGTATTGATTTTGAAGGAGAATACCCTCGACTTATTGATGAGCTCTGCTGTAGCTGTAGGAAGCTGACTAAGGATTAGGACCCTGGCCATATCCCAATCTCTCTTTATATTAGAAAGGATACTAACACAACTGAAAGCCTGATAACACAAGCCATCTTTAAAGACAAAAAAAAATATATATATATATATATATATATATATATATATATATATATATATATGTAAAANAAAAGAGAAATTATTTGACCTATTCAATAACAACCAACTGAATTGCTTCCTTTCGTTTTACATATATATATATATATATATGTAAAACGAAAGGAAGCAATTCAGTTGGTTGTTATTGAATAGGTCAAATAATTTCTCTTTTTCTGAAAAAGTAGAGTTATAGGCTCCTATAAAAATCATGTGTACTTATGATCCAGCATCATAAGAAATATCACCTGATTCTTTCTATTACCTTAATTCCCAAACTTTTAACATTGGCTTCACGTATGTGGTTTCCTCCCTATTTCCTCACTTCTAATTTCTGCCTCACTGCTCAGAACTTTCAGATATTCAGTAGCAATTTATTTTTTTAATCCAGGTTTTCCACTAGATGATAGTGGTTCTATGCTTTATTGCCCATGGACCAATCTCATTTCTTTTCCACATATCAGGTCCTTATTACCCTGGAGGGTGTTCAGAATTTATTACTGTTGTTCAGAATCCATTATGTAGAGTTGTGGTTTTTAGGGTTACTCACTTGTCTTTTCCTTGGAGCCATGGGTTGAAATGCAATTCAAACAAGGATGGAAAAACAAATCAAAATGAAAAGCCTTTAGAGCTAAACCTTTTTTTTTACTCATGTGCCAGTTGTGCTCCTAGAGTTGTTGCTTTTACCCATGAAGCTCCTGAATAAAAACCTGACAGTGATGCAAATTTTTAGGAAATACTAAGATCTCCATTATGGGAAAAACTATCTGTAGGTGGGGAAAGGGTATAGGGCTTGTTGACAATCTGTTTTTGTCTTTTTGATTTTGTTTTATTTTTGTCATGGTGGACTGAACAGTAGAGGGTCTCTCACCTTCCACAGGGCTGTTGTATGAAGGCAACCCAACCCTCCTGGCAGCAGCAAGAGGTAAGTATGAAGAACAAGCCCCAAAAGAATGTCCACTATGCATAAGCAGCAGTGATGCAATGATGATAGTATGCAAAGTTATGATGATGCAAATAGATTTTTTTTTTTTTGCAAGAGAATGGGACATTGCAAAGAAGGAGACAACAGCATCCTGAGAATATACAGAATTAGGGAAGTTTAAAGAAAGTATGGGAAGTTTGAAGACATCATTGAAGAAAATGACAGAAATGACCAAATACAGTCAAGGAAAGAAAGAATTTTCAGGAAGTATCATAAGATTTAGCTGAAGTAGTATGATCTTCATGCCATGATTTTAAAAAGATACATATTCAAGCAGCTTAATTTCTGTAGCAGTAAATGGAATTGTAAAGTAGATAGGTCAGTGGCTGGTATGCTCATTGGTTATATGTAGAGAATGTAGCAAGAAATTTGAGAGTACCAAATGGATTGAAGTTGAGGGGATATACTGAGCCATAAGGGATGGATGAGGTAGAAAGGAAAGCAATAAGATTATGATCCTTTCTTTCCATACCTAACTTTTAGCCCCAAACTTAATGACAATTCTTCTGGATCAGATTTCTGCTTTTGTTGTTATTATTATTTTCTGAAATGTAGTGTCATCGATATTCCTACAATATTTAGTGTATGCAACCACAGACATGAATTTGTAAACCTTAAAAAAATTACAGAAAGTACATCACTTTATTTCCATTAGTGTTGCAAATAGTTCATAAAATACACATCTAGAGTCCAGTATACACAACAAGCAAACAAAGTATGACATTATGATGACCTTTAAAATAGTCAAAGGATAGCAGAAAAATTCACTTAAAAATTCTAATTTATGCTGCAGTAGAGAGGTAGTTAGTAGTTTCTGTATGATTTATTCAAGGGAAGTGTTTTCATTTGTCTCTGTGGCAATATATATATATATATCTTCTTTGGTGTCAATTAAGTAGGTAAATTTTAGTTTTTTTCTTCTTAATCCCCTAGACATATAGATTCTCTTCATATTCTTAGGATTTTACGTACTTTTTTTTCTGGTTTTAAAACCTTAAACTTTTTTCCTTCTGAGGAGGATTGATTCTGTAAGTACAAAAACTTGAACTATGTTAGGGATGCAACTTTCTTCTGTTCATCAACAGAAAAGGACAATTTTCATTCTAAAGAGTAGGTCTAGACAGGCAATTAACATCTCTATTAAAGAAAGTCATTAACTGGTAATAAAAGCTGCTGTGAATTCAAGCAATGTTTAGGGAATGTAAACCTGATGTAAACAAATCACCATAGATGTTTCATCATATATAATAATGAAACAATGGCTATATTGCTCTAGGAAAAAAAAAACAGAAATAACATTAAGAATTGCTTTTTTCTCTTTTGCTAGAATTGGTATCAATTTAGAACTGGGTATACTAATGTATGCACCATGAAAATCAACCTTTAGAATTTTGTTCACGCCAGGTTCTCAAGTCAAATGATGTGTCCTGATAATTTTACGACTGTTAATAACAACCCATAGTTAGGCATACTATGATAAAACTGATTAATTTCCATGCTTTAGAGTAAAAATTGATTTGTCAAGGAAGACTTTCCCATTAACCAAATTCAGTATCAGCATATTTATTTTTTCCAACTTCTGAGCATATAACTTTATTTTCACAGCCCTGAAATAGATCACCATAGATAATGGAAAAGGAAGCTGATTTGAAGTCTTTTCTCATCTTGATCTCTGAAATCAGACAAGGTTGCACTCTACCTCTAACAATTGTTGCCTTAAGCACTTTGGTAGATTTATTTAGACTTCCTAAATCTCAGATTTTCCCACTTTTAAAACACACATACTAATGGTTAACTTAGTTATGTGGTTATTGCAGGGATTGGGTAAGATAAGAGAAATATAAGTATTTAGGACTGGGCCTGGCTCATAGGAACCATTCAATAAATGTTAGTAATAATTAGTGGCATTTTTGTAATTATTTTTGAAATCTACATCTATTCTTATCATGTCATACACATTGTTCTTGTCATTAGAAAGTAGCTACAAATCTAAAGATAATCAGCACTATTAAAACAATATATTCAAAACAACTTGCTTGCAGGGTTTTTTTTGTTAATTATTTAGCTCACAGAAATTCAATTGCTCTTATTACCATTTTCCCATTTGTAGCAAATAAAATTATTTTTTATCCATCTGGAATGGTTTGATAGTTTGTCTTGCAATCTTTAATATTATACAATTTTGCCATTACTTTAATGAGTACATATTTAAGGAATTGGACTCCATAACAAAGACTAATTAAAAAGCTAAATATTAGATTAATTAAGTTATAGAACTTTTTTTTAAAAATTTACTCATTGTAAGTTTAATAGAACTGAAATTATCCTAATTGTTTTGTTTGGTGATGATATAAAAAAGCTATTTCCATTATAAAGTTTAACTTATTTGAATATAATTTTAAAGATGTATATTGGTAAATAATTTATAAAATCTGAAACTATCAGTATTAATGATGTAACAGGATCCTTTATGTGCCACCCCTCAGCCTGCTTCTCTAGGCTTAAAACTTGTCATTCTACAAATGTTACTTGGGCTCCAATGCTCAAGTTCCATCCTTGCTTTCAATCTTTAGCTTTTAGAAATACTAGTGAGGCAAAAGAAATCCACTACCCTCTGTTTTTTCTCCATCCTTGTCTGGCTCTTTTTATGTTCTCCATAAAGATTAATCTGTGGAAGTTAATCTTTCTATGAACAGCCTCTCTATCACTTATTCCAGGCAATTTAGAGATACCATCTGTGTGTTAATAATAAAGGAGGCTAACTTCTGCTAGAGTTTGTTTGTTTGTTTGTTTCTCTTTATATGTGTATTTCTCCCAGTGTTCCAAGGTCTTGAAAGAAGGATTATACTTCACTTATTCTAGTACCCATCTTAGTACTTGGCACAGAGTATCAACATAATGGATAAGGTTCCATGAAAAAATGGTAATTAGAAGAAAAATAAAAATAAGAAGGTAAATGGTAAATAGTATTTTGTCTTCTGTATTACTTCAAATTGCAGTTGACCTTTGACTAGAGTAATACTGAATCCTTCAAATAGAGTAGATGTTCTTGTTTTCAAAAGAAATATCTCCTCTATAGATATAATGCACATTTAAATCTAAGGTTCTAATATGAGACTCTAAAGTTTAATATATCTTATTCACCAGAACAATTCTATTTTTGATGAAAAACTAAAAGCAATTTAAAGATACATTTTTATTATACAATCAACATCATAATATTTATGAAACCCTAAAAAAACAGATAGAATTTTAAAAACAATCCATATCTCCAACAAATCAAAAAGCAATCATTTTAGACTTTTTTTCCAGCTCTTATCCATCTAGAGATAAAAAATTTACATGGTTGTCATCATTTTGTAAAAGCAATTTTATTCTCTTTTATAAGATATAATTGTATATTTCATACAAATTCTTCATGTGTCTCTATAGTCACCTAACCTTTTTAAATATCTGTGAAATATTATTTTAGGGGGTATACCAACTTAGATATTTAGCTTGAATTTGTTTTTAATAATACAGATAAAACTTCAATGTATATTTTTTGTATTTCCCCTACTCTCTTGTACCACATTATTTCCCATTGTTTTTTACATTTTATATGTGCTTATTACATAATCCAATGATATTTCATCCTAAATACCAATTTGTCCATCAAAAAGTTAAACATATTTCTATTCTAACTTTCCTCTTCCAAGCCATTTTATTAAGTTCAAGAGAAATAATCCAAATTATGCTTTTTAATAAATAGCAATAAAATAGAGAACTATGCCTACCTTCTACTATTACCAATGAATTCAATTAAAAAGTAGTAATGTTTATCTTTGCTTTGCAAACATTTTTCAGTAGTTCAAAAAAATAACAAAATTGATAATAATACTCTACAGCAACTAACATAATTAAACTGAGTAATGTAAAAAACACATCTGCAGCAAAGAAATCTCAACAAAGAGATATGAATAAAAATTCAATAGATAAAAATAAGAATCTAAGATTATATTAATAATGCAAAAGAAGCAAGAGTTTGAACAAAATAAAAATAAGAACAAACAAAAAAATGAGATGATAAAAAACAACAGTATCAATAAAAGTACTAAATGTTAAAAGACCAAAAAATATTAGTGATTCTCCACTGAGAAGGTCGGAAGGTAAGACTGTGTTTAAGGTAAACTACAGTGTGAGCTTCAACCATTTTTTGTGAAAAAAATTCATTGATGAAGAACATAATCTGGGGATGATTGCTCCCCACACTTTGGAGAATTACTTCAACCCCAAGCAGGATCTACAATTTTGCTAATGGTCGCAAGTGGAGTGGGAGCTCATCCCTGGGTATTTCACTTGTACCCTATCCTTGTGTAGTTCCTCTGCCATTAGCAGAGACAGAGGGCTCCTTCTCTGAGATGATGGGAGTATCAACTATGTATTTTATAAGATCTTTAGATTGCTTGCATGGCTGCTATGCTGAAGCAAGATTTCTAGTGGCAGGTAAGAAGTTCTCCTGTTTGAAAATAAACTGGAAACAAAAAGGTGATCTAGAAATATAATATACGCCTTTAACAATTCTAATAAGAATTGACATTATACCACCTCATGCAAAATAGAGAAACCTTGTATAGGTATAGTTAATAGACGTATTCAATCCTGTCTTGTTTTACTTGTTGCATACACATTTATATACATTATAAATCCTATAGGACCTTGCTATCATTTTTCTTTAAAGAATTTTATGCATTTAAAAGATATTAAGGGAAGGAGGGAGATGGTTTCTATATTTATGCACATATTTACCATTTCTAATGCACAGCCTCCATTCTTGAAAATTGGAATTGAAAAGCATATTTATTTGGCAGCATTCTTACAAACATCAGGATAATTGCTGATAGAGATGTGGGACTTCATAGTGAAATATCTCAATTTACTTTTTATCTGGACACATTGTTTGGAGGAAAGAGGATACCCAAGTTATACTAGAATGTCACATAAGTTCTGGCTGGGAGTTATTATTGTAATGTAAATCACGAGTTTCCAACAAAATGAGATGACTCACAACTATGATAACACAAAGTTTAGTTACAAATTTGAGTTTTACAAATTTACACTGTATTTGAAACGATAGTAGATATTGTTACATTTGATTAGTCTCCCATAAAAATGTGGGTTGGGGAAAGCAAGATTAAAGTCAGGCATTAAGAAATTTGCATTAAGTAAATCCATGATTCACAAAACTGAGACCTCAAGGAGTCTTATCAGGCAGGTAAGCATGAGAAGAATGGAATATGGGATGTCCAACCTTCCCTAAGCCAAGGTAATTCATGATTCCTTAAGGGAACTATTACTTAAAATAACAGGGAAACTTAACAAAAGAAGGCAAGCTTCAGGGAAATTGGGTTCTGATATGTCAGAACCTCCTCATCCATAGTTGATTGTGATCCCTTAAAGGAACTACTATTTCCAGACCATGTCTTCACTATCTCTGTGACCAGGCCACCATAATCCTCCTCTATTACATAAACTATATAACAACCACCCTTTGGGGGGAAGACAACAAGACCCTCAAAGAGAAATGATGCTAAGCTACCTCCAAAGGGTAATAAACTGATGAAGGAGGTATGAGAAATTAAGACAAGGACAAGGTGACTCAAAACCCTAAAACCCCCAACTTTTAAGGGCCTTGTCAACTTCCCAGAGACATCCATTCAGCCTGTTCGGAACGTCTGTGCCCTCCATCTTTCCTAATAAACTCCTGTTTGTTACTCTGTGGGACTTGCTTGAAATTCTCTCAGCAAGATTGCAAGAACTAGTTAGTGGCTAAGAACTCCCAGGGCCACTGTGGCTCTGAAGGAGGGTTTCCTCCTCTGTCACAGAGAGCTTCCATTTTTTTTTTCCCTACAGGCTGACTTCCTCCTTTGCCTTGCCTTGGAGAGCTGATCTGTAGTATCACCTTTCATTATAGCTGTTATTTGGGGTGGGCTAAGGAGCAGCCCAGTGGGACTTGGAAAAAAGGAAAGAGAAGTTCCAGTATTTTGTCTTTTACTCTCTTCCTTTTAGGTTGCCATAGTCTGGCTGTCTCCTTCTGCTCTTTCTCTAAGACCATCCTAGGAATCTCCTCCCCATATCCTCTGAACCTAGGGGTGGTAACAATCACGCTGTCCCCAGCTCCACTAGAGGCTGATGTGTAACCTGTGCTTCCCTGCATTTTTCTTATATCTTTGTAATTATTGCCTTCACTGAGCCCTTCTTGATATATCAGAGTCTAAGTGGGTGTCATCTAATGGAACCACAACTGACACAATCAAATTGGGCAGATTCTGTTTTCTTCTCCTAATAAACTATGTCCATATCAAACTTACACAGTCCACATACAAAATTATCAGCAAAACATTTAGCTACATTTTTGTACTCCATCATGTATTATCTATCATCTATCTGTCTAGAATATCTTCTGAATATTTGTTTTAAGCTAACAGGAACCTTCTTTTTTTCTTTAGACTTAAAAAATACAAAAGATTCTTCAGTATCAGAAATTTTACCCCCAGAAACTATCAGAGTTCATATCATACTATAAATATTTGTTCAGTGTATAAATAAATAAATGTGAATGAATGAGTTCACAAATAGATGAATAGTCTTAATTACTTGTAATGGTTGTTCGCTGCCTTTTGTGTTTACAATATGTATTTATCTTTAGCTTTCTCATCCACTATTGTTAGTGAAAAACAAGCAAGAAACTTTAAATGAAACAATCCAAAAGCACTTATTGCCTTGTCTGTGGGAGAACCCTGGGATAATTAATCCTCTGAGTAGAAGTTTGGGGCCCATTAAACTGAGAGTCAATTAGACTGGAGATCACTGAGATATAAATTACTCACTGGAGACTTGGAAAAATTGAGTGAGATGTAGTCGAATCTCATTGTTCTATTCTAACCACTTTGTTAGGCAAACATTCTGGGAAGAAATTCCAAGAACAAAGTCTTTGATAAACATCATAGGAGAAAGAAAGATAACAGATAATGATGATTTAATAGTATCTTTGGCCTACTTATATGATTATTATATTAGTGATGTCATGAATTTTTTTGTGGGGGAGGGTACTAGGGATTGAACTTAGGGGCACTCAAACACTGAGTTACATTTTGAGCCCTTTTCTTTGTATTTTATTTAGAGACAGGTGAATTGCTTAGCACCTCCATGTTGCTGAGGATGGCTTTGAACTAGTGGTCCTCCTGCCTTAGATTCCTGAGCCCCTAGGATTGCAGGTGTGTGCCATTGCACCCAGCTGATTTTATGAATTTTAAATCACACATTCTTGTAATAGAAGCTATTTGGTCATTATGCATTATTATCTTAAGATTCTTTGGAACTTAATTTTCTATTATGAATTTAAAAATTTTAAATAAATCTACCTTAGAGTTGTATGTGTGCATTCTCTCTTATTTAAGTTCTACTTTTTTGAGATTTCTTCTGTAAGTTCTGCTCTCAGAAGTATATGTCTTTGTAAAATATTTATAATGTTTGGCCCTGGGTCACTGTCACCTCAAAGGTGTTATCTGTTCCACAATGCTTTGGAAGATATAAATATTTGCATCTTCTGATATATTTTTTCTACAGTAATTGTAGAAAGTATTTAATTACATATTGAAATGGAATACTCTCGCCTGGGTTCCAGGTTTCCTTGAGTTCATGCTGCTAATTATTGATGAAATTAAAAATTTAGGAATTGTCTTTGAATTATTTCTTTTCTTAATCCTACACATCTTATTCATCAAGACCTCTTGATTCTATTACCAAGACATTCTAAAATGCACTAAATTCTCTCCATCTTCAACAGCTCTATAAAAAAATAAGATTGTATATCGCATGGACGTCTTGTAATAATCTTTTAACTAGTTTCACTAACTGTGCTCCATTCTTTAATATATAAATAAGAGTGATTATGCCATTCACTTGCCTAAAGTACAGTAGCATTGTTCTCAAATATTTGTTTCCTCTTCTCTGTGGTTAGAATATATTTTGGGTGTGTCCTTCCAGGATTCATGTGTTAGAAGCCTCTCCCCGACTATAGTGATGTTAAAAAGTGATAGAAATTTGAAGAGATGGGGTCTAGTGGGAGGTCACAAAACTGACCCTCCTTGCTCTCTCTAGCTTCCTGACTGACCATGTGGTCTTTCTCATGCTTGTTCCCTATAAGATGTTACTTGTCATTATGTGGTACAGCCAAGGAGCCTCTCATTAGAACAGGGATGACACTGTTTGGTTTTTCTGCAGCTAAAACCATGAGCTATATGATCCTCTTCTCTTTACAATTACTCAGCCTCAGATATTGTTATTCGTAACAGAAAGCAGGCTAATATACCCTCTGTGGTGAAAGTATACTTTATGCAACTAATTAAGCTGGGCACATGACTTGATCTGGTCAATAAAATGTGGGCAAGAAAATACAAGTGGAAGGAATATATGCTTTTCTGTGCAAAACCTTAATAACAGCTCATGGACACCTCCCAATATTCTCTATCCCAGCACAATATCACAGAAGTTCTTCTGTTTGCTGGAAGCTCAACCACATGTAAAGTACAAGAAAAGTAAGGAAGTGTAGAAAATGTAGTTTTAATTTCTAGCCTCTAAACTGTGGAGGTAAACACTGCAAGAAGGGGTGGAAATGAGAATGATAAACTATTCTGAGGGATAGAGTATATTCTACAATTATTCAAAGAAACCAGGAAATAAGGGAAATAATGATTTGTGAAGCTGCACATGCTTAGGCTGAGGTGAAATAAAATTAGAAAAAAACATTTTTCAAACCTAAATTCTACTTATGTATTGTCAGATTAATTTGTTCCTTCTATTTTCTCCAGTTATCTCCAGTGTAAGAAAAAGAAGCAAACTGTACTTAAAAACATCTTCTCCAATCTCACTTATGTCTCGCTAGCATGATTGATATATTTCCCCTAGCTTTATTTATGTCTTTTTTAAGGGTCAAATAAGCACTGAAGATTGAAAATTCATTAAAAAACATTTGCCAGAGCAGAATAGCTGTTTAAGCTAGGAAGAATGGAACAAATTAGGCACTCTGGATGATTTGTGTGCGCTGAAGTGTTTTGGATCACACTTTTAGCTTGGAGGAATTCTGAGAAGGAACTATGCTACTGTAAGAAATTGAGTATAAATGGCATTTCATTTTGTTTTGTTTTATTTTCAGGGCTGTAATACCATAAGATTGTATTTTATAATGCTTTAGTTTTTCTATTGAAAGACTACTATACAAATACCTATTATTTATAGTGATTTTTAACTATAAGAAACCTGTACTGGTAATCTTGTTTTTTTTTTTTTTTTAGAACCAGAAAAGAAAGACATTATGATTGGGTTCTTATGACAAATAATATTAGATGGGGGAAAACAAAACATACAAAGTAAGAACTTATTAACATTTCCCATTTTAATGGCATCCTGCTCCTAGAGAAAATGTTACATATATCATAACGAAAAGATATGGCTCAACTGCAAAATTGCATCTGCAGTTTCCTTTATAATATGTATAATAATTCTTGTACATGGTTTTTATTTTGTAACACACACTGGAGGCATGGGATGAATGGCTAGAGCTTTGGATAATGCAAGAAATCATATTTTAAGTTAAAAAATGTACACAAATTATGCATTTTATGTTATGGAAAATGACAATGATTTCAGGGTTTATTTAAGTCACCCCTAATCCATCCTGAAACTCATAAGAAATGCCTAGGATCAGTGATTTGTTTTTAACTTTTATTATCAACATAAAACAATACATTTACACATCATCTTTTGATTGTTTCAATCTGGTGCAGTACTATTCAAATATTCATCATCTTTGACTTTGAGGGATAGAGAATATAATAGTGAGATCAAATGTGGCTGTAAAAGTTGCTTCTCCCAAGTTGGGGAAGGAAGAGAAGATTCCCTGGAGTTGCAGATCCATCACCTCTGCCTGCATCTTGTCTGAAACTACTGATGGAAAGATGAAAGAAAATGGGCAGTACTGCTTTAGGAAAATGGTCACTAATGTGAACCAAGTTTATTAGCAAAAGTATTTGTTACTTTAAGATAATATTATTTGTGTTATTATAAAAGACTTAGACTATGACATATAATTTTAATGGCATTATAGAAAAATTAGGTATAGATTTTCCTATCAAATTTGGGTGAACTGAATGAAGGCTTTCAGATAAATAGCAGTATACAACTTTATAATTTAAATACTGAAATATTAACGTGCACACAAATATACTAATCTTCTCTAATAGGGAATATCACTTATAACCTGAAATCTTAGCTAAAGAACTAAACGGATATATTTATACCATGAATTCTCTTAGGAATTTATATGATTATTGGGGAATAGTAGAATAAAAAATTATATGTAAATCATTATAATTTAGAGGGGTAAAGGAAGGTATTGTATCAGACTGCAAGAATAGCATTGCCTTGTTTTTACAATCGAAATGTATAACATTTAAAAATGAGAACAATAGTACTAAAACAAACACACCAACAAATAAATATATTTGAAATGTCCATGAATCCATGAACTAGTGAATGTGAATAATACTCAGCAAGACAAAAGTGCTGATACATAAAACAATGTGAGTGGTTTTCAGGATCATCTTGTTAAGTGGAAAAACCCAGACACAAGACTACATGTTGTATGGTTTTATTTAAATTAAATTGCTAGAAAACTCAAGACTAGATACAGAGATTGGATCAATGTTTGCTTCACGCTAGAGCTGATCTAGGGATTGACTGTTATACTGACATAGGGAACTTTTGGGGGTGATGGAAAGAAATCTAAAATCAGGGTGATGATTGCACAACTGTATAAATTTACTAAAACTGACTGAACTTCAAACTTTAGATGGATGATCTCAAAGTATGTAACCAATACCTCGTTATAACTTTTAAATAAATGTGAGTTGTCAGAGTGTATGCTGTAGTTAATCCAAGCAGTAAGTCAGCGGGACAGAAGGAGTTTATTCCTGATATGATGCATGTGAGCTCTGGGAAGGAAGATGGATCAATGACAATATGTTTCCTTTTCTAGACTAATCTATGCAAAACAGGAAACATATAAACTGAGGTCCCAGATAAAAATTTACACACACAACAGTATTCACAACAGTGAATATAAAGTTCCCTGTAGAGATTGTTTGTAAACCTGGTTTTCTCATTTCTTCAGTAAAGAAGCTAAATAAGTAAACTGGTAGCTACATTACATAAAATAGCTCTTAATATGGAACTCTGGGCAAAAGATACTAATAACAACTGGAAAGGCACTGGTATGCACAAATTAAAAATAAGTCTATGCCAGGCATAGTGATGCATGCCTGCAGTACCTACTACTTGGGAGACTGAGGTAGGAGGATTCATTGAGCCCAGGAGTTCAAGATCAGCCTGGGTAACATCAAAATAATATCTAAAAAAAATGATAAATATTAACTTTTTATGTAAGCAAAATAAAAGCTTAGCATTTATAAATTCAAATCATACAAGAATCAATCAACAGAAATAGTATATAAAAAGACTTTATAGGATAAAGAAGAGTAGGTTGTTGACCACATTCCAATAGGAGGAAAATAACACTAATGTTATAAAAACAAATCTATATGAAATTGGAAACTGCTATCACACAGCAGAATATAGGTGGAAACTGAAGAGGAGTCTGCTATTCAAACTTGAAAATGCTATGAAGGAGTATTGTGTTTGTGACTTTTTGGCAAAGGCAGTGCCTAATCAAGTGTAGCTCTGAGTTAGGAATAATCGTGCATGCCCGTAATGCCAGCTACCAGGGAAGTGAGGCAAGAGGACCACAAGTTTGAGGCCAGCCTGGGCAATTTAGCAAGACCCTGTCTCAAAATAATTTTTTTTTTTTTTTTTTTTTTAAGAAATAGGGGCTGGGGATGTTGTTTAATGGTAGAGTGCTTATATAGCATGCATGAGACCCGGGTGTTGATCCCCAGTACTGTTAAAAAAAAAAGTACAATTCTTTTGGAAGAAAGCATTAGGCATACTGGTTTGAGGCCAGAAGACAGAGTTGAACTAAATGAAGACAAAGCTAGAGATATTCTGGAAAGGGATAAATCACAGAAAAGATGAACCCCAATTTCTGTATCCAAAATTCACCCAAATGTGTGATTGTCTGGCAATCCATAAACATTTGCAGGAACACAGGATATCAGAAAAAACACAGCAATTAGAAGTTGAAAAAAATGAATAAAATTTTCAGCTTCAGCTTCACATACAGGAGATGATGATTAAATACTTTACAGGCCTGATTCAGTTAACTGCCTAATAGACTAAAATGAACTCTTCATTGGTACAGAACAGAATAGTCTGTACAAATATCTCTCAAAATGTTCACCACTCAACCAATAATTGCTGCATATTCAAAGAAATATAAAACTATGACTGACCTGTATTCACACACAAAAAAATATTTTCAGTTGAAATCAAAATGGAGGCTACACAGATTTTGCCATTAGCAGACAAAAACTTTAAAGCAGATAATATACTTAAGAAATTATATATGTATACATGCATAACACAAAAATATATGCATAACAAAAAATAATTATCAGTAGGGAAATAGAATAAAAAACAAATCATAATTCTGGTTATGAAATTTTAACAACTGAAAAATGTGACATGATGTGCTATATAGTAATATATTACATAAAGTGGAATAATAATACAAAAATGCTAACTTCTCACCAGAAACAATGGAGCCAGGAAGAAAAGGGAATACTGGATCATCATCTTTACTAAATTACTGGAAAAAATATTTAAAGTGGTCAAATAAAAATTCTGTATGCAATGTACAGTTCAGAATAAAGATAAAATGAACATATTCTCAGTAAAACAGAAACAGAATTTTTGTTACTTCAAATTTGAAAGAGATGCTGAAGAAAATGATTCAAGCAAAAGGGAAATACCACCAGATCTACAGGGAAGAATTAAGTTAGTAGTAAATGTTTTGGTAAGTACGATGCTTAAACATGTATAAATATAAGAATAAAATAAAAATTTTAAAGATTTATTTTCTTAAGCATTATTTAAATTAATGGACATCACTGTGACATTTAAAGGCCTGCGTATGCTGTGCTTTAATCTATCCACCCTCTTGTTTCTACCCCTCCCCTTGGCTCCCTTTCCTTCCCTAGTGGTTCCTCTTCTGTTTCCAATTCACTTTTTAAATTTAATTTTACATACAAGAGAAACATGAGATGCTTATCTTTCTCTGTGTGGCTGAATGTGCCGTCCTTCAGTTCCATCCATTTTCCTGCAAATGACATGATTTCATTCTGCTTCGTGGTTGTGGAATATATACCATATTTCCTTTACTATTCATCTGTTGACAGGCATTTATAGTGATTCCGTATCTTGGCTACAGTGAATAAACCCGCAGTAAACATGAGTATACAGGTTTCTCTTTTGAATGCTGACATCGTTTCATTCATGGGTCAAGAAAATGATGCTTATTTATTAGCTTTAGAAAAAAGTTTTGACATATATACATTGTATTATTTTTACATATAAAAATAATGACAAATATTTTCCTGGAAAGCTGTTGTATCAATTCTAAGCATTTTTCTGCAGTACCTTCATACAAATTGTACAAATCTACCTATATGTAACTGGTGCCCTATAGAGAGGTATACATATTTTGTGGTTGGGATCTTATACTAAAATCAATTATTCTTCAATGTTAAATACGTTCCAACTTAATAACTCTTAAAGGTTGACTTGTGCCCCCACCAAATTCATATGTTTAAGTTCTAATACCAAGTACCTCTGAATGTGGCTATAATTAAAGATAACGTCTCACTCCAGTTAGAATGATAATCATTGAGAATACTAGTGACAACAAATGCTGGTGAGAATGTGGGGGGAAAGGTACACTCATATATTGGTGGTGGGACTGCAATTTAGCAAAACCACTTTGTAAAGCAATATGGAGATTCCTGAAAAGACTAATAATGGACCCAACATTTGACTCAACTATCCCACTCCTTGGTGTTTATTCAAAAGAACTAAAATCATCATACTATAGAGATGCATGCACACCAATATGAATACCAATGTTTATAGTGGTGCACTTTACAACAGCCAAGATATAGAGCAAGCTCATTGGTCGGTGAACAGATAAAAAGTATGTTATAGAGGCTGGGGTTGTGGCTCAGTGGTTGAATGGTTGCCAAACATGTGTGAGGCCCTGGGTTCTATCCTTAGCACCACATATAAAAAAATGTGTTGCACCGCCCCCCCCCACACACACACCCACACATCCACACTCAGCCAAAAAAAAAAAAGAATGGAATTATGTCATTGCTGGTGGACAGATGTAACTGGAGAAGATGAATTCTAAATGAAACAAACCAGACTTAGGAAGTCAAAAATCAAAGTTTTTTTTTTAATATATATACACAAATACTAGAGAGAAATAAGAACATTTTTAAAGGGGGTAATTTCGTAAAAAGTAGAAGAAAGAACAATGGGAAAGGGATCAAGGGGAAGAGAAGTGGGATGGGAAAAGTGGAGGAACTGTGGGATAAAATTGACCAAATTATGCTATGTGCATGTATGAACATATCACAGTGAATTCCACTTACATGTATAACCATAATGCACCAATTAAAAAAATAAAAAATGAATGCAAGGAAGATCAACAGTGTAGAGAAAGGAGATCAAAAAGGAAGAATTAGGGGAAGTAAAGGAATAATGCTGAGGATTGAAATAAAGCAAATTATGCATTTATTACAATGTCAAAATTAACCCCATGATTATGTAAAATTGTAATGCACTAATAAAAAACATAAATTAAAAAAGAATTTGAGGTCTTTAAGGAGATAATAAGGTTAAATATATAAGTAGTGTTTGGCCCTTTCTACTATGGCTGGTGTCCTTGTAAGAAGAGGATATTAAGATGTAGACACTTCCAGAGAATATGTGAACAGGAAAGGAGAAAATAGCCATCTACTTGCCACAGAGAAAGACCTCATAAGAAAACAACCCTGCTGCCTTCTTGATATTGGATTTCTAGTCTCCAGAGATGTGAAAAAATATATTTCTGTTGTTTAAACTTCACTGTCCATTGTACTTTGTTTTGGAAGTCCTAAAAAAACTCATATAATGACTATTTAAATAAAGTTACTAATGTATTTCTGTATTTTCATACTAGAATCTACTGTGGAGCCAGAGCTTAGAATAATTTAATAATTGAAAGACTACAAAATAGCTGTCTCTTGTTATAAAATAAAAACGAAATTTTAGTATGCGATCAGAAAATTATAACACACAAGTGTTCATTTATGGACCAAGTTAGGAGTCAGTATAACCTACATCATAGATTTAGGAAGCAGTACAATTTGTTACTCAACTTTTTCACTTTCTACATGTGTAAAGTTAGTCAAGTGACACTACTTTTCTGTGTCATGGTTTCCTAGCAATATTGATAAGAACTTACTGTATTAAAGAATAAAAAGGAAAATGTATGTCAAGCAACGAGGTGTCTATTATACAGTTTTGTTACCAACCAATCAGGGTTCTTTTACTCAATTCAAGAAAAAATAACTAAGGGGCCCTAATACCAACTGAATGAGGGAGGCTTTGTTGGGGTTTATGTTGGAGCACAAGGAAAACAGATCCCAGACTGGCTTCTGCACAAAGGTGAGCTCAAACTCCGGTCCTCTCCTCTCAGATGGACTTGGATGGGTGTTGTGAGAGGTCCAGGACTTCCACACACTTCGCATCTGCGTCCTGCTTTCTGCAATGATAGCTGAGCCCAGCTCCTGATCTGCTCATGCGTGTTGGATCCATTTGCACCAGGCAGGTAGAAAGATGGCGGCGGGCTTCATTATTACCACCTCAGGAAGGCCACGAAAAGGTTAGAATCCAGACTGGGCTTTTGTAGGGGGCGTGGGAAAGTCCTGATAGGAGAAAGAGAACTTTGTAGCAAGGATGGAAAGGGCTGATGGCTGCGGATTGGCTGCAGGCAGGCGGGAAGGGAATTTGCCAGCTCTGTAGGTCGGCAGGCAAATTCTGGCAGGAAGGTTGCCAGCCCTACCCTATCTCAGTAATTGCTCTAAAAAATGTTAGTCATTTTGTCATTTATTCATTTTATGAGGGTAAGGACACTAGCAATCCTTAGGTGGTTACTTCACCAATAAAATTTGACCAAAACTATGATATAATATACATAGAAAGCCATTATCACTTTTACAAAATATATAATGTTAAGTTTTCAACACTAAAAACATGTTCCTATTATGTTCCTCTTCAAAGACAGATCATTAGTCTTTCTTTGTTTGCTTGCAATGTGAAGCTGATTAGGTTACTTTCAGATCCACTTCATGTGTTAATTATTATAATTCTAGGATACAGACCCCACTCACCTTTATCTTCAAAGTTAAATTTATTCTATCAGGCACATTTCCCTGAGACTAATGCTTCCAAGGAGTTTTTACATAAGAAACCAATAGGAGAGACTAATACTACAGGAGTAGTATTAAGTTTTCCTCATATATTAAGCCAAATTTTGAGGAATCTACTGTCATAAATTTATGGATTTTAAATGCGTTTGACTTAAAATATTATGCTACATACATTTTCTATTCAATTTATTTTTTAAAAAGTAAAAATTAATTTTTTGAAAAATTGAATTCTATATTAGCTTTCATATTTATGAGACTAGTCAATGGGATGTTCTTGGAAGAATTTAGGATGTTATTGGAAGGTAGAAAACAAGTGTGGCAATTATATCAAAAGAAGTTATATATTCAGCAGTCACAAAATGGAAGTTCACTGTGGAACTTCATGAGACCCTAATGTGTTACCAGTTACTGAAAACTTTTATTTATTTATTTATTTTTGCTATGGCTTTTGGGTTGTTTTTTTTTAACTAACAGAAGTATGTTTTATGGATTGAAAGAAGAGAAAGAAGTTGGGCTTTGAACTTTCTGGAGCCAAAAAACTACTTTCTGTAATTTTGCCTTCAAAAGCAAAAAGCAAACTTAGAATACTTGTACAGCAGCAAGTTTAGGCTAAATTATCTTTTTTTTTTTTTTTAACTACAAAAGGACGACCTATGCTGTGTAGCTTTGATATGGTAAAAGAACCCTCAAGTTGATGCATTATAAAGTTAGTATAAAGTTTGATAAAGTTGCTTGCATACAAATGTAGACAAGGATATTTTTGTGCCTGAAAATCTGCAAAAGAGGAAAGGAGACAACACAGTATTATTTTAGACAGTAATTGATGATAAGATAATAGCAGTATGTCATTAAATTGTCCTTAGGTAATTTAATTCCTGAAATGTTATACCTTATGTAATATCTCTTGCTTATTCATAATATGATTTTTGGAATATAAAATCTATCAAGTGCTTTAATCTCTGAAACTAAATTTTAACCTATTACTTGCCTTTCAGATTCAGCTCAGACATTATCTCCTCCCAAAAGTCTGATTATATACCTACAGGCTGTGTCAAAGGTACCTCCTATATGATACAAAATTATGCATACCATCATCATAGAATTTATCATATTCTAATTTAATTTTTGCTTATTTAGCTATATAATTTATACATTTCAGTAATTTCTTTCTTTCTCCATTTTCAAGAAAAATTATGTGTACTTTTCTCCTTTATAAATCTTTATGATCATTAGTGTGATATAATAGATGGTGTTCAAAAAAAAGTTCAATTAAAAGTGAACAATTGTGTATAAACTGGCCCTATCTAGAAAGTAAATGTGTGCATTCCTGAGTTCCATTCACACATAATGGAAAATATTAGAATTCTAGAAACTAAAACAGAGAGAAAAATAACCCCTTCCCACTTGGCAAATCCCAAGAATAACACCATGAGAAAGGTGAGAAGTTTCCTCTTATGTGAATACTAGTATGTGTTGTTAACTTTCATATTAATATGAAAGTCTATAAAATATTAGGCAGTTCCTGTATTTCGCTGCTCTGTTTCTTATTGAGGAGCTTATTGTAAGCACAGAGTTCCCAGCATAGTGGTTTGCTGGGAAGCATGAGCTTTATTTTTCAGTGGTCCTGTGTGTAGTATTCCTCTCTCTCTTGGGGTCCCTCTGGACCTACACTCTGAAGAGTCTCAGGGTACAGCTAAATATATGACTGAATATTTCACAGTTATCCTTTCTAAAGTAAAATAAGAAGAATTTTATAGAATCAAAAGGTTTACTAGAAATAGAAATGGTTTTTCATGTGAGAGTCAGAACAAATCACAAAAATAGCTGACACAAGCAAATGTGGCAGTTGCAAACTGAACCCGAAGGATATTTCATAGCACGAGGGATTCTCCATAAGGTAGGCATCACTGCAAACTGAATATAATCAGTGAGAATTGAAAATGCAAACAAAACAACACAAGGGACTGACACGATCCATCATAATAAAAATTTGCACCCTGGCCTTTCAAATGAATCTTACATAAATGCCACTTGTAAGTCCTGATCTTACCTCCTCAGAAAGTTGCTTTGCAGATTAAATAAAATGACAAAGGTTATGAATTCATTTTAAACTGGGAACAACTGTACGAATATAACATGTTGAGACTAATCAAATACAATAGTGGCTCATAGTTTTGGTCCTCTCTGAGGAAGGCAGAGAAAGTAAGGGCGTAGTACTAGACTGAATAAACCTGAAGAAAAAAAGAAGATTGTGTGTACTGAGGAAACTGTTACTACTGACTTGAGTTCTTTCCACCCCTTCCAGTGATGACTCTCCCTTGCTTACTGGTTTCAAATGCATTGGACCTCAGTAGATCATCATCAAACATGGCAAGGCTTTCCCTCCTGAAGCCTTTACCTCCAGCCCTTCCCTCTACTTTTATTGCTGTTTATCCTTTTCTTGACATGGTTTGCTTGTTCTCAGTCTCATGAAAACTCACCTTGTCAGAGAGACTTCCTCTGACCACCTGTAGAAATAAGTCCTTACTTTCTGCTTATCCCTAACTTTCTAAATCAATACATGTTAGCTCTTTTCCCCTTCATTAGTATTGATTACAAATAGAGACATTTTTAGTGAGTTTTTAATAGTTAATAATTTTATTTCTTGGAGGTATAGACACTTGGGTGCATAAATTTTTATAACTTGACCAAGTTGGCCTAGCAATATTTATGAGCAGTGCTTGGGGAAGCTCTCGACTGAATGGTAAGCTTTGTGGTGCTGAAGTGCTCCTTGGTGCTCTGAAGAAGCCCTTACTAGGCACAGTCTGATCTAAAGAAGATGGTAATGTCTATAGGGACAGTACACATGGAGCATTGGCAGTGCTTCTTCTTGGTCACTATTTATTTATGCCATCATTAAATGATTAGATGCATTTTCTTTAGGGAAATCTCTTAAAAGCATTTCAAATCAGATGTCATCTTTTTGGGTCCCATGGGAACCATCACCTGCCTCAGAATATTAGAACCCACATTGGGTGCTCACTACTAGGCTAAAATTTCCAGGTTTTTCCTGGATACCAGTTTCCTTATGGTTTTTGACCAGGTGTGCTCCAGTTAATGAATAAACAGCTTCAGGTTTGAGCAGGAAGGATGAATGTTCATCATTGATTTTTTTATGTGATAAAGACAGGACAATTCAGAGAACTTTGAAATTATTGATGGAATGGTTTACAATTCAGAGGGTGAACCATTTGCAGCACCATCATTGTAAGGGAGTAGCCAGAAGCCTGAGAACAGCTCAGTTTATTTTATGAAAATACACTAGAAGCTTTTTTAGATGTGGTTTCCTTAACTCTATCAAACTCTCAGTTTCAACAGCCCTCCTTCCATAAGCCACATGCTACCTAATCTCAAATTTCAATATTTGCAGAGTGCGGAAAATAATTCTTTCACATTATCTCAAAAAGGCATAAGGTACTCAGCATATCCCTTAATAGAAGAATCAGTAGCCAGCCAAATGTTTTTGTATAACTAACATTTACTGTCATAATTTCAATTTTTATAAATCCCTCTTAATACATTTTTCTTTTACTTTTTAATTTTATTCATGGATTATAGTGGTACATAATAGTTAGGTTCATTCTGACATAATAATGCATAGAATTTAATTTATTCTATTTAAATTCCTGGCTTTTCAGCTTTTTCTCCCCCTTCCTTTCCCCTATTCTCCTTCCTCTACACTACTGGTCTAACATCCACTCTTTTGTTTATTTCTAATTGGTGCTTTATAGATATACAAAAAGGTGGAATTCACTGCTGTATATTTAAACATACACAAAGTCTAATTTGGTCAAATTCATTCTGTACTTCTCCCCTTTTCTGTTGCTATTCCTTCCCCCAGTTTCCTTCTTCTATTCCACTGATCTTCCTTCTATTCTTATGATATCCACCCCCGACCCTTTGGTCTTTTATTATACTCTAGCTTATTCATATGAGAGGAAAACATTCGACTCTTGATTTTCTGTGTCCAGCTTATTTTGCTTAGCATAACATTTTCCATTCTCATCCATTTACCAGCAAATGCCATTGTTTCATTCTTCATTATAGCTAAGTAAAACTCCATTTGTATATATATATATATATATATATATATATATGTATATCGCCATTTTGCTAATTCATTTACCCATTGATTGGCACCTAGACTGGTTCAATATTTTGACTATTGTGAGTTGTTCTGCTATAAATATTGATGTGGTTACAGCACTATAGTATGCTGTTTTTAGTTCTTTTGGATAATTACTGAGGAGTGGAATAGTGAGGAGTGGGATAGTGGGAGTGGTGGTTTCATTCCTAGCTTTTTAAGGAACCTATACAATATGATACTATGTTCCAGAGTATCTGTAATAAATAATAGTAAATCAACAACACATGTGTACCACTATGTCCTCACCAGCATTTACTGTTGTTCGTGTTCTCGAAAATTGGCATTCTAACTGGAGTGAAATAAAATCTCAGTTTATCTTTGGTTTTATTTCCTGCTTGCTAGAGATGTTGAACACCATTTCATATATTTTTGACTATTTATGTTTCTCCTTTTGAGAAACGGGTGTTTTGTTGTGAGAAACGGGTGTTTTGTTGTTTTGCCCATTGATTGAGGTATTATTATTATTATTATTATTATTATTAGTGTTAAACTGTTTGAATTCTTTGTATATTCTGGATGTGAATCCCCTGGCAGAGGAGTACCTGGCAAAGATTTTCACCCATTCTGTAGGCTCTCTTTTCATTTCATTTGCTGTGCAGAAAGTTTTTAATTTGATACCTTCCTATTTATTGATTATTGGTTTTGATTCTTTAGCTTTCAGTGTCTTGTTAAGGAAGTTGGTGCCTGCACCTGTATGTTGGTGTCTTGACCCTATGTTTTCTTCTAGTGGTTGCATTTTTTCTGGTCTAAGTGCTAAGTCTTTGATCCACTTTGATTTGACTTTTGTACAGGGTGAGAAGTTGGGATCTAGTTTAATTATTTTATATATAGAAATCCAGTTTTGCCAGCACTACTTGTTGAAAGGCTATCTTTTCTTCAATATATATTGTCGGAACATTTATCAAGTGTCAGATGACTATAACTATGTGGATTTGACTCTGTATCTTCTATTCCATTCCATTGGTCTTCATGTCTATTTTGATGCCAATACCATGCTGTTTTGTTACTATTGCTATGTAGTATAAATTGAAGTCAGGTGTTGTTATACCTTTAGTATCATTCTTCTTGTTTAAGAGTGCTTTGCTATTCTGGGTGTTTTATTCTTCCAAATGAATCTTAGGACTTCTTTATAGGTTTGTGAAGAATGCCATTTTTATTTTGATGGAGATTGCATTGAATCTGTGTATTGCTTTTGGTAATATGGCCATTTTCACAATGTTAATTCACCTATCCAAGAAAATGCTAGGTCTTTTCATCTTCCAAGGTCTTCATTTTATTTCATTAATGTTCAATAGTTTTCTTTGTAGGGGTATTTTCACCTCTTTGGTTATATTAATTCCCAAGTACTTATTTTTGGAAGTTATTGTGAATGGATTACTTTTCTTGATTTCTTTCTCCCCAGAATTCCTATTAGAGGGTAGGAAAACTATTGATTTATGAGTGTTGATCTTGTATCCTGCTACTTTGTTGGATTCATTTATTAACTCTAGAAGTCTTCAGGCACAGTTTTTTGGGGACTTCTAGATATAGGATCATGTCATTGGCAAACTTAGATAATTGACTTCTTTTCCTGTTTGTATTCCTTTAATTTTCTTCTCTTACCTGATTGCTCTGGCTAGTGTTTTAAGAACTATGTTGAACTGGAGTGGTCTTCTTCCTCATTGTGAAGGAAAGGCTTTTAGTTTTTCAACATTCAGTATGAAGTTGACTTTGGGTTTCTAATATATAGCCTTTATAATGTCGAGGTAAGTTCCTTTTATCTCTTTTTAACATGAATGGGTCTGGATTTAACCAAAGTCCTTTTGTACATCTATTGAGATTATCATAAGATTTTTGTCCTTGATTTTATTGATACAATGAATTATATTCATTAATTTGCATATGTTAAACCAACCTTGTATCCCTGGAATGAAACCACTTGATATATGGTGTACTATCTTCTTGATATAACTTTGAATGTGGTTTACTAATATTTTATAGTGAATTTTTGCATCTATTTTCATCAGGGATATTGTTCTGTGGTTTTTTTTCCTTGGTATGTTTTTGTCTGGTTATGATACCAGGGTTATACTGGCTTCATAGAATGTGTTTGGGAATGTTCCCTCCATTTCAATATCATGGAATATTTTGAGGAAAAAGACTGGTGTTAGTTCTTCTTCAAAGATCTGGTGGACTCAGCTAAAAATTCATCTGGTCCTGGGCTTTTCTTTGTTCAGATTGTATTTGTCAAGAAATTTGTCAGTGTCTTCTATATTTTCCAATACATTGAATATAAATTTTCAATATAGTTTCCTATGATCCTGTAGATTTCTGTAGGTCTAGTTGTTCCTATTTGGGGCCTGGTTTTGATTGGGGTTTTTCTTTCCCTATGCTATGTGTTGCGGTATTGTTGAGACTAAGTGGCATTTGTGCATGTGTGGAGTGAGGTGCACTGTTACTTGGCTGAATTTTGAGTGTTATTCAGCAGTCAGATCTCTATTGTATGAACTTGAAGTGTCCCAATCAATTCCCATTTTGTCTTAGAGAAAGAGGCACTAGGAATAGTAATAATGTTAGCAACTGATGTATAGCCTAAACGTAATTTTTCAGTGTCTAATTTGACATCTATAACATGAATTACCACCTGTATAGGAATGGTGGGTCAGCATCTAACATCAGTGCCAACAATAAACAACCATGTACTAAATAAAACATTGAACAGCTGGTGGCTACTATGTCATCCACTGTATTAATAATCATAACATATCATCAGCAAACAGTGCTAATTTGAGTTTTTCTTTTCCTATGTGTATCCCTTTAATTTCTTTCATCTGTCTAATTGCTCTGGCTAGTGTTTCAAGAACTATGTTAAGTAGAAGTGGTGAAAGAGGGCATCCCTGTCTTGTTCCGGTTTTTAGAGAGAATGCCTTCAATTTTTCTCCATTTAAAATGATGTTGGCCTGAGGCTTAGCATAGGTAGCCTTTATGATGTTGAGATATGGTCCTGTTATCCCTAATTTTTCTAGAGTTTAGAACATAAAGGGGTGCTGTATTTTGTCAAATGCTTTTTCTGCATCTACTGATATGATCATATGGTTCTTATCTTTAAGTCTGTTGATGTGATGAATTACATTAATTGATTTCCATATGTTTAACCACCCGTGCATCCCTGGGATGAATCCCACTTGATCGTGGTGTGCTATCTTTTTGATATGTTTTTGTATTTGATTTGCCAAGATTTTATTGAGAATTTTTGCGTCTATATTCATTAGAGATATTGGTCTGAAGTTTTCTCCATAACAACATGAATTGAGTAGGATTCGCATAAATTGTGTGATTCTATCAGATAGTAGAATCATGGTTCTTTAAGTCAAGAGAAAATAGGGCTTGAAGGCAAGAGAGTTTTAAATATTTAAAAAGTAAATGGAAGAGATGCAGGAGATAGATAGCAGGTGGTGGCTAAAAAGATGGAGGAGTGGAAATAAGTAAAAGTAATAAAATCAGGAAGGAGAGGAAAAGGGAAGAGAAAAATATGGCTATTTGTAGGGGGGATAGTAAGAGGAACAAAATCCAAGATACGAACAAACAAACAATTGTAAGATCAAAAAAAATCAAACTCACATAAAATTTTACCCCACCAAAGCCAACTAATGCTAGGTAATGAATAGGTGAAGGAACAAAGCAATTTGAACTTATCAACATAGACCACAGAAACACACACACAATCATGAATAATGAAAGGAAGAAAAAAATCAAATAAAAGATAAATAAAATTAATTAAAATAAAGTGTAAAATATAATAACAAAAATAACAATTAAATTGAAAATTAAATAAAAAGAGGAAAATGAAAAATTAAAAAAAATTCTTAATGAGAAATAAATGTTTGTTTCCACTGAGGTGATCCAAGGATGGATATTCACTGCTATGCTCTAGAGCCATTCTTTGTATTTATTTTTGGTTTCTGTAACTTTTTGTTCAGTGAGTGGGTGTTGTGAATTCTTTGTGTTTCTCACCATGTTGGTCAGGAGCTGAGGTAGGTTGCAGTAGTTCTCAGCTTCCTGCTTCCCAGTAATGAAGTACACAACTGGTGTACTCACATAGCAGTGCAGGTGCAAAGTTCTAAATTGGAAATTTCAGGAGGTGGAGTTTGTTTTTGGTGGACCTTTGGAACTCTTAGGCAAGTTTTTGAGATTTGATCCACACCCTCCTGTTGCTGGGGAGATACTGATCACTGCTGGATGTTTGGAGTTTGGAGGAGTCTAAACATTTACATGTCTCATATATTACACTGCTATGGATGTGAATTATTCAGGATCAGAACTGGGGTGCAGATGTGGTTTTCTGACAGGTTATTGACATCTTCCTAGTGCTTATATGGGGCACCAACACCAAGGATAGGTCTCTCTCCTAGGTATCTCCAGCCTATGCCACCCTTGGCACAGTCTTCTCTGTGATGTTTCAATCACACTGGTCCAAGCACACTCAGGACCCTCCAGTAGGTGACTGCTGCATCAGGCTGATAATTTCCTTCTTGAGTTCCCATTTGACTTCTGCCTGCTGCTATGTGGTCCTTCCATAATGATTCTTGCCACCACAACTCTGATTGTAGAACTCTTCCACCTCTTGGCCGAGTGATTTTAATCACTTTTCACTCAACTGCTTCCCCCTCCATCTCTGGATTCATTAAGACTAACCTCTTTATTCTACAGGTTCTCCCAAGCCAATTTATTTGGCGCTCTTTCCTCTCTCTCCCTGTGTTCAACTCCTCCTCAGTGGTGAACGGGTGGTGCAGAAACCAATGCCACCACATCCAGCCAAGCCAGCACCTCTCTAATATATTATTTGTCATATTATGATCAAAGTTTCTGACTTTCTATGTCTCCACAATTATTTTGCTGTTCAATGTTGAATTTCAGTGAATTCCCTTAGTCACCATCTTTTCAGAGGATCAGTCTTCCCTTTTGAAATCTTGAGCTAAGGAACTGCAGAGATTACACCTGTCTTCTAATCTACCATCTTCTCAACTCCTTAAGTGAATCTTAACTTGTTCATTTTAAGTTTTCCCTACTAGAATGTAAGCTCTATTATGAGTGTCTGCTTCATTCATCTTAAGTCTCTAGGAAAATGCAAAATGCCTCTGAAATAGTAAACACACCTTAATTCTCTTTGGTCAAATAAGTGAATAATATGGTTTCTGGGTGAATTTTTTGTCATTTTAAGTTGCCTAAAAATTTTTAGCTATCTAAAAACTTAATGGTATAGAACTATTTCCATATTATTTTATGAAACCAAAGCTCTTAAATATATTGACTATGGTAAGAAATTCTGTATCTTTTTTGTGTCTCAGATACTTATATTTGTCACTCAATTCACTCTGGTTAAGGAGAAATAAGATATTTTTAGAAAAACAAAGCTTCAAAAATTACTGGATACGGGGTAAAAATGGGAGTTCATAACCCACTTGAATCAAAGTGTGAAATATGATATATCAAGAACTATGTAATGTTTTGAACAACCAACAATAAAAAAATAAAAAAAATAATAATAAATAAAAAAAATAAAATAAGAGCAAAAAAAAATTACTGGATATTGTTAAATGAGATTGCACAATTGATTACTATGTTATGCTGCACAAATCATTTAACTCCTCTGTATTATGGCTTATTTGATTATAAAACATGAGTGTTAGATTAGGTAATTCCTTAAATTATTTTAAACCCAATTTTTCTATCCCTAAAAATGTATTAGAAAACTAATAAAAATTATTAATTTTGAATTGAACATTTAGGGGTGTGTATTCGAAGGTGGTATGATACATGTGTATGTCTGTGTAAACACACTTATCTGTGAAGAACATACTTACACTTATAAACTCATTTTCTTAATGCATTACATAAGTTGGAAATGGTGCTGTAAAAATAAAAATAAGCATGTAACATTAAAATAGCTAGTGACACACCAGAGAAAAATGTCAATAAAAATCACATTGTATGGAACACAAGTTAACACTGCAAAAAGATTGATATTCTAAAAGGATAACAATTGTTTTATGGTGTTTTATTTGCTCATTCTATTCTGTTCTCTTCTATTGGTCGGCTTGACAATTCTAAGGAAACACATTTAATGTGCTGATAGGAAATGGATTTTATTACTTCAGCACTCTGTAAGCATTCTCATGCATCATTAACATTATGCATCGCAAAGAACTGCTTTCCTTAAATTGTAGATCTTTGGATGTAAATTCAAGACTGTGGTAAATAATGTCTGAATGGTGAATGAACACTTGTAGAGTGCACTGATGAGTTAGGTGAAGTGTATAATTAGGATACACAGTTTAGTATGGCTTATTAAATCATAAAACACAAAAGGGCCATTGGAATCTGAATGATTTTAAGGGGTGATATGATTTGATAGAGGTTACAATGACAGATAACATTTATGTTTGTTATTTCAAGTTTGAAATAATTATGCCTAGATTCATAATTTTGAATGTCCTATGTAAATGTGAAGTGATATCTAAAATAAGGCATATAAAATAGAGTTTAAGAAGTTCTAAACTTCTGGGTGATACACTTGTGTAATCCCAGCCAGTAACTCAGGATTTTGAGACAGGAGGATTGCAAGTTCAAGACCAGCCTCAGCAACTTAGTGAGACTCCAAGTAACTTATTGAGACATTGTCTCAAAATAAAAAGTAATAATAAAAATAATCAAAACAATACAGCTGGGCATGTGTCTCAGTTGTTAAGCACCCTTGGGTTCAATAACCCAACAACCTAATACTAAAAACAAGAAAAGTTCTAAATTATTGTGATAAATTTTAAGAAAGCAAAGTATGTGATTGATCACATTGAATGAGCATTTCCACTTTCTCTGTATATATGGTGCAAGATATTTAAAAAAGGAAATATGTACATCTGCTATGTGGTCCTTCCATAAATTTTAGGAAGGCTATATACCAAGGCTATATACCATTACCGTTTCCTTTTACTTAGTCCACCAATTCTCATTTGTCAACAGATCAGACTGATATTGTGTATAGAAAATGTGTCTGATCTGTTCCCTTTTTTTCCTGATTGCATTGCTACTTCCCTATTCTAAGTGATAAGTATTTCATACTTGTATTATTGTTGTACTGTTCTCACTGGTCATGTAGGTTTTATTCCTCCCTTCCTTCAGTTCATCATCTAATCAGCAGTCATAGATATTAAAATGCAACTTTGAAATGACTCTTCGTGGTTTTGCTTGTGTAGTGACTTGCAGTTGACTGATGCAATTTTATGAGCAACTTACAAAACATATATAGAACTTCCTTAACTCCATAGTGCCGCAGTCCAGCTGCAGCAAAATAACCGGGGGGTGACGAGCAACTTGTGTAGATTGATACAGCAGGAGTGGGAGCCATTTATTGTAGGACAGGAGGGGTATATATACATTACACACAGCTTATCTTAATTAACATAAACTAGATACAGCAGTCAACCAATAAGGAATCTCCACACTTAATGGCTCACTGGAGTTACTTCACAAACCACTCCCTCTGGCAAAATGCCAGGTACCATCCTGACTTGTTTACACACCCTAACACATAGTACATGGCTCCTAAGCATCAGCAGAATAAAAGAAAATTAAATTATCTCACTTAATTTAATTTATGTGAAGACACTGTGACATATATATTATCAGGTCCATTGCATGGGTGAGAAAATTGAGATATGGGATTCTCATGAACAGTGTAATTGTAGTGTCAAAGCCTGGGACCCAAGTATAGAAGATTGCAACTGAAAAGCCTATTAACTATCCACTGTATGATTAGAAATATGAAGTTCCAGTAAACTTGGTTACACCTTCCAGATTTAGGTGTCTCCTCCAACCACCAGTATTTACCCAATTTTCACCCCTGTTAGCTTGTATGATGTATGGTTTGCTAGGTAGTAGATAGAAAAATCATAGGTAAAGTGTCAACCCCCAAACCGTAGCAAGTGAAGCTTTACTTTGTGTTCTTATCCCTGTTTCCAATCCTGTGATGACTGTCATTGCAACATAAGGTGCAAGACTTGTCATGACATTAATCATCTTATTACTGCCAGATTTTGATCAAAAGAATGAACATTGATTTGTGTTTTCCATGTTCTGACATACATCATTGTCTCAGAATTACTACTGGGACAGGGTTGAGCTACAGAATTTTTAATACTCTTACCCTATTGTGGAATCTCGAGAACTCATGTTTCTAAAAGGCTACGTTACATCTTAAAAGGAATAGAGATGCTGGGTTGTGGCTCAGTGGTAGAGCGCTTGCTTGGCACATGTGAGGCACTGGGTTCAATTATCAACACCACATTGAATGAATGAATGAATGAATGAATGAATAGTATTGTGTCTATCTACAACTAAGAAAAAAAGAAAAAAGGAATAGTGAGTTGGCACCAATACACATTCCTAATGTGTGTTTTAAATCTCAAATGCTGTAGGAATATTGACATACTAGTAATGCAATCTTTGGACCATTATGACTACAGAGGAATAGCCAAAATGTACTCAACTTCTCTTAAGCAAGAGAGTATATTAAAAGAAAAAATAAAACCATCTCTTCTCTCAAATAGCTGCCTATTGAAGACTAGCAAGTATATGGTATGCATATAATGCATGATTTGGCTTGTGTCCTGAATTGTTCTCTTTGTGATCTTCATGGCCACTAAATGCTGGATCATCCTACTCTGGGTGGTCTTGCTCCTTCTTTGTTTTGATGAGGTCATTACTAAACTTTGCTTATGAGGCTCATCTTTCCCACTTGGTTTCCCAGGTCCAAGGCTAGGGACTTTTATGTTACACCAGTCATATCATAAAGATTTCTTCATATATCTTGTGGACTGAATTAGGGGAAATATATGCTTATAGGAAAAGTAACTATGAAAGCTCTAGGGAAGCATGAAGACCTGAGTTTTGGATGTTCTAGAAGAATTGCTTGTAGTTTGATCAACATGCCAAAACTGCTATAAAGTTTATGAAGGACTTGGGCTCCACAGTCAATAGCCTTAGCTTCCTGATGATTTGAATAATTTTAATGCAATTGTCCACTTCACACATTTCATGGATTCAGTAACTACATATTCTCACGATTCCACCATTTTTCTCCTGTAGAATATCCTCTCCTCTATCTATTCTGGCACTTTTCACACACACACCCTTAGGACATAAATTCTGATTTTCAGAGCATTTCCTTTTAACCAGCAATGTATAAGACAGAAGAGGGAGCAACAATGAACTGGCTTGTGTCTAGACTATAGCCTTCACCATTAGTGCTTTCCTTGTCTCTTCCTCTTTCCTATTAAAATTGTTGAACTTTGAATTCAGGTTTTATAGTGAATAAAAATAACTGGATCAAATTGCTCCCCTAGCTCAAAATCTTTCATAACTGCACTTCACACCTACTCTTAGCACTGTCCAGGAGGCCTTCCATGATCTGAATCCTGCCTACCTCTTACATTTGATTTTATTGAATTCATATACTCTCTCAGCTTCAGAAAAATTGGCACTTTCAGATCCTTGATGTACTGCGCTATTTTCTGCTGAACTGATTTTTTATCTCCTGCTCTAGATCTTCCTTTTCAAAATCTCATGCCTGGAGGGACACTAAGGGAAGTGTTACCATTGTCCATTATCACCAGCACTTCTTGATTTTGCGCAGTGTGTTTACAAAATTTCCTTCTTTCCTGGTATTAAACTAAATTCCAGGGGGCAGGGGAGAGGGAGGGAATTCATTTAACAACTCTTTCACATTTTGAATTCTGAACACTAGTAGGTATATTTGCACCTGAAATCTCATAAACTAGAACTTTTGAATAGTTCTAATAATTTTTTTGGTCTTTATTCAAACCCAGTTTATGTGGAAGGAATGCAAGTATGTATTGCTTCCTATATAATTCTTTTTTTTTTTTCTCAGAGGAAGTAAACTTTCTCCTGAGTCTGGGTATAAAATAAAAGCTTATGGGCATACAAATGAAGTTCCACAGTTTTGGGGCATGAAATATGGAAATGTATATGCTTATGAGCACCATTATTTCCCATTCCAAATTTTCCTGAATTTGATCATTTAAATAACATCCACACTCCTTTAAGAAGCCAACACTGGCAAACATAGAAATAGACTTCTGAGCTATGAATTATTCTTCTTTCATTACTATCTTATGTTTATATTACTGTAGCAGGAGACACGGGTGTGCTAGGTTGTCTGCTTGTTAAAATCAATGTGCAAAGCTCATGACATATCATCTTTCATACATTTGACTCAAGTGGGTTATGAACTCCCATTTTTACCCCAAATATAAATTGCAGAATCAATCAGTTACACATTCACATTTTTACAAAATGGCATATTAGTGACTGTTGTATTCTGCTTTGTAATGTATTGAACAACCAATAAAAAAAAATCAATGTGCAGAGGAAGGCTTATTTATGTATAGTAGAGTTTTTGAAGTAAGTGAGTTTTGGGTATTTTCAAAGTTGATATTAAGTGACGATATTTGAATTTTCTTCTTTCTAGATTTTTTACATTTCCCTAATACTAGTCTATTTTTTCTTGGTTATCCCAGGTTTTTTTTTTTTTATCTTGAAATTGCATGTTTTAACTTTTCCTTGATGAGTGTTAAAGTCTCATGTCGCACCTCATTGTTGCCTTATTTGATAGATGTTAACATTTTTCCAGTTCTCTTAAGAAGTAAATTTAACTGCCTCATTTTGGGTCTAATACCTCATATAGATGTTGCCTTAATGTGTGATAAAAATGGATGCACTTGGGGCTGGGGATGTGGCTCAGGGGTAGCGCGCTCACCTGGCATGCATGCGGCCCGGGTTCGATCCTCAGCACCACATACAAACAAAGATGTTGTGTCCGCCGAGAACTAAAAAGTAAATATTTTAAAAAAAATGGATGCACTAAAATCTAATACACAGGTTTGCTTAACTTTAAATAAAAAATATTAAGGTTATTTCTTATAATGCACTCAGTCTTATTAGCTCTAAGAACCCATATGTAGCCAAAGATTAATGAATTATTTTTGTTCTCTCTTTGAATCTGCAAATTACAAAAACTTTTGAGCTAGAACTATATTACAATGTCGACTGCTACTACTGAATTGATGAATTTCAAGGTGTGGGTATTTATGAAATGTCACCCAACACATATTGTTTCAAGATAAGAAATTTATGTAAAGTAAGGAAAGGGGGTAAGAACAGCAGTACTTAAATATTATGAAGAATTTGCTATGATGTCTATCATTTTGTGTTTTTAAATAGCTTTTTAGCTTTCTTATTAAGTTTTATGTAAAATAATTAACTACAGAATGATTAAAATATGTGTATCTTAAGTTTGTAATTTTATACACTCAAAATTTCTATGAACTGTCAAAATTTTGTGATTTCTAAGCCTCAGTTTTATCAATCTTCATTGTTAATCCTTGTACAATGGTCAGTTAACATGCCTAAATCTTACTACAAAAGTGACAAACCCTGCAAAGAAGCTCTGTTAAGTGTATTTTTAAAAAGTTAATGTGTTTTTAGCAGCCATGGTTAATGTGGATATACAAAACAACTTAGAACGAGGAAAGATCTTTCATAGGAGAAATCAGTTCCTGTTTAGGACGAAAAAAAGTATTGGTTTCACACTTTGTGATTTAAAAAAACATGGTATATGTTTTTAATTTTTTAATTCATTCAAATCATCTTAATATTTTACAAAAATATTTGGTATATCTGTTCAAAAAGATCCTAAGTTACTCCTCTAGAATTGACTCTTAGAGCTTTGATTTTTAAAAAATAATTTATGAGATATTCTAATAGATTATCCTTGGTATATAAAAAAGTTTTAAAAATTTTGAATCCTGTTTATTTTTTAATTTGTTTTAATTAGTTACACATGACAGTACAATGATCTTGACATATCATACATTTGAATCAGATGGGGTATTTTTCTGAGTGTACAGGTTGCAGAATCACATTGGTCATACAGTCATGTATATACATACAGCAATAATAATGCCTATTTTGAATCCTGTTTATTGAGTCCCACTGTAGTTTGAATAAAATGTAACTTTTGTGAGTGAAATGTTGGATAAGCTCACCAATAAAGGAATCACTTGCAGATCTCAGAGGAGGCTCTAGTCTTCAAAGTGCTTCACACTGTATCCTCAAAACTCTTCCAGACTCCACTGTCTAGCTCTGCAGTTCAGCAAGACTGTGATTTACATATTTGTTGTCCTGGTATCTAGAAGGTGCTTCCAGGTATGAAGTCTGAAATCAAGGCTTATTCTGTTTCTTTCCTTTCTTAAAGATCATAGTACTGCTGTTATACAATGTCTGAAAACAAATGGTGCACACATTTTTACCCATTTTTCTATTGTTTATGTTGGGAAAGTTAGTCTGGTACCAGTACTTCTTATAACAACATGAAAAGACCATAAGATAGATAGTTTCCCCCCGGTCAGTGGGAAAAAAAATCCAGTGCTAAGGATTGAACCCAGGGATGTTCTACCACTGAGTTACAGCCTCAGCCTTTTATTATTATTATTATTATTATTATTATTATTATTTTTTTTTTTTTTTTAATTTTGAAACTGGGTCTTGTTAAGTTGTTAAGTTCCCTATGCTGGCCTTGAATTTGTGATCTTCCTGTCTCAACCTTCTTATTATAAATGTGCCTGGCCCCATAAGCTATTAATATTGATGTATTTAATTTGTTTAAAACTATGTTACTAGATTTCCTTCTTACATCTAAAGAAAATGAATTATTTTTAGTTGAATTAAATTGCTTTTCAAAGTAAATAATTGATATCCTAAAAATGATGATGTTACTTTTTTCCTTTAAGATTTAAAAATAAATACTTTAACAATATTACAGTGTTAATAGATTATTGAGTCATCCAAACTAATAATTAGTAATTTTATTTTGTTCTGTTTTTTCAAGTGAAGGACTCTCATAATTTTGTTCTGACATTATTGCTGGCATGTCAGTTGGAAAGTAAAATTTGTTTTCCTCAAGAAAACTATCAAAAGAAAAAATTTTAAATAACTTTTCAGCATCTACTTGTATACTTATTTGCTTTTTTCCAGCAAACAATTGCTTTATTGAATCATTCTAGTATTTCCAAAATAAATTTTACTTGATGAAAGTACTTTCCTTATTCTTTAATAACAATGGGCTAATATTTTATTTTAGATTGTTACATCTATACCCATAAATGAAATGAGCTCATATCTTTTTATGATAATACGTGGTTGAGAAAGAACATTATATAGTTTTGTAACATATGTAGTAGAATTATCCATTTGTCCCTTCTATGCTTACATTAAAAACTTATTAATAATAGGACATTATTATTAATTATTAATAATAGGACAATTACCTATTATTTGAAAAGATGAAAGAACGATTTTTTAATGTTCTAAAGAGCTATAAATGGCATACAATAAACCCCACACTTAGATAGTATATAGTTTAGGAGTTTTGACAAATAGATACATCACTAAACATTTGATAATAATGATACTTCATCTGGCTCATATCCAATCCCATGCCACTTCTTGTTCTCTCCTCTAAAGTAAACCATGGATCTGTGTTTTGTTACCATAGATTATGTAATTTTCATTTTCTAGAGCTTTAAATAAATGAAATCATGCATTTTAAATTGTTACCCAGGCAACCATTTAAAAAAAAACATATTTAGTTATTTTGACATTCATCCAGCTTCTCCATATTTTATTGATTTATATTGCTGAATAGTGGTATTTTATTTTATGAATATACTATAATTTGTGCTAGTAGAGGAACTTTTTTTTAAGTTTTCAGCTGTTATAAATAAAACTTCTATGAATATTTGTTTGTAAGCTTTTGTGTGGACATATGCTTTCATTTCTTCCAGATGAGTACTTTTTTCACTTCATTAAATTTTATTTATTTATTTTGTTTCTTCATTTTAGTTATATATAGCAATAGAATATATTTTGACATATTATACATACATGGAGTGTAACTTATTCTAATTAGGATGTCATTCTTGGGTTTGAACATGATGTGCAGTTACATTGCTCATTTATTCATGTATGAACATAGGAAAGTTATGTCTGATTCATATGTCTTTCCTATTTCCATCTCCCTGATGAATACTGGTATGTGTGTATGGATTAGCATCTCAGTGCAGTTTTAATTTGAATTGGACCAAATACTAATGAAGTCAAACGTTTTTTTTCATGGGCATATTGGCTACAGCTATTGTTAAATGACATATTTATTAAATTTTTCCAATTTTAGATTTTTTATTTTTTTAAATAATTGATTTGAAGAGTGTGTGTGTATGTATATATATTTTAGATACAAGTCCTTTCTTAGTACATATCTGGACATTTTTTTTTCCCAGCTTGTAGCTTACCTTTATCACTTTTGTATTTTTAACTTTTAAAGATCAAGTGTTGGTTGCTTTAAAAAAATTCTTTTTTGATAAAGTCTAAATTATTTTATTTTCTTTTTTACAGTTTGTGGTTTGTGATTCATTTATGAATCCTTTGCCAAATTCATGGTCAGCAAGATTTTTTTTCTTTTTTCTTCCAGAAGTTTTGTCACTTTATATTTTATATTTAAATCTCTGATCCACATGAAGTTCATTCATTTTTATTATGATTCGTGAATAATTGAACATCCTCTTTTTTGCACCTATGTGTAGCTATGTAATTGTTCCAATACCATCTGTTGAAATGACTGTTCTTACCCAGTTAACATCTCTGATGTCTGCTTTCTCCTGGCTTTTGTTAAGTTTTCTCAGCTTAGCTGAAGACTCATGGGAAACTGTCCTCACTTTCTCTTTCTCTCACTCTCTCACTTTCACTCTCACTCTGTATTTCACTCTCTTCTTCCAAAGAAGCTTTGTTCTTTGTGGTACTCTGCTCTGCAAATTGAGGATATTGGAGCCATACTAAATTTTAACATTTTTTTTCCCTGCAATTTAGGCACACAGGCATTCATTTGCCTGGCCTGCAGCTTGAAGTCACTCCAGGAAGTGAACTGAGACAGGGATGGGGTCTCTTCATTTGTTTCCTTGTCACAGAGATTATGCTTTTCCACTACCTTTTGTCCACTGTCTGGAAATTATTGTTCCTCAATTTTTATCCAAAATTTTTAGTTGTTTAATTGGGGAAAGACTTCTGTTAATACATTGTGGTTGGAAAAAAAAAAAACAGTGACTCAAAAGAACCCAAATTATGATCACACATGTTTTATACTTAATTTAATTTTTTAATATTAAATTTAATTCTTTTTTTTAAGAGAGAGTGAGAGAGGGAGGGAGGGAGGGAG